>NW_028327172.1:46040783-46347658 GCF_987537825.1 Furipterus horrens
GGCATGCTCAGTGGAGGAGAAGGAATGGGTTGGAGCACAGGATTCACCTGGGTAGGCTTCTCAGAAGAGAGGCTATGGGGTCAAACTGAAACGGCCCTTCCAGAAAACCTGGTCCAGTCTCCTCATTGTTCAGATGAAGACATGGAGACCAGTAGAGACAGGAACTTGGCCAAGGTCACAGAGCCAATTAGTCCTGTCCCACCTTGGCCTCTCCTGCCCAGGGCCCCAACATCATCCCAGCTGACATCATCTTCATCTTAAAGGAGAAGCTACACCCTCGCTTCCGCAGGGAGAACGACAACCTGTTTTTTGTGAACTCCATCCCCTTGGGCAAGGTGAGTGGCCAAAGTGGAAGATGGGAGGGGGGCAGATCAGAGTAAGCTCCCCCTGCCCCATGGGAGGCCCAGAGGCAAGCAGGTCTTCACAATGTGGCGAGTGCCACACTGGACCTTTGTGGTGTCTGCACTCCCGAATGTGAGTGGCCCCTCCACACCCTTACAACTGAAGTGAGAAACTGGGCACCAGCATAAACTTTGCCTCTCCTCCCCAGCCCACCTGCAGGCAGTCACCAAGTCCTGCCAATTCCACCTGCAAATCTCTCTCCACGTGGCCCACTTCTGATCACCCCCACTGCCAGGGTCCCAGCAGCAGCCTCTCCGCGGCCTCCCTGTCTCCCTGCCCATCTTCTCCAGTCTTTCCCATGGCGGTCTTTCCACACACTCATCTGACCGTGCCACGCTCCTGTTTAAACATCTTCACATGGAATTTGAGGCCCCTGCACAATCTGGCCCCTGCTGATCTCATGCCACTTAGAGCTCCTGCCCATTGGGTACATTTTCACACCTTTGTTCTCTTGTTTATTCTGGCCTCTCTGCCTGGAGTGCTGTGTACCCACCTTGTCTAACGGGCATGCTCTTCCTCTCTCTGTAAGGCCCTCATCAACTGCTACCAGCACTATGTAGCCCTTTTGTTCACCCCGGAATGGTTTGGGAGCCTTTCCTTGGCTCCCGTCGTCCCCTTAACTTTCCTCTACTATGACACGTATCAATATCAGTCTTACTTACCAGACTGAACTCCTTGAGGGCCCATCATTGCCTGACTCACTCACCTGTTAGTCCTTGAGTATATCCCTTTGTCTCCTTGAGGCCCAGCTCAGTCATGTACTGAAGTGGGTCATGAAGTGCCTTCTAAACAGAATGGTCATGGGGACCTTCCCTATTCTCACCTTTGGCCTTAATGTCCCCTAGGCTCTGACCTGCTGCACCGTGGAGGTGAAGACCCTAGATGACCGTTTGCTCAACATCCCCATCAATGATATCATCCAGTGAGTCCATCCGCTTGGTCCCCGTGGGCAGAAGGGCTGGCTTGGGCCTTAGAGGGTTACCAGACAAGTGGAGCCACTACAGCTGTTCAGGTTGCACTGAGCACGAGGGGACAATAGAGGACAAAATCCGGCTTCCACTCTGCTTGAGCCATATACCGCATTCATTCACCTGGCAAACGGAGTGCCTTTTTCTTGCTTCCACGAAGCCGCTGTAAGGGCTAGAGGCTCCCAGTGTTAGGCAATCCTTGTTGCCTTTACCTTCTAGCTTCCAAAACCTCTCCTTAGAGTTCTGAGTGAATTCCACTAAGCTCCTTCCAAGGAAGGCTCTCTGCATGGGAAGCTTTGTTCAGCAGCCCAGAACCTCCCCCAAACCCAGGGTCTGCTCACTTTCCTTCTTTCCTCATCCTGTTTCCCATCTCTAAAATGAGAGTCCCGGAATACTCCATCAGAGACTTAGTCTAAATGGGTTTTCAGGAAGCAGACTACCTGGAACAGTCCAGTTTCCTCTCTCCTCCATCCCATGGTGGAAGCCATAGTGACTGCCCCGTGCCTGAGGTGACATGGGCAGGGGTGGCACGGGATCTGTTGGGGTGCTGCTCTGGGGTGCCCTTTGAACTCCCTCCTTTCATCCTCTCTCAGTCCTATGTATTTCAAGAAGGTGCCAGATGAGGGCATGCCATTGCCTGAGGACCCCACCAAGAAGGGGGACCTCTTCATTCTCTTCGATGTCCAGTTCCCCACCCGCCTCACACCCCGGAAGAAGCAGATGCTGCGCCAGGCACTGCTGACGTAACTGGTGGGCTGGGGGCGGGGCCTCACCCCACTCCTACCTCCCACAGCCTCAGGGCGTGCAGGGGAGCTAGCCTGCTACACAGATGTTACGTGAGGATGGGATGGCATGGGACTTTTAAACTGACACAATAAAGATTAATTTCCTATCCTCCAGCTACATCCAGGAGAGTGTGTGCTCGGAGGAGAGGAGCTTCATATAGCCCTTCTGTGGGGCAAAGGAAAATCAAGGACGTGGGTCCCCTTCCTGGCTTTGTGGGTGTGGCTAGGTGCCTGAGGCATCAGAGCCTCTGTGCTCCTTGGTAAAGCAGTGCTGTGTAGCCCGAGAGTCCCCAGCCTACTGATTTCTCGTGATATGTGATCTTTAGAAGGGGTAGTCTCTAGTGTGACATGGTCACATTGTACTCAGGAAAACTGAAGTACAAGAAAACACTTGTCTCAGCAGAACCTTGAAGGCCACTTCCCACGGATTCACCCTGCTTAGAGAGGTGGCACCAAGGACACAAGCACCGGAAGTGGCTTTGGTTTCTACCTCGCCAGCCTCAACTCCCTTGCCTGTGCAGTGAGTGGGTTCTGGGCTGCTTCTAGGCGGGGTGGCCCGGGAGGCAGGAGACCTGGGGTCTGCTCCCAGCCCGGCCACAGACCCCTTGGGTTTTACGGCACATCAGTCAAGCAGAGCTCCTAATGCCCCTGAGGTTACTTGTGAAGAACCAGCCATTGGTGTGAAAGTGCTTGGTGAACTTGTTTAGGTTTCAGGGTTACAGCACTGCTGCCCCCATGGCCTGCGGGCGTCCCAACCTCCAGGCCCAGCTGGGCCTGTGCACACCACACTGGCCTCCCCAGTCTGCTTTCAATCAGCCAACAGCAAGGTGCACACTGCTTCTGTGCCAAGGTGCAAGAGACTCCCGAGTCCAGGTGTGGCCTAGGATAGGTCTGATCTCATGAAAGAATAAGTGGTCATTTCTGTGAAGACTTTAGGGGTACCAGAAAAGGCCCCCATATTGCTTTGGCTTCCACCATTGAAAGCACCATGTTAGCTTATGGTTTTCCCTTCAGTGGGTACTTGGCAGCACACCAACCGTTTTTAACCCACGAGGGAGTGAGCAGCAGCGCAAGATGTAGGATCTGGACCAGGGGTCTAGGGAACATCTCTGCAGTCAAAAATCATGGCTTTGGAGTCAGATACACCCCAGGTGTGCTACTTGAACCTCAGGTCCATACAAAGATTACAACCCCCATTTTGCAGGCCTTATGCAGACCAGATGACTTGGTCTGAAGCAGGACCTGGGTGATGGGTGGTGGCAGCAGCTGGGTGAAGGCACGTGGAGCCTGCATCACAGAATTCTACCACTCCAGGTCTCCCTGAGGGCAGCCTGAAAGCCTCCTCCTAACCTCTTCCTCACGGCAAGATTCTGAATATCTGAAATGTTACTTCAGTGATCCTTATTGACACCCTGAGAGCCAAGCAAAGAAAGGCTTATTACACACCCATTTTATAGGCAATAAGGACTGAGGGCCAGTCACTGACACCTACTGGTACACTGTCCGGTGGTTCCTACCTTTCCCAGCTCATCTTTGTTCCAGGATCATGCCCAGGACCATAATGGGGTCTGGCAGACTCCTGTCCACCTGTGTCTGGGATGTAAGCCTGCTGAATGAACCAGCTGACTTGCCTAGTGTGACAAATAGCCCATTTCCTCTAGTGTGTAACAGTGGATGGCCTGCCTCATGGCTTTTAAGATACATTGCCAGGGGCCTCCATTGATGCTGCTGCCCTGCAGCTCAGCAGAGAATGGCTGGGATGAGTTGCCTGCCTTCACCCTGAATTGACTCACAGCACCTAACCCTGTCCCTCTTGGGGACTATGAAGTCTTGGCTTTGTCAGAAGCTGGGCCCTCTGTCCTTCTCCAGAAATCGAATATCCTGGACCCCTTGCCCAGGCAGAGAAGGGCCTAGCCTCCAGCTCTGACCACTGGGAAAGGAGCAGTAGCATCAGGTGCTTTCAGCTGTGAGGGCCATGTTTTCTCTGCCTGGTTCCATAGCTGCCTGACAAGATTTCCACAGGACCCCAGCAAATGTCCCTGGGTGGAGGAGGCCACAGGGGAGGGAGGAGTCCTGGTCCCTTCCAGATCAGTGGCTGATGTCCTGTATGTCCTTGCCTGCCAAGACCTATTTCACGTTCTTCAGATATCTGGAGACAGGTCTGGATGGCTTAACTCCAAGGGCCCAGCCCTGCATGATACTTTGGGGTTCTGAGACCTCAAGAGTCCCTGACCCGTTGAAACAAAAGCAGCCCTGCCCACCTGCTTTCCTGCCTTAGGACAGGTGGCAGAAGACAGAAAGGTGTCAGCTCCTGTGCAGCCTAAGCCTTGGCTTGTCACTGACTCCGTGGGATCTCCGGTCTGGAGAGAGGCTGAGCCTCCAAGTGGAAAGTACCCTCTGGCCAAGGACAGATGTCTGCCCTGTGGCCTGCCCCTCCCAGTGCAACACTGTCTTCCAACGACAGGAACCTGGAGGATGGGAGGCAGCCCAACCAGTCGTCACTAGGTCTGGGACTTTGGGGAGGTAGGTTTCCTCCTTGTAAAATGGAGTAAAATAAGCCCACAACATCCAAAATTCCCAAGTTCCTCTAAATCCTCCAAGAGGCACTGGAGATGCAGGGCATCTCAATCTGCAGATAGATAAAACAGGCGTGGGGCCGGCTGAGGGGCTACAAAGGCGGGTGCTGGGGTACCAGGCACTGTGGGAGTAAAAGCTCATGCATCCTGGACAGCAAAGCCACTGCTGTGACTCTGGGCTGCTCCTCTTGACACCTCAGCCCAGGGCCTGGTTTGGGAAGAGGACCGGACTAGACTAGTCACAGGAGGTAGAAAGTGGGCCACACTGTTTTCCAAGTCAGGGTAACTCATCCACTGCCCACCAGGTGCCAAAAGGGCCCACCAGACTAAGATCTCTGGTAACAGCTATGAGAGAGGGAGGAGACACCAAGGTTGAGCATTTTTTATGGGGGATGTGCTCTCTGGGCTTGGGGACAGGATCTTGAAGAGTTGGGCTGAGAGGCTTGGGATCCTGGCTGGTGTCAGGTCTCCCACAGTGATAACTGGGGTCAATCAATTCCACCAGGACTGGGAGGCAACGGGGAGATGAGGTAGGGAGGAGAGGTGAGAATGTGGGGAGGTGGTAGAAATGGGAGCAGAGGGCGTGGGGAGTGAGGGAAGGGAAGGAGGGGAGAAGGGAAGCAGGGCCTGGCTGCAACCGAAGGCAGGCCAGAAGTGGTCAAGTTGGCAGCAGGAGAGGCTCAAAAGGGAGCCTCCCGGGAAGTGTAGGAAGCCATGAGAGCCCGTTTCAGCTGCTCATAGGTGACGAACATCACCACGTTCCAGGAACCCAAACGGAGAAAGGAGGGCATGAACCTAGAGGAGAGAAAACACAGGTCACAGGGGGCACCTCCACCTCCAGCTCCCCTGAGTGGGCCCTGGCATCTAATCCAACCCAGCTGCTCTGTCCCAAAGGAGGCTGGGAGGGCCCAGGGACCAGAGCCTCACAGCTGTGTGGCTGTGATCAAGAATCCTCTGAGTCTCCACTTTAATACCCTTACAGTAGGTAGCAACTCTGAGAGGAAGGAGTTAAGAGCACGAGAGAGAAGGCTGGTGAAAATACTGGGGACAACGATCAGAAATAGTTTAACACCTGGTTGCTCCTCAGTTGCAGGTGGTTCTCTCCCACCTGTGTGATTGGAGACCTGGAACTGGGTGTGGTGGGTCACAGGCTCACCCTTTATAGAAGGCTCGGGGACCCTCCTTCTGGAGCATGGTGAGGGCACAGCGGCCAGCGCTGCTGTACTGGCCCAGGGCAGAGTTCATGTATCTCGTCTTGACTACATCCACAGGGGAGGCGATGACAGTGGTGCAGAAGCCTGCCCCAAAGGCAGAGGTGAAGTGACAAGGAAGGTCATCTGTCAAGGAGGAGGAGCAGGCAAAAGAATCAGGACTCCTCACCCCACCATTCCAGAAGGAAGAGATTATTTAAGTAGCTGGGGTCCTGTGGTTTGATAGAGACAGACTCCAGCCTCAGGGCCCACTTGGCCTCAATTTGGTGAGCGAGAAAGGAACTCACTCCATAAGCAGAGGGGAAAAGGGATGAAAAGACGTGGTCCTCAGGCTACCAGATTCCCACCTCTGATCCTGGGTTGGGGGAAGGGCGAGATCCAGCACCATTTACCCTAACTCACCTGTCATGAGGTTGGCCTTCAGGAGGGCATCCTTGATGAGGTCGTAGGTCACCAGCTCAGCACAGTTGACAATAGCATTACGAGCAATATTGGGAGAGGTCCCTACAGAAGGAAGGGGTGCCTATGTGAGACCAGGGAATGGGGGAGGAGCAGAAGGGAAACAAGAAGCATCTGATACACACCTTTCCAGAGTCCCCGGAACCCTTCCTCTCGGGCAATGGTCTTGTAGGCATCAACGGTGCTTTGGTATCTCTGGCTGCCTCCAGCCCGGGCCTGGGCCTGGAACCGGACCTTCACCACATCTGTGGGCTGGGCCACAGCCACAGCTAAGGCGCCTGTGGTGCTGCCGGCCAGGAGGCGGCTCCCAATGCCGGCATCTGTGGGGGAGCAGCAGGGGCTCAGCGTGCAGCTGGGCTTGGCTCATTTTCTGCTTCACACCATGTGACTGTAATTTCTTGCCTTTGGGGAATAGGACCCAGACCAGTTCTTGCTCTAGAAACTCCTCACATCAACATATTACTGTGAGTGTCTGCTACTTGCTAGGCACTGGGCCGCAGCAGGGAGTAGGACAGAGACTTGGTGCTTTCTTTCAGAGTACTTTCATTCACTTCACTGAATCTGCTCAACAGCCCTGAGAAACCAGAATTATTTCCATTTCACAAATGAGAAAACTTAGGCTCGAGAGAAGTGGCTTTTCCAAGGACTAGGACACATAAGACTTGGGTTCTCATCCCTCCCAGATCTACTTCTTTCTGCCACATAATCTTGGGAAAAGTCAACCTATTATCTGGGTCCTCAGTTTCCACATGTGTAAAACAGCACGGGCATGACATGCTGAGAAGAAATGAAAGCGTGCTGGCCTTGAAAACTAAAGTCCTGGCTGTGTTTTCTGGCTTCCCACTGTGTGCCCTTGGCCACGTCCTCCCCTACCTCGCCCTGCAAGCCTCAGTCTCTGCACCTGTAACACAGGGATCATACCACCTACTCTCAAGGTGGTTGTGAGGACAGTCATGGGAGGAATGCCCTGCTCAGAGCTGGCACAGCCCAAGAGCTCTGGAATCTTTAGGAGAATCAGGTCCCTTCCAGTTCTCCCTTCCTCTGATCCTCCTAGGTACCTTGGGGCCTGAAGGAGCTATGCAGCAAGATGAACTAGGGTGAATCATCACCAAGAAGAGAAGGCCAAGGAGCCTAGGGCCCAGCACCACACTCACGCTCAGAGCCCTTGGTGTAGAACTGCTTGACAGAGTCATAGAGGCCGATGCGGACAGAGGCGAAGCTCATCTGGCGCTGCAGGCCGGCGACCAGCCCGTTGTAGAGGCTGCGGGGACCCTCGGTGCGCACCATCGTCAGGATGGTGCCCAGCACGCCACGGTACTGGACACTGGCTGCAGCTCGCACTGCCCCCTGCCTTTCTCCTTGGATCTGCAAGGCCAAGAAAGGGTTAGGGAAAGGCAGGTTGCCATCCTCATGCTCCAAAGTTTACAGTCCCAAACACCCTACTTGCTGCTGAGGAATCTGCGTCTTGGGGAGGGAACAGACTAGGCCCCACCAGGGTCCCTAGGCTTCATCTCCTCACCTGCAGCCGGACTTTGGCGGTATCCAGGGGAAAGGTGATGAGATCCGCAATGCAGGCAGCTGTGCCAGCCCCCAGGAACTTCACAGTGGCAGTAGGCGGCACATCTGTGGCCTTAAACCCAACCATGATGCTGACTTCCTGCTACCTCCCAGAAGATGAAGAAAAATTGGAGAAGGGGGCACCTTCAACCAGCAACAAGACGAGATACAGGAACTCTGCCGGAATCTAAGCCAAGGAGAGAGAAGCCCCATCATCATCAGTATCCCTAGGTCCTCCCTGTTCACCAAACCCACCCCTACCTTCCCTGATAGCACCACCTCCCTAACCAAGGACTAGAGCAACCCTACAAGGGAAAATAGAAGTGAGTTCCGGAGGTACTCACATAGGGGCTAAAGAAGCAATTCCTGCCTGAGGAGCCCAAATTGAGTGAAGAGCCCCCCTCCCTTTCACCACAGGGAGTCTGGATCACAGATATCCTAGTGCTGCTTCAAACAGGCCCTGGCCCAGACCTGCCTGCTGGGTCCAGAGATGTCACTGATGATGCCCACATTCCTGCTTCTGCAGGTCTGTCTGGAAAGCAGACAGAAGTGGGGAAAAGGTTTCAGCCAGACCAGAACCTGACAAGCACAAACCTGCAGGCTTATGCCCTGGTTTCTTAAGCAGGAGAGGTTCCTATGGGTCTGGAATTGTCAAAGTCCGGAAGAAAGGAATGGATAAGACCAATTCAGTTCTTTCCCAGCCCGTTGGTCTCTTTCTCTTCTCCAGCCCTCACATAGCTTGGGCTCTCCTGTGTGTCCTTCAACAAGACTAGCAAAGCAGTCTTAGAGGGCGCTTACTGTCTGGCACAGAGACTGGGCAGGGGTGACTAAAGCTGCATTGGGGCTTGTAGGACATACTGTTAAACTGCAGAGGGAACACTGCCAACAAGGCAGAGGTTAGGACGAGTGGGTAATCAGAAGATTAGAAAAGGTAACATTTAGCTGGACCTTGAGGGATGCTGGGCAATTATCGGGGCTGAGTAGTGCCTAGGTGATCACCTTTCTTCCCTGGCCTGCTGTGTGATTCAGGGAAATCCATCTCCCCTCCTCCACCAAAGGGGAACCCCCATCTTCACCGCCAGAGAGGTGGGGATGGGGAGATGCAAGTCAGAGATATAAAGACTGACACAGGAAACCAAAAGCTCCATTTTGTACTCAGAGTTGGAACAACACCCTCCCCTCCCCGGCTGCCTAAGGGAGGAAGTGAGCCCAGCACCCCAGCGGGGGAGGACGACCCTGAGCTTGCTTCTCTTGATTTCATAGGAGCAGCTGCTCTGAGCCCAGTCTGATTGGCTGCCTCTGTTGCTGGGGCCAGGAGGAGAGAGCTGACCAGCAAAGGGAGGATGTGGTGGGAGTGAGCTGTGAACCATGGAAACAAACAGCTAATGGGCTTCCTCCTCCTGGGCTGCTTAGCCCTGGTGGCTGGGGCAAACAGGGAAGTCCACAGCCTACTCACGGCTCAATTGCATCAGAAACTCCTACAGGGCAGGGCTAATTTTCATTTCCCTGGAGCCTGGCTGGCTTGAGGCTCAGTGAAGACTGGCACTCAAAGCCACAATGGGTTGATGAAGCTGCTCCAGACTCCCTCCCCTCCCCTGCTCTGCCATCCCCAACCCCCAGGAAGTGCACCCCATTGCCTGGGCTCACCCCTCAGAGCAGCCCTGGGAGGTGGCTGTCCTTACTTCTATATTAGAGATAAAGAAGGAACCTGGTAAGAGAGCCACGTCTACAGGCTCTAAAGTTTACACTGTTTACTCTGTACCGGTGCCCAGCTCATTTCTCTCCTGCTGTTTTCTCAGCCCCAGGCCCAGGCAGGGCCTTTCACAACAAAGTCCAACAGCCAAATTCTCTTGTGCCAACACGACAGTTCTGAGAAGGTTAAGGCAAATGGCTTCCCTTCTTTGGGCATCAGAAACATGATGACATTAGTCTCATGTCCTGACTTTGAGCTGGGTTGAGGCTGTAGTGAGCATCAGGACAGAATAAGACCCAGCCCCTGCCCACCTCAAAGACAAGTGCACAGACTCAGCTGCCATTCTGAATGTTGCCTTGGGTTTGCCACAAGTCAGGTCCTTCAGCGGCATGAGTATGTGGGTAAAGATCACCTCTGCTAAAGACCTTACACTTAGAAGTTAGTAAAACTCAGGCTTAGAAAGTTAATCATGTTTTATAATCCCTGGCAAATACAGTTTTTGTCCCCAAAAAGTACACTTTATTACTAGTTTCAGTCTCAGGGATAGTCAAAGCCGGAGTCAACAATATGTAGTTAGAACAATAGGTTCCTGTTCTCCTGATTCCCAGGGTCACCCAGGGCCAATCACTGCCTCACCTGGGCCTCAATTTCCTCCTTTGTAAAATAGGGGCCATTATCCTTGGCTTGTTAGGGTCAGCATAAGAGCCAGAATGAGACCAGGGATATATGACAGTGCTTTGTGACCTGTGAATAGCAACTTCATTGGGGGGTTGGGGTCAGGGGGTGGTAGTTATTTTTGTTAATGTCCTACTGACCCCTCACCCCTACCCCAGACTATAGGGCTAGGAGACAGCAGGAGATCCCCTGAGGCTGGACTCACCCGGCTTTGTAAGGTCTCACGCTGAGGCCTCTAAGATCAAGCTTCTCTAAAGGTGTCCCGTTCTTCAAAGCTGCCAGCAGCTATCATGGCCTGGTCCTGTTGGTTTTCCATAGAAAACGGCTGGGAGACGAAACACTTAAAGTTCATACTATGTGTCCTGTGGATGATGGCAAAGGAGGAGAGTTCAGAAGGAAATTCAGCTTAAAGAACCACACGCCAAGAAAGGGCCACCTGTCCAAGGCACACGGTTCACTCAGTCAGTGCCTAGGGGGAGGGAACAGGGTCCATTTCCCCAGGGCAGCTGGGGAGTAATTAAGGGCACACAATAGAAGGGGGAAATGAACCCTGGAATTCTCCCTCGCGTTTGCTCTCTTAGTATGACACATTGGCTCTTCTAGACTTATGCTTCGGTGGCACGCAATAATCTGGAAAGCATCCCCCAACCCAGCGAGCAAACTGGTGAGTACGAGTTTGGGCGTGGGGTAGGGGGTAGTCATGATGGGTCAGAGACTTGCTGTGAGGCCACTAGGGCCCAGAGCAGGGCTCCGAGGTTGGAGGAGTTGGGACTGGATCCAGCAGAGGCCGGTTCAAGCAGCTCAAAGCCCCATCCCAGCAGAAATAGCCCCAGCAATGCTTTGGAACCCCCGGGGGAGGGAGAGGTCATTCCGGTTATTACTGTTGCGACAGATAACCCCCACCCAAGGCAGGGCTGAGCTTTGGGGCCGAGGGAAAGGAGCGGGAGGGTGACGGTTTAAAAAGCAGCCAATTGAACGCGAGAGGTAAAGAACAAAAGCGAGATAGGAAAAGGGTGAAAGAAGAGAGATAAAGAAAGGACGGACAGGGGGAGGGGGGTGCTGGGCGGAGGGGAGCAAAGGGGAAAAAATTGGAACTATTGTAACAATATAATCAATAAAATATACTTAAAAAAAAAAGGACGGGCAGAGAGGAAAAATACAAAATAGTTTGGGAGTAGGCGGGAAATTAAAGATAGGGAAGCGCGCGGGTCTGCGCGGCCAGGGTAGCAGGTGTGGAGCATGTGCAGCGGGAGCGGGCTAGAGCGGGCTGGGGCCGGGCTCACCGGGCCGCAGGGAGAACACAAGATGGAGCGCGGGTGGCTCTGTCGGTCAGCAGTCGGAGGACGAGTGGAGCAAGCGGAGACCGTACTCAATCCGAAGGCGCGGCCGTTGAGGCTTGCAGTGGGGTCTGTTAAGGCTGTCGCCCGGACTTAAGTCCTGGGGGCGGGGCCTGCGGGGGAGGCGGGGCTTGCGAGTTCTTAGGCTTACAGAGGCAACCCTTTCGAGCGGCCGCCTTTCCGCCGGGGTCCTCACGGCGCACCCCTTCCTCCACTTCTACTTCCGTGTGGGCGGATCCCCGCTTCTTCCCCTTAGATCTTCCCTCGGGGTAATTCCCTACCCCCATTCCGCCAACATTGTGAGAATGGAAAGACTGAGGCCAGGATAGAAGCAGAGGCTGCCCAGGGTCACACACGCCTCTGCTCCCAACCGTCCCTGCCAGGGCTCTTTCTAACCGCGGCCCAGAGCCTAGGGTGTAAGTGCACTCTTTCCTTTCACAGGCCCAGTCCGCACCCCCAGCGTCTGCAAACCACCCGCCTGCCTCGGGCGTGGGCTCCGGCGCGGGCGCTGGCTCCCGCTGGCCGGGACCTCCTGACTGGCCTCGCTAGCAATTGGTTAAAGCCGCCGCGTTGTCTGAGGAAGGAGCCAATCAGAGCTGCAGCAGCAGGTGGCCCGCAACCACCAACGGCCGCTGGAAACAGCTGGGCTCCCTGCGTTCTCCCGCAGCGGATCGGCATTGCCCTGGGGACCCTACGGTGCTTCCGGCTCGGGTGGGACTGGGGCACGAAGTGTGACGCGCGCAGGCCGGCACCCCGCGAGTGCGAAGGCCAGACAGGGCCCTGCTGTGGCCGGGACAAACACGTGCTTTAGGTCTCTGTTCGCCCTTGGACTCTTGTGTCCCTACTTTTGTGTACCGTCTGTTCCTTCCTGTTTTCATGCTTGTCTGCCTCCCACGACTGCTGTAAGGGGAAGCTGCTTGCCTGAGTACACTGTAAGCTCCTCCAGACCTGGAAGGTATTTCTTGTATTTTAGTATCACAACCCTCGAAGACCCGATATATATGTATAGTAGAGGCTCAATGTGTGCAGTTTGGGCTGCTGTTGAAAGTTCCTTGAATGGTGTAATTGCGAGGACCAGGGAAAATGAACGTTTGGTGAGTGCCGTTACTATGTTCAGGTTCAGTGTGGATACTCCCTGTGAGGCCGGTATTAACCTCCATTTTACAGATGAGAAAACAGAGTCCCAAGAAGATTAAGTCACTCACCTGATGTCCCACAGCTAAGAAGTGGCGGGCCGTCCCTTAAACCTTGGTCAGTCAGGCCCCAAGCGTGTGTTTTCTGTATTGTCCACAAGCAGAAGGACTTACCAGCTGAGGAAACTGTAGCTGGAATGGGAATGGATAATTATACCAGGCATCCAGGAAAAAAAATCCAAATCTATGGAAAAATTTTATAAGAGTTTATTTTTAAACTAAGTTTTTAAGGAGTTGCCCGGAAGCAAGCTCTCAAGGGATTAAGAAAGTGCTCTGGAGAATGGCAGTTTTGCAGTTCCTTTCATGCATTTAGAATCTGGAAAACATAAGGAAGGTACTACATGAAATCTGGTGGTAGATTAAGGAGGCAGGGGAAAGTAGAGCAGGGAAATCTCTAGGACTGGATAACAGAGAAACACTTCTTTTACAATACATTGGTCGGTACAGGAGAGTTAATAATTAACATCATACATAGAGATGGTATGGGGCGGGACAAGATAACAGTGAGGGGTTCTGTGGTCTCCTGCTCTGGTTGTCTTATGTTCTGATGCCCATTGTGCTTTCAAGGAGTCTAGAGAAGAAAATTACTCTGACATTTCAACGGTATGCTATCCTAGATGCGTAAGAAGAATGGTCAGGGCTCACCTGAGGTAAATGTTGACCTTTGCTAAAGGCCTGGAATGTGACTACCTGCATGACCGGCCCAGTTAGGTATTTGTGATCAGAGTATCCTGTGTAGTTACTTTCGGTCCCTGAGCTTGTCAGGTTTATTACCTAGTCCCTTTTTTGTTGACACAGGAAAGAAAAATACCTTAGCACATGGCCCTGGTAGAAGCAGAAGCAAAGTGGAAATTGAGAAGTCGAGTTAAAAAATTATTTCTGGCCCTGTGGGGGTCTTCCATCTATTGCTGTTTTTTTCATTCAAGTGCAAAAGCCAGACCAGCTTAAGATGGTAAAGCAAACTTGAAAAAGCCAGCTTCCATGTGAATATTCAGTGTTGAAGCACCTTCCTAGGACGAGTGAACAAAGTTAAGGACATATAGAGACAGTTTTCTAATGGAATGTCAGTTTCTGAAGGCTTTCTTTTCTGCAAAGGTTGTTTATAGCAGTTTTCTTACAAACTGTCTCATTTAATTCAGAGCTAAACAGCTAAGCAGCTCCGAATTAAAATGAGAAACAGCTCTAGAGGAAACCAGTTGGCTTCTGTTGTGGCAACATCGGAGTTCTGTTTTGTTGTTTAATCCTTCGTTGCTTCCTCAATGACCATTTATGATGATTTTGTACTTTCATTTGCTCTGAACTGGAAGTTAAATCAGGTTCTCCTTTCTCACCAGAAGCAGCACTAAGTTTTCTGTTTGCATGTTGACTGGAAGCATAGACATGAGGACATACATGTAAAAATTCCTACAAGCCCACTTTGTTCCTTGATATTTGTAATGCTTATGAACACCCATGCTAACACATGCAGACTCTTCTTGTAGCTGTGTTCTTCCAAATGGAAAAGGTTTCTCTCATCCCATCATTCAATATCTGCGCTAATCTGAAGTAGGGGTTACATAAGGATTTTGACTCCAAAAACATTGTTAATGCTCAATAATAACTCTTAAACATATCAGATGATTTTTGAAGTTTTGTACCTTTGTACAGTAAAATAAGTGAGGATCTGACTTCTGGGCAGTGACTTCTAGATAACGGTCTAATATTCTGGTGAGTACTAGTTGTTGATGGGCTGAATTCATTAGTGAGAGGAGCCATGGAAACAAGCAATCTATAATTTTTGTTTAGAACTCTGCTGTAAGTCACTGGGTCCAAATCAAGAAGGCTTCCAGAGTGTAAGAGATTCAGAAGAAAACCCTAACTGGGTTGTTCTGGCTGTGCAGTTGTGTGACAGTGTTGTTTCTTAGAGTAAGTGTCTGATCAAAATATCTCTGCACTTCTCCACCAGTGTTCTGAACCTTTTCTAGTTCTGTAAGGAAGCTGTCCAGAGACTTACATGAGAATTTGCCAATTTTTGGTGAAAGATTGCCCATCATTAATAAGGTAAGAGTTGAATCAAATAGGAAATCAATAAGCTTTGTGGATCCTGTAGAGAGACTCAAACTGCTTCTACTGGCTGTGTCAGCTAAATCTTGATGATCTTTATCAGTATCAGAGCTGACAAAGCTCCTACTTTCCTTGCCATCTAGTGATAAAATTACCTTTTGTTGAACGAAAGTACTTTTAAATCTGTTTACAGATTAAACATTAAAGTTGATTCACATTATTTCTCTTCTTATGGGCAAAGCCCAATTAGCAATACATGGAAACACCATTCTTTTTATTTTTTAAGAAAATTTTTTATTTTTAAATCCTCACCCATGGATATATTTATTGATTTTAGAGAAAGCAGAAGCGGGGGAGACAGAGAGACAGAGACTTCAATGTAAGAGAGAAACATCAATCAGTTGCCACCTTGAATGAGCCCCTATCAGAAATTGAACCTATAACCTAGGAGTATGCCCTGACCGGGATCAAATCCGCAACCTTTTGATGTTTGGGACAATGCTCCAACCAACTGAGCCACCTGGCCAGGGTGGAGACACCATTCTTAACAAGGGAAAGTCTATCTCAAGGACATTTGCAAGCTCTGCAACATTAGTATGCTCAACTATTCAAAGAAATACAGTTTGAAAGTTTTATTGCCTAGTCATCTTGCACTCAATTATTACACAATTATCGGGAATAAAATTGTCATTAGATATTAATACATTCAAGTAAATAAATTATTTGTTATATAAACTATGTATCACATTGTAATCTAGTGATCCAGAGAGTTGAGGACCTGAATCAGTGATGTTATCTACAGTATATTTGTGCATATCTTTATGGCATTTTTCTGATCTGACCAGCCTATGCCACCGACCATGCCTCTATGGCAGTTTCCACTGGCGTTATTATTAGACAATGTGACCATTCTTCAAATGGACACATCATATGAAACATTCTTAAAATTTTAAAAAGAAAAACAAATTGATGATCTACACTGATATATAATATCAATGTACTGCTACCCTTTTATGCCAAGAAAGTTTTGGCAGCCAGCCCTAGTAAAGCTGGGCAATGAAGCATAAATTTTCTCATTGTTCATAACGTCCTCTGTAATCTCAATATAATACAAAAGTGGTGTTTTCTTCAGGCCCGAATGGTAAAGGTCCAGCATGAAATAATCTTGACTATAAAAGTTCCTCAAAGTATTTGCATCCATCTTTCTTGACATGTTTAAGTTATGCTTCTGTATCATAACTAATTGTGGATATGTAGAAGACAACCTGCTTTGCATATTTTACTCTGTGAATTCCCAAGACCCTGTGGCATGTTGACAGGCAGCTTGCTCCATGGGTGGCTGTGCCAGCTGTGGCGCTCCCTGCCTTTGATGCGATGGCCCTGGAACAGTTGTGGGGAGCCTGCTGGAGGCATCACTCGATACTCTTTAGGATGCCTGTGCTGCTTTGCGGTGAGGGCTCCAGACAGCTCAGCCTGACAGAGAACAGAGAACGGTGTCGGGTGTATCAGAGGATCTAAGTTCCTTCATTAAATTATATTTAAGGGAAAAACGAGCTTTTAAAATAATCTCTCATAAATAATTCTCTAGGCCCACTAACCTACTCTCATATGTGACCATTCCTCAAATTTCAGTGAAAAGATTGGAGAATGCCTTCATTTGGCTTCTCAAATTTGGCTTCTCAATTTGGCAAAATTTCAAAAATTTTGCCTATATGACTCTTATTTCTAGGTTTCTCATATCCTTTCTAGTTTGGTCACTCTACCTATACCCATTATTCTGTGCTCTTCTGTTTTCTCTAGGACCTTGCTTCTGCAATCTTTCCCCCTCCTCTTCAGTCATTCCCTACTTCTAGTGTGTGAGTGAGTGAGAGTGTGTGTGTGTGTGTGTGTGTGTAAATTTAACCTGCAGGACTTTCTTACCCCTTTTACAATGGCTTTTTTTTCTCCTTCCTTTTTTTGTCATACTTTCCCCCAAATTGGCCGTCCTCTGACTTCTCGGCCTCTGGCACAGCTCTTACGTATTTGATGAATGAATAAATGAATGATCTCACATATGTGTCTTCATTCACTTTACACCAGCCACACAGGTCTTTCTGTTCTTTGAACATGCCAAGCTCATTCCCACAGACTGTTCTGTTCTCTTTTCCTGGAACCTCTTCCTCAGATCTTTGCCCAGCCAGCTCCTCTCATCATTGCTACACACACACACACACACACACACACACACACACACACACAATTGTACATGTCAGCCAAGTCAAAAGTAAAACTTTTAAATATGAATTTTATTTGAAAGCCAAACCACACACTAAATTGATAATTTTTATTTTTTGCTTTTGTCTGTACTTACCAGTTTGTATATGTAGATGATCTCAAATTATAATTCAAACTTAGGAAAGTGCTGAGTGTAAGTGGACATTCGTTTTTGCCAGGGTGTGGAGGTGTCAGTGCGGGGAAGGAGGGCTGACTTTGCTGAACATTCCTCCTGGTGCTAGGAAGCTGGGGTGGGGGTGTGTGGACGTGAGGGGCCAGATCTGGCTCAGACCCACAAACAGGAAGCCTGCAGCGAGAAAGGGAAATTCTGTCCAAGAAAGAGAAGACAGAAAAGTGGCTGCTCTCATTTGAATACCCAAGGTGTGAATTCCTTTATTAAGTCATAATAATTTTCCAAAAATTCTGAGTCCTGCTACTGTAGGCTGTCATTCCCACCATGTACTTCTTTTTCCCCAACCCCAACAGTCTTCAGGGTGCCTCACAGTCCGGCCGGGAATGGGCGCTGCATAGGAGGGGGAGTTCTGTGGCCACATGCCACCCTCTGTTCCCTGTTCCTTCGGCCCCACCCCTAGTCAGCCGTCTTTTGAAAACTTCCCTGGCACTTCCTTACTGTTCTGACAAATCTTTCCATGGCCTTGCCCTTATATTTACATTTGTAGAGAATTTTTGCTTTTATAAAGTGCTTTCCTGTCCAGCTCCCCATTTGATCCTCATGCCACACTGGTAAGTAGCAGGATGGGATTTTTACTCCCATTTTATAGGAAAGGAGACTGAGGCTATCATCTGGATTCTCCAGTGTCATCAGGGATGAATCTCAGCCTCACATTGGCCTAGCAGTGCTCCTTTGGCACAGGTTCCAGGTTTTCTCTTTTTTCCTCATATTTCCTGGAATCCCAATGGGTTTTGCACAGCAGACACATTACACCCTTGGCTGGTGGTCCATGGCTGCGGTCACAAGCCTTGTGTTGCTTGGACAGTGGCCCTCCACACTCCTTGGCCAGTTGCCAAGTCGTCATGGGACACTCCTGTCCAACGCTTGTAGCCTTTTCTTTCATCATCTAACCAGATTTTTCAGTTTACAAACTTCCATTTTATCCAAATGGATCTGTTTTGGTTTATACTTTCTAGCCTAAATGTTAGGCATCCAACCTAATAAGTTTCAAAAATTAACATAATTTAGTTTTCATCTTGTCAGTGCAAAACCAAAACGTTCTAAGATAATGCACTGAAGACCAGACTCCTTCCTCTTCCTCTTCTGTTTCTTGAGTCAGTAGCAAGCAACAGTTTTGTAAACATGTGTGGGTCTGTGTTACTGTGTTTGTGGGCCCACTCATTTATTTCATTCTTATCTGGTTCTGTTCCAGTTACACCCAACTGGCCTCTCCTATTCAAAACGGAGATTCCCGGAGCATCTGGACTTTCATCAAGGCCCTTTTCAGCTGCTCATAGGTCACGAACATGATCACGTTCCAGGCTCCCAGTCGCAGAAAGGAGGGTGTAAATCTGATGAGAAAAACAACCACAACATTAGGCAGAGTGGACCAAGTTCCCAAAGAGGTCTGCCGTGCTCCCCCCGCCACAGTGGTAGTGCCAGCGGAGCTGGACCTGTGGTAGTCATGAGCATTTCCTACGATTGGTTCAGTCTTTTTCTTTTCTGCTGAAGGAATTTAGGCAGAAATTGGAACCAGGAAAGAAAAGTGACATTTTTAGCCAGGTTACTATTTCAGGCAGTTATTCTCACAGTTCTATAAGGTAGATATGATTGTTGTCCATTGTCTTTTTCAGAAACTGAGGTCTAAGGGGTTAAGTAGCTCTACTAAAACCCCCTGCCTCCACGCTGCTGCTGGGTGTCTCTGGTCTCACTTATATCCTGAGTGGTCACCCCTGACGCACTCGCCAGGGCACCGGGAAGCTGAGGCACCACGGGATGAAGACAGTGTAACACCAAACTTAGCTAATCTTCAGACAGTCCGCTTGTCCGCTTGTCTGTGTGTCACAGACTCAGGGAGGAGCCTGTGACCTGGCCCTTGCCCTCCTCTTCAGCCTCTCTCTGCTAATCCCCTCCCGGTCCTCTCTGCTCTTGCCAGACCCTTATTTCCATGCCTTTGCTCATGTTGCTCCTTCTGCTTGGAATGTCCTGTACTCTCCTTGTCTGGGTGGTTGCTATTGGCTCTGCAGGAATCTGCTTGGGTACCATAACCTCACACCAAAGCCTCTCCGGAACCCTCAGCCTAGGCCCCTCACAGGGTGTGTAGCACTGGGGCGCTGAACGTGAACTCTGGAGTCAGATCTGGGTTTAAATCTTAGCTCTACTAGTTTCCAGCTTCATGATCTTGGTCAAGTTAATCTTTCTGAGCCTCAGTTTTCTTACCTGTAAAAGGAGGAAAATAATGGTATCTACCTCATAGAGTTTTCTCGGGGATTAAATGAGTTAATGTACAGCACACAGTGCAGGGCCCAGTATCAGAAAATGCTCAATAGGTGTCACCTACTTGTCTGCTGCTCTTTGAGGGAAGCATAGCACAAGGTCTGGCACCCATGAGATGCTTAGGAAATGTTTCCCAAGTAAAATAATGAACCAAGACAAGTGCCTACAGCTGAAGATTATAATAATAGAAGTAGAGGCACTTACAGGAAAAGAACAGTCTGTCAGTGGAAACACATTGATGATGTCATTCCCAGGGTCAAGAACCCGTTTGCTTGTTGAGTTCTATCTAACACTGGGCTCCAGAGAACTGTCATCAGTGGGGGGAGGTGAGAGGGCCAAGAAAAGAGCTTAGCAATTCAGTGAACAACATGTGGTGTCTGATGGTCTGGGTTTGAGCCATGGCTCTTCTGTTTTAATTTTGTGATCTTGGACAAGTTACTTGATATTTATGAGTGTCTTTCTCCGTGAATGTGGAGAATACTGCCCAGTTCAGGGGATTGTTAAGATAATATATGTAAAATGCTTAGCACAAGGTCTAATACTCAGTGACTTAGCAATAATGATGATTGTTAATAACCTAAGTATTGAGTACTGGCTTTGTGCTTGGGACTCTGGGAGATGAAAGATGTATAAGCCACAGTCCTTGGCTTCATAGAGCTTATGCTCTAGCATGGTGGATAATTTAAACTTACAAATACTATAGCACAAAGTAGGAGGTGGTAAATACCATACAAATGGAATCAAGGACGTACTGGTGAAGCTCACAGGGTACTTGAGAGTGTTAGGGAGAAGGTGGCATTTGAACTAGTCTTGAAGGATAGCTAAGGTTTAGAGCACATACATTTTGCCAGTTGCCAGAGGGGTGTTGAGGGGATGGATGAAAAAAGTAAAGGGATTAAAAAGTATAAATTTGGCCTTGACTGGGGTGCTCACTTGGTTGGGCGTCGTCTTGCAAAGCAAAAGGTTGCCGGTTTGATTCCTAATCAGGACCCATGCCTGGGTTGTACATTTGGTCCCAGGTCAGAGGCAACTGATCAGTGTTTCTCTCCCTCTCTTTCTCCCCCCGCCTCTAGAAATAAATAAATAAATAAAACTGTTAGCTTAACAAAGAATATGTATAAAGTGGTAGTAAAGTACAGCAGAGGGAATGTAGTCAGTAATGTTGTGCTGGATGAGTATTAGACTTATCAGGGTGATGACTTTGTAAGGTATATAAATGTCCAATCACTGGGCTGTACACCTGAAACTATATAATATTGTAATCAACTGTAATTGAAAAATAAAAAATTATTTAAAAAAAGATTTAGAGCATGTAGATGGCATGGGAAAGGCATTCTATGCTGAGGGAACGGTAAATGCTAAGACACAGAGGCAAGAAAACGTGACACACACTGGGCACTTCAGATGCCATCAGTGGTGACCCACAGTTGTGGCAGTGGGTTGAGAAGTCTCCGGATCACCCACCACCTTTCCCTCCTTCTCCCCTGCTCAATAAGTGTGGGGACAGCACTTTGCCTGACTCCTTTTTCTCAGGTAAGCCTCCCCTGACTCTCCAAATTAGATTTGGTTCACTCTTTTTTAAAAAATCTTCCATAGTTCTTGGTACTCTCCTTTGTGGCATTTTCATCTCTGCTGTTTACTGCTGCATCCCCTGATGAACCAATGGCAGACACATTATACATGGGAGGGAGGAAGGAAGGGAAAGGAAGGAAGGAGGGAGGGAGGGAGGGAGGGAGGGAAGGAAAGGGAGGAAGGGAGGGAGGGAGGAGGGAAGGGGAAGAGAGGAAGGAAGGGAGGGAAAGGGAGGAGAGAAGGAGGGAGAGAGTGAGGCTGAGTTTTCTGGGAGGAAGTGTGGAGGCAGGAGGCGGAGGCTCACCCCTTATAGAGGGCTGTGGGACCCTCCCGGGCCACCATCTTCAGCATACAGTCCAGGGGGCTGCTGTATTGGCCTGGGAGTGAATTGATATACCGGGTCTTCATCACGTCCACTGGGGAGGCCACCACCGTGGCACAAAAACCGGCTCCAAAGGCAGAGACCAAGTGGCAGGGGAAGTTGTCTGTAGCAGGGAAGGGAAGAGCAAATATCGGGCTGTGAGAGGGAGAGTGCACTTTCTTTTCCATGTGTGCTTATCATATGTCCCCAATTAAATGTAAACTCCTTGAGCATAAGGATAGTAGTTTCCATCTCTCTCACTGCCCTGGGTGGAGCTTCTGGTAAGTACTGGCAAGATAAAACTGAGCCATCCTGGAACTGGAGGTCATTGAACCCAACCACCGTGTTTGAGAAGACCAAAGTCAGAGTAGGTGGTCCTTGCTTAAAGACGCGTGGTGAGAAGTGGTGCTGGGCTGGAACCCAGGTCCCTGGCTTCCCCGTTCAGGGCTTTTTCCTACTCTTCACAATGTTGTATTGGGCACTGCTCCTCTCTCTGCTTCTTCTAACGCCCAGTTGCTTGTGGGTGGTGCCCACTATGTGGAGTTCCAGGTTCCTGCCCTGCTGGGGGGATGGGCTGTCTGCCTGGAGCCCAGGGCCTCACCGGTGAACAGGTGATGGTCTAGCAGCTTCTCCTTGATGATGTCGTAGGTGACCATTTCAGCACAGTTGACAATGGCATTCCTCATGATATTGGGGAAGGTTCCTGTTAGAAAAGGGAGTGGGGGTTGATAAATGGGGAGAAGTGGAACCCCCACAGGCCCCAGTTTGGGGGGCATAGTGCCCCATTCCAGTAGTCTCAGACAGCCCACCTCAGCAGAGCGAATCAGTTTCTAGTGTTAACAACTCAGATTATCCGTGTCCTCCTTAGAGACGGAAAACAGAAAGGCCCACTATGTTTGTCTGGGTCACATTTTGGAGGATAATCTGCAATATAAACATTTAAATATACCTCCCGGAGACTCATCTAGAGTTAGAAAAGGAATTGTTTCCTTGGAAGAGAGAAGCTGGGCTCTTGAAACAGACAGAATGTAGTGCTGGCAGGGCCCAAGGAAAGCATCACGACCAGCCACCGGGTTTCACAGATGAGTGCCAGGCTCCAGGAGGGGCACAGAGCAAGGGAGTGCAGCGCCAGGGGTCCTCTTACCTTCACTGGGTGACTGTTTCTTCTGCAGGGGTGCATGTGACCCCTGTTCTCCATATGGAAGAGACTCTAGCATTTTTCAAAGTAGCCACCATTTTAGACACAGGGAACACTCCTTCACAGCATCTCCCTGTGTCCCACTTCTCAGGGCTGCCTCTGTTTCTTCTCCTCTGCAGTCACCTCACTTAGACCTTTACTTGGAAGGCCCTTCCCAGAAATCTCCACATAAGCAGAGCCTGCTGAGCCTTTGAGGCTTAACTGAAGCATCACCTTCCCCCCAGAGCCTACATGGGCCCTCCTGCCTCTGGACGTGCACCTCTGCTCAAACCTAGCACATCCTGCCCCGTGCTATGGCTGCTTCTTGACACGTCTCTTTTCCTCTCTGTGGGGATGGAAGGTGTCTTCTACTCATTTCTCCCTCCCAGTAGCTTACTCATGGTGAAGGGTTGGCAAATTGAACTGAATTTGGGGCACTGGGGTAGGTCAGGAGAGATTTTCTGTTGGGTTGGTCTTTCAGAATCACTGGAATGCACTATGCTGGGAGTCCCCTCGTTGCTTATTTCTCTGCCCCAACCCTAGGGAAGGCAAAGCTCTGCCGAAGGCCCGCTGAGACTGGAGTCCAGACTTACCTTTCCACAGGCCCCTGACCCCTTCCTCCCTGGCGATGGTCCTATAGGCATCCATCGTCCTGCTGTACTTCCTGTTGCTCCCAGGGCCAATGTGTATGGTGGCCTGAAACCGGACCTTCACCACATCCGTGGGCTGGGCACAGGTTACCGCCATGGCCCCTGTGGTGCAGCCCGCCAAAATCCGGGTGGCGATGCTGGAGTCTGGGGAGAAGGAGAGCGAGTGGGCCAGTGTCCCACCAGCTGGCCCCTGTCTGAGCCGGATGCTGTTCTCTGCAGGGCTGGCCCTGCCCGATAGCTGTCTCTTCTCCTGGTCAGCGTTCTGGAGCTTTCCTGATGGGGTTCTGAGTCTCCTCATGGGTGTTTGCTACCAGCTCCCCGTCCTTCAGCCCTGCCTCTGAGTCTGCGCCGCCCTGGTCTCTGGACCTACACACCCAGGTTCTGCTTCCGCCCACCCACCGGTGTCCACGGGATACCGGGCACTCACGGTCTGATCCTTTGGGCGTGTAGAACTGCTTCACAGAGTCATAGAGGCCAATCCGGATGGAGGCGAAGCTCATCTGGCGCTGCAGGCCGGCGACCAGCCCGTTGTAGAGGCTGCGGGGACCCTCGGTGCGCACCATGGTCAGGATGGTGCCCAGCACGCCGCGGTACTGGATGCTGTGTGCCACCTGGGCTGCCTGGTTCTCCCCTTGGATCTGAGGGACACGCCCCGCAAAAGTGTGAGGAGCTTGGTGGGGGTTGATGGGGCTGTGTTCAGAGGGAAGTACCTGGGGCTGGGCTTTGAGAATAAGCATGACCACAGCTGTCACATCCCAGAAGAATAACAGGTTCATGCAGCAGTTCACAGCTCACAAGCTGTTAGACACGGTGAGATGTTTGATTCTCGGAGCAAACGGAGGGCAGGCTGTTTTTTCCACTACAGTGGTCAGTGGGTTGCTCTAGGTCACCCAGTAACTCCTTACTTTTACTTTACTCTTTACGGTTTACAAAGCAGGGCTAGGCCATGGAGGGCTCTGGCACATCATGCCAAGGAATTAAGATTTCTTTGTCTTGGGTGATGGTGATGAGGAGGGGGCAAAGAAAGGTCTTAAGCAGGAGCATGAGTGGTCTGCTTAGGGGTCTATGTGAGGAAGGGCTTGCTGGCAAATGGTGCAGGGGCTGTGGGAGAGAACTCAGCCCCTCCTTTGATGTGACCAGGATCCTTGGACAAAGGGCACCTACCTGCAGGCGGACCTTGGCCGTGTCCAGTGGATAGGTGAGGAGGTCAGCAAAACAGGCGGCTGTGCCTGCCCCCAGGAACTTCACAGCCGTTGTGGGAGGCACCTCTGAAGGCTTCAGTCCGACCATGGTCTCAGAAGTCTCTTCCAGTCCCCCAAGAGCCCAGTGCAGGCCCAAGGAGCGAGGCTGTTCTGCAGCCCTGGGCGTTAGTGCAAGGAGGAGGCTGCAGGAGACAGGCCAGAGGAGGCAGAAGGAGCCGACCAGTTCCCAAGCTCCCCTCAGCACCCAGAGGGACTTTATAGTGAAAAGCCTGGGCATTGCCATGTTTAGCTCTGTGGATTTGGCTTATAAAAACTGGTCACTTGATTATGCCTTATCTCTCTTGATAGTTCCCAGCATGAAGTTGTATTTAAAATTTTAGTTATTCTGTAAACTTTTTAAATTGAGTTATAATCTCCATATAATGGTTGTATGCACTTTAATGGTCACTGAGCTGTAATGGGAATTGTGCACTGATTCTGGAATATGATTCTGGAATATGATTCTGGAATATGATTCTGGAATATTTGTCCAAGACAGCAGATGGAAGAAGCAATTTTCTAGGGTGGGGGCCCCACTTGGCATCCAAGCATACATAAGTCAGATCATGTCACTCCGTTTTAAAACTGTCCATTGCCCCCCTGCCCCATTATTCAGAACAAAGTCCCAAGTCCTTGCCATGGCCCGTGGACTCCTCCATAAGATCCGCCTCTTGCTGGGTTCTGTGCTTGGCTCTCTGGGAAATCCCGAGTTGGGTAAAAACAGTGTGTGTGGCCTGCCCACATGGAACTCTCAAGGAGTCTTATAGGGCCATTAGACACGCCTACAAATAATTGTAGTGCAAGATGGGCAGGACCAATGGCAGAGGAAGGAGCCATCGAGAAGGGACTCAAAGGAGGGACAGACCCTCTCTCTTGTTTGTGAGAATTAGAACAATTTCATCATGAGGCTGGCTGGAGGGTTACATGAGTTAGGCCTTTCAAGGTGGGCAGGAGAAGGGGTCCAGCAACTGGAGAAGCTTGTGCGAGGTGCGGGGAGGGGAATGAGCTTGTTTGAGAGCATGGGGCGTGGCTTAGGGAAGGAGGAGGAAATGGGTACTGGGCTGTGAGGACCTCTTCGCAGTGAGCTTTACACACAATCTCAAGGAATTCTCATAACCCTTCTGAAAGGGAGCTTTCTCGTCCTTCCCCCCACCTTGGCTGAGCACAACGAGGCTCAGAGACATGTGCTTGCGCAGTGTTCCCAGCCACTAGTGTCAGAGCTTGGTTCCCTCTGCCATACTGGGCTTAAAATAGCCCTGGAAAGAAGGAGGGGCATTTAAATCCATTTTACAGATGAGAAAATAGAGGCTTAAGATGGAAGGAGACTGGCTCCGATTCACAGAACTCCAACCAGGTTCTTGTGATGATGTAAGTTTCCCTTCGCTGTTCTTTTCGGGCCCCAGTGGTTGTGGCGGTATGGATACTGCGATCTTGCCTTTTTATTGAGGCCTTCAGAGGCTGGGTGGGCATCATTGCCCAATTTTGTAGGTGAAGCAAATGGGCCCCCCAAAGGCTGAGACCTCTGCTGGTTGCACAGTCAGGCCTTGGTTCCCTCTGTAGAGCTCTTCCCACAGTCCAACCTCCTGCCTTTTCGTTGCCTTCTTGAGAGGGTCCAAGAAGTATCTGGCTCCTTGGGAAGGCGGGGTGAAAAGGCCCTGGTGTTCTCACAGCTGAGCCTGGCTGGGGAATGGCACGGCAGTCGTGCTGAGAAGGCCATGCTCCCCCTGCCTCCCCTTTGCCCTACAGAAGACCAGCGGCTGCCAGGGCTGGCTCGGTCCCCAGCAGGGCGGTGCTGGCTCCTTTGCCTGGGGCTGGAATCTGCTGACCTGATTCTCAGAGCTGGGAGGCCATTGGGGGCTGTCCTCTCTGGTGTCTCTTACTAGTTGTCAGAGTTGTCCCTTCTTCAAAACCTTTGGTGGCTACCCAGGCTCTAATAGAAGAACCCTATAAATTAGGCATTTTTACTCCACTTTCAGAATTATGAACTGAGGCCCAGACAGGTGGAATGACCTGTCCGAGGTCTCAGGTGAGCAGGGCTATGTGGCTCCATGGCATTTGTGTGATGTGCCAGCCCAGCAGGGAACACCTCATGGGCTTTGCCCGACAGGCTGGATTTATCTCCCTGGGGGAGCTTGTGGGGGGTGGGGGGATGGAGGGAGCTGAACACCAAGGGCTTCCCTTCTGAAAACTTCCTTTCCCTCCACTACCCCTAGTCCCATGCCATACTTTCTTGTAGGATTAGTTCATTAACTGCAGTGGTTTCCCTCTAGATGGAGGACACCAAAGGCAGGGACAGGGTTGGCTGACTTCCTCTGCTTCTCTGTGCAGCCTGGTGCAGGGATGGCCCAGGGCTGAAAGGGCCCAGGGAGGACCAGTTGACCAAGGAA
This sequence comes from Furipterus horrens, assembly GCF_987537825.1. Classification (NCBI taxonomy): domain Eukaryota; kingdom Metazoa; phylum Chordata; class Mammalia; order Chiroptera; family Furipteridae; genus Furipterus; species Furipterus horrens. The sequence continues at coordinate 46,067,773 of NW_028327172.1, forward strand.
ACCTATGTGCTGAAGCAGGGAGTTGGGAAACCTGAGGTGCCCACAACGGCCTTTGGTGGAGGGCCTCGAATGCCAGGGATACACTTGATCTAGTGGACAGTGGAGAGACGTTGGTGGTTTTCAAGTTGAGGAATGACACTAGCAGAACTGCATGACAGCATGTTGGTGCAGGTGCTGAGGATGGACTGGGAGAGATGGGAAGCTCAGAGACCAGTGAGAAGGTTGTTGGAATGGTACAGCAAGAGGTGTTGGAGCCTGAACTTGGTCAAGAGCAGTGGCCGTGGGTGAAGCCAGAGCATATTCCAGAGGCAGTGCTGAGTGAGCCACCCACGGGAGGCAAAGTGGATAGGCATGGACTCAGGTCAAAAGCCACACCTTTCAGGGAGGGTTCTAGGACTTCCACTGGTCAAGTTGGGGTGGGGGGTAGGGAGGCCAAAATGGTGGGCAGAGGTAAGGGCTGCCCTGAGGCCAGTGCTCCCCAACCTCTTTCCCCCTTTACTCCAGCCTCCTGAGTTGGTACTTGAGGAGCCTTAGCAGCTGGTAGAGCTTTGCCACTGGCTGGTAGAAGAGGGAGTTCTGAGCAGAACCCTCCTCCTAGTAACTCTTTTGGGGCATTTGAGGGATGGGATGTTCTAGTCTGCATGGCCTGGGGTAACGGTGCCCACTAATGTTTGCTGAGTGCTTCCCGCGCCAGGCACCGTGCTGAGGGCTTTCTAGGCATTGACTACTTCAATCCCTTTATAAGACACTAGGGTAGTTGCTATGATCATTCCCACTTCATTCTCAAGGGACCGAAGGTTTTGAGGGCTTCAGCGGGTCCTACGGCTGAGGGATGGAGCTGGGATTGGAGCCCAAGACTGTCTGACAACTGTGCTTGTTCCATTGCCCAGTCTCAGATTTCAGGGAGAGCTCAGGATCCCTGGAGCCGCTTGTTTACAGAGTGGATTCTCAGCCCTCAGCTCCAGAGATCCTGATTCAGGTCTGGAATGGGGCCTGGGAATCTGCATTAGAAACAAGTTCCCTGAAGTAGGGGTCAGAGGACCCAATTCTTAAGACACCCTGCCCAACCCTACCATCCGGGCAGAGCCTCCGCAGCATCCCCACTGAGGAAGTCGCTGGGTGGAGAGTTCCCATGGGTTCTGTAAAACTCCCAGCATGCAACCTGGGTCAGGCCTCATGCCAGACATGCCTCCACCATCCCTATTCAGGAAAAGGGACCCCAAGACCCTCACAAGGAGAGGACTTTATGCTCTGGAGGAATCCTGGAGGGATTCAGGGCCAGATTAAGAAGAAAGCCATTTTTTATCTACAGAGACGTGCAAAAGCACAGCAGAGGTGGCCAGCAGGACAAGGGGCGAGTCCCGGGTGAGTGACATGAGTGGTGGGGCTGGGTCCCAGCCCTGCCACTGTGCCCTCATCAGGCTGCAGATCCCTCATCGTGACAAGATGGGGGCTGGACGAAATCTCCATCTGCTCTGCTGTGCGATGGTAGTGCTGCTGCCTGCCAGTTCCTGCCTGCAACCTGTAAGCTGCCGTGAAGGGGAGAACATGGGTCATACCTGTGAGTCCAGCTGGGGAAGGGCAAGCACAGGACCTCCTTAAGGCTCCTTAAGGCTCCATCCCAGGAGGTGGCAGCAGGAATCTGATGGCTCCCTTGCCATTCACTGTTGTCTCTGCTGCCTCCGGCTTGGCACCTATCTTTATACACTCCAGCTGACCTGAAACCTTACCCTAGAGACGCTAGTTGACAGTCTGATCACTTGACAAGAGACGGCTGGTGAGGGGCAGGGAGGTGAAGGGGAAAGTCAAGAGTTCTAGATCTGGTTCAGTTTCTTTGACCTGAGGGTCTTTAAAATAGCTCCTTTCAGCTCCTGAAAGAAGAGCTACCTCAGGTGATAAGGGTATATATATATATGTGTGTGTGTGGAGGGGTGTTGGATGTCGCCTGTGAAAGTCCAAAGGTCAAGGCCTCCCTCTAGGCTGAGCAGGACTCTTCCGGGCCTCCTCTCAATAATAACAATGATAATAACTCTCATTTCTTTTTCTTTTTTAATAAATTATATTTTATTGATTATGCTATTACAATTGTCCTGATTTTCCCCCTTTGCCCCCCTCCACACAGCACCCCCACTCCCTCAGGCAATTCCCACACCATTGTTCATGTCCATGGGTCATGTGTGTAAGTTCTTTGGCTACTCCATTTCCTATACTGTACTTTACATCCCCATGGCTATTCTGTCACTACCTATTTGTACTTCTTAATCCCCTCACTTCCTAACCCATTCCCCCACATCCCCCTCCCATGTAGCAACCATCAAAATGCTCTCACTATCCATGATTCTTTCTCTGTTTTGCTTAGTTTGTTTTTTAGATTCAATTGTTGATAGATTTGTAATTTTGGCCATTTTATTATTCATAGTTTTGACCTTTTTCTTAAATAAATCTCTTTAACAGTTCATATAATAATGGTTTGACAATGATGAACTCCATTTATTCTTTTTTTTTTTTTTTTTTGTCTTGGAAGCTCTTTATCTGTCCTTTGATTCTAAATGATAGCTTTGCTGGGTAGAGAAATCTTGGCTGTGGGTCCCTGTTCTTCATGACTTTGAATATTTCTTGCCAATCCCTTCCAGCCTGCAAAGTTTCTTTGGAGAAGTCAGCTGACAGGCTTATGAGAATGCACCTGTAGGCAACTAACTGCTTTTCTCTTGCTGCTTTTAAGATCCTCTCTTTATTTTTAACCTTTGGTATTTTAATTATGATGTGTCTTGAAGTGGGTTTCTTTGCATCCATCTTGTTTGGGACTCTGGGCTTCCTGGACTTGCATGTCTATTTCCTTCACCAAATCAGGGAAGTTTTCTTTTATTATTTTTTCAAATAGATTTCCAATTTCTTGCTCTTTCTCTTCTCCTTCTGGCACCCCTATAATGTGAATGTTGGACCTCTTGAAGTTGTTCCAGAGGCTGCTTATACTATCCTCATTTTTTTGGATTTTTTTTCCTTCTTGTTGTTCTGATTGGTTGTTTTTTGCTTCCCAATGTTCCATATCATTGATTTGATTCTCGGCTTCATCCACTCTACTGTTGTTTCCCTGTAAATTGTTCTTTATTTCAATTAGTGTATCCTTCATTTCTGACTGCATCTTTTTTATGTTGTTGAGGTCCTCACTAAGTTCCTTGAGCATCCTTATAACCAGTGTTTTGAACTCTATACCTTATAGATTGCTTATTTCCATTTTGTTTAGCTCTTTTTCTGGAATTTTGCTCTGTTCTTTCATTTGGGCCATGTTTCTTTGTCTCCTCATTTTTGGCAGCCTCCCTGTGTTTGTTTCAATGTATTAGGTAGAGCTGCTTTGACTCTGTGTCTTGGTAGTGTGGCCCAATGTAGTAACTTCCTTGTAGGGTCCAGTGGCACAGCCTCCCCTATCACCCAAGCTGGATACTTGAGGTGTGCCCTTTGTGTGGGCTGAGTTCACCCTCCTCTTGTAGGTGAGCCTTGGTTGCTGTTGGCAGATCAATGGGAGGGATTTACCCAGGCCAGTAAGCTTCAAGGGTTGGCTGTGACCACTGACCACCACCCTCAGCCCTCTGTGGTGGCTCAGCTATGCAGGGGCAGGGCAGTGGTGCTCCGATGTGGTCTGTAGGTGTCCACTGGGTGCACTGGTTCTGGGGTTTCCCATGTGGTGGAGACCAAGGTCACCCCCCACCTGTGTTTTTCCATGTGCCACCCTGCCTGAGCTATAAAGCAATCTGAGACGGTTACTTGTGCTGGGCTTGGAGATTCCCAGGTGAAACCAAGACGTGAATCTAGACTGGCAGCTGCTAGTACCAGGCCTGGGGCTCACTGAGGCCAGCTGTTGCTTGTTTCATAGGATTTAGGAGGTTATGAAACATGAGCCAAGACCAACCATTCATATGGAAAAGCAGCTTGGGTGGGCCTGTAAGTTGGGTGGGGAGGAGTCTCTGGGGATCTCCAGGGCTGGTCAAACAATATTAGCCAGGTTGATGGAGTCTCAGATATGGCACCAGCTTACTGGCTCTGTGGGGAGGGTTTAGAAAAGGGACCTCTGCTTGCCTTGATGCCAGACACTTCAGTTTCTCTCTGCCTTTCAAGATGCTACCACGGTGCTAGAGCTCAGAGGGAGTGAGTCTGAGTGGTTGAGTCCATGTGTGGGTTCTTTAAGAGGAACTGCTTGGGACTTCAGCCATTTCTTCCACTGACTTGATCCCTGCTGGTTTTTGTAGCCAGAAGTTGTGGGACCTTATCTTCCTGGCACTAGTACCCTGGGCTGAGGGGCCTGGTGTGGGACTCCTTGCTCCCAAGATATTCCTTCCAAATTTTTATCCTTCACACGTGGAGGGACCAGCCCATAATTTGTCTGCACCCCTCCTACCAGGCTGGATGGATGTGGTTTCTTTAATTCCATAGTTGTCAGACTTCCATTCAACTTGATTTCTGAATGTTCTAAGTGATGACTGTTCTATATTTTAGTTGTAATTTTGACGTGGTTGTGCAAAGAGGTGAGCCATGTCTGCCTATGCTGCCATCTTGACTGGAAGATAACTCTCATTTCTTGGTGCCTACTATGAGCTAGATACTATACATACGTCTATATCTCACAACCCTTAGAATTCTTAAGTTTAAAAAAAATATGTAACAGCTTTATTTAGATATAATTCACACACCATTTACCTATTTAAAGGGTATAGTTTAATGTTTTTAGTATATCCAGTTATACTGCTGTCAGTCATCACAATCAATTTTAGAATATTTTCATCACCCCTCAGAAAAATCCCCCTACTCATCAGCAGTCACTTTCCTCCCCCGCTAAGCCCCAGGCAATCACTAATCTACTTCCTGTCTCTATAGATCTGCTTTTCTGAATATTTCATATTAATGTAAATATGTGACATTCTCTGTGACTAGCTTCTTTCACTTAGCATAAATGTTTTCAAAGCTCATCCCTTTTTACGGCTCAGGATCCTAACATTTATGCTGATTATTTTACAGAGGAGAAAACTGAGTCTCAGGGACAATGACGTACACAGGTCATACATCTAGTACGAGATAGAGCCCAACCTCTAGCCTGTAATTATAAAGTACTTTGGGGTCTACCTTCTGTCACCACTGTTTTTAATGACAGAACACTTGGAGGCTCCAGCTGGGACGGTGTGTGGGGTAGGGTGGGAAGGGCCCCCTGCAGCTGCTGCTGTGGGGTAGGCACTGAGGGTAAGGGTTGGGCACATCTGAACCTGGGACCCAGGTGACATAAGAGGAGAAAAGGGGAAGGGATCATAGGAGGAGAGGGGAAGAGAAGGGAAGGGAATTAACTAGATGAGACAGAGGAGCAGGCAAAGGTTGATGCTGGATTTGGGTACAGAGCCAGGGCCACAAGGCAGGTGGTCACAAGCCCAGATGCTTAAGTACAAAGCTCTGCCCTAATGTCAGCAGAACAGGCAGCTGTGTTAGTTGGTGAGAGAAGAGGCTGCTGAGGTTGGGAGGGCTCAGGAGGTAGGTTCTGAGCTCTACCTGAAAATGTTGGCCTGCAGGTGATGGGTGAATTACATTGGGTAATATATATGGGAAGGGATAAATAGTAGGAACCCAAACAAGGGGCAGCAGGCCCTGGAGAAACCCAGAGTGGGCAGTTGGGTTGGCTCAGGTGCACTGGCCTGGGAGCTTCTTGAGGGCAGGACCAGGTGTGTCTTCTCTGGTTCCTTGTCCCCCAAATCCAGCCTGCTCTTGAAGTTCCAAGGTTGGCTGCTATGAGCTGGGAGCAACAAGCCTGTGAGTGATCAGAAACTATTTTCAGGTCTCTGTGCAGGGAGTGCTCAAAGGGAAGTGGGGGAGACACTGGCCAGCTCTGCTGGTGGTGGTGGGAGCAAACATGTACCTCCTACTGCATGACCCTGCAAAGCATTTCACCTCTGAGCTTTCCCTGGGAAATAGACCCAGCTTCCGGGCTTGCAGTGGGTTTCAGACCCTAGGGTGCCTTTGTGTCATGGACGCTGCTCTCGGGCTGTGTAGAAGCAGCTCCTATCTTCCTGTGGCCTTATCCTAACTCAGCCTGATCAGGCTATTTATAGGATCTGAAGCAGGATTTAGAAGGAATGCTCTTCACCCTGTTTAACCTCTCAGGCCTGAGCCCCTGACTGCTCCACTGTAGGTTCTCTGTGGCCTCAAGGGAGGTAGAGCCCCAGGCCTCAAAACTCTGGTCTGGTGACCTGAGAGGGAGACTTTGGGGAGGGGTGAGCTGGCAGGCCAGGTCAACGGTTAGGGGGCTGAGGTGAACAGATGAAGGAGGCCGGCTGGTCCGAGGGCACTTCACTGATGAGGTAGCCTGTCTCCCCCTGGGGTTCCTGCATCACCCTGTACCCTCTGAGGGCCCGTCCTGCCTGTCTCACAGCTATTGGTGTGCTTGCCTATCTACTGATTTGCTCCAGAAGAGTGGGAGGTGTGGGTGGGCTGACATTTCCTAAGCTTCCACTAAGTGCCAAGTGCAGGCGAAGCACTTTCACAAATGTCATCTCATTTCATCTTCACAACAACCCTGTGAAGCTGAGGTTATTATCTCCATTTTACACATGAGGCAACAGAGGCTCAGATGGAGGGACAGTTGAGACAGAGGCACCTATACTGGCAAGTGGCAGAGCCAGACTGGTCTCTTCTGCACCCCCAGATGCACATGGCCTGAGGACATTTTTGGTTCCCCTCTGGGCTCATCTCCGGACTTATCTCTTCAAGGAAGCCTTCCCCAACTGCTCCAGCCCACAGGGTTTTCCCCCATAAATTCCCCAAATTCAGAGTACTTACTGGCTGTAACCTGTTTTGGTCAAGAGTGCAGAAGCCTTGCAACATCTCTGGTGATGTCTTGTGTGGTGACTCACTTTCTAGCTACATCAACAGAGGCAAATTAACTTCACTGAGTTCAGTTTAACTATAAAAAGGGAGCCCTAATATGCAGGTTACAGAGCTGTAATTTTCAGATTAAGTGAAATGAGCTGTGCTTGGGGTGGAAAGCAGGCCCTCCATGTTACCTCCCTGCTAACCTCTCACAGCCACTCTGCACATCTTCGCCCTCAGCTTCCCCACAGGCCTTGTTTACAGGAGCTGCTCAAATGTTTGGGGTCTGAGTCCAAGCCAGAGCTGCCCATCCCCGAGAGATGGGGGATTCTGAGAGCACTTGTCCCAGGAGACTCCTTTTACTTTGCTGATAGACTTGAGGCACCGGCAAAGGCATAATGGGTGTCGCCCTAATCTGGATCAACCTGATTTTGGGAGCTCAGAAGTCTCATGGTAACTCTGGCCCCCGGTTTAAGTGAGCTTCTCCAAGGTACTGCATGGCTGTCGAGCTTTCTCTCTGGCTATTAGAACACGAATGAATACTTAACACCCTGTCCAGTGGCCCACCCAGGAAATACTTGTGCACAGAATATAAATACCAATATGATTTTATTCAAACAAAGGCAGGAACAATGACCTTCAAAAATTGGGTAAAAGCAATAAGTTAAAAGCATGGTTAGAATTTCACACAGACAAAATGTTTGAGAGGTGATTTGCCCTTCCTCTCCTACTGATTAATTCAACACAGCATAAAAATAATTTATGTTTATAAAATACCCTTATTCCCAAGCAAATGAACTGAAGGTCGCTGTAGCATTTCCTCAGTTATGCATGGTGCATACAGTCTACACCGTCCTCGCTACCCCAACCTTTAAGGCAGAAATGGCCCATCATAGGCAAAGGGTGGGCTTGCGTCAGCAGTACACTGTGTCAAGGACATTAGGAGGAGTTTCTCAGCCAAAAGGTGCCTGCTTGGGTCCCTTCAAAAGATAGGTGGGCCACTTGGGTGCTGGAATCCATTGTTTCTAGCCTTTGCCTCACCATGGAAGGAAGAAGCTGAAGTCCTTGCAGGCAGGGGGACATGGGGCTGGTTTGGGACGCTCCTACTGTCTGTGCTGACTGGGTCTCACGGTGCCCATGGACGAGGCTGGCGGTGCTTTCAGGACTGACAGCCCTCATGGGAGCAGACCTGCACCTCCCGCAAGCTGGACAAGGCTGAGGGATGGAGGGACGTGGGTCCTTCCTTCTGTCTTGCAGGCTGCATTAGTCTTTCTGGGAGTATTGGGAAGAAAATATCCGGGCAATCCTGCAAGTTTCTTCTTCAGACAGGTTGGGAGGCAGTGAGTTAGGTCTGGGGCGACAAGGCCTTTGGGGCAGGGCTCTTCCAGTGGCTTTGCTCTTGTCCTGGACAGGAAGAAGTCAGCTAGGTTAGCACTGAGGATGCAGTATCGCCAAGAGATGGCTTTGATTCCTCTGATCTTTTGGGCCTTTGGCTAACAGTGACGCAGAGCTCACCAGTTTACAGAACACTTTACAAACCTGATCTTGTCTAATCGTTACCTCAGCCCCACAGGTGGGGACATCCTTCCCAGGTCATGGATGAGACTATAGTTCAGGTGAAATAAACTCAAGGTCCCACAGCTCACAGCACAGCTAAGATGTGAACCACCTCAGACTTCTTCTAGGCCTCTGGGGGAGGGGCAGTTACCTCTAGGATGGGTTTGAAGCCACATCCATTCTGTTGCTGCGTGAGTCTAGACAAGTTATTTGTCCTCTGAGTTGCGTGAGTCTAGACAAGTTATTTGTCCTCTGAGTTGACTGCCCCATGTGTGATCCTGGGAATATATCCAATTCCTGGGGACAGGATGTTGGTGAATAATACACTCTTTGGAGTTCCTGAAGCTGCTAGGTGGTAGGAAGCACATACTCAAACATCTTCCTGCCTCAGACTGACAGGTTAGCACTAATTCCACCTTCAAGGCGCTTGTGTTAGGGTTATTCTGCTGTGGTCCTCTGGACTCCTTCATGACTCACTCATTTGCTCAACCACTTTTATTTTTTGGTGCTTAGTCAGTGCCAGGTTTCTGCCCTGAAGGAGCTCAAAGCTATACAGGAAAGCTACCCCAGGCAGCTGGCTGAGAGCAAGGCCCTGGGGAAGAGGTGAGGCCCCAGAGGAGAGGTAGTGCTGCAAGGAGATGGGAGTCACCGTGACAGGCACACCTGGCTGACTTCACAGTGAGAAACCTGCCCCGCGAATGGACAGCTCTTCCCTGTGATCCCAGGAGCTGAGATCTTCACAAGCTGAAGGAGCACTAAGAACATACCGTACCACTCCTCAGGCACTGAGAAGCAGCTTGGTGGAGATCCTAGAGATTGAGACTACCTCCCCACCCCCTGCGATTCACTGCTAATAGGAAACTGAGGCTCAGCTAGAGTTGCTTTAGGATCAGTAACATCCAATAATCCTTCCTTCCTTCATTTCTTTAACCTATCTAGCACCTATTGTGAGAGGGAGACAGAAATGAACAGGTCATTTCCTGATCTCCACAGCTCAGAGTTAAGCAGGGGAGACAGAAAGACCTATTGAAAGAATTAGACTAGCAGCCAGCATAGAAGGGGATTGGAAGTCAGGCAACCCCTGGGAGTCAGTCTCCTACCCATGGAAAAGGGGGAGGTGGGCAACCTTGAGGGTCCTTGCCAATCTGGAATTCAAAATGCCAAAGGAGTGCATACAACCCGAGGAAGCGCTGGCTTTCCTTTGCCCTGGCTGGTTTAGCTCAGTGGATTGAGCGTCGGCCTGCGAGCTAAGTGTCGCTGGTTCGATCTTCCAGTCAGGGTACATCAGAGAAGGAAAACTCTGACTCCAAAAGACCTCCGCTGCCTTGCGGCATACCTCTTCAGGGGAAAGGCTAAGGGAGTAAACCCCGACAGAAAATCCGGAGCCGGAGTCCCTAAGGCGGTTTGACGTTGTAGTCAACACCGGCAACTCCTGCGGCGCACCTGAACCCAAGCTGTATTGACTCCGTCTTTCCCTTGGATCCTTCAGCTGCGAAGAGAGGGGGGGGTCTGCTGCATGGGCAACAGCAGACCCTCCATATTACCCTGCCCAGGCTCTGTAGCTTCAGCGTCATCGCAAGATGTCGATTCAACACGGGAGGAGACAGATACTACCATGTCACTCCCGAGTCGGACTGCACAGCCATTCTCGGCGGTGCAGATAGACTCTTAAGAAGCTACACCATTGTCTCTCGAGACGGACGGCTGCCGCCGCCGACGACCTCAAATCCTAAAATCAGGCCTCTGTGTCCTCTCTGACAGAGGAGAAGCATTTTCTGAGAGACTCTGATGGATCTTACTCTCCATGACTGGGAGGATTCAGTACCTCAGTTCATGAAATGACCATCAAAAGGCCTTTATTGGTGATTCATCAAACCTTTTCAGCAGCCAAAGATCTGTTCATCCTAATCAATTCTTAAGGACAATAGGGCCATGGTTCCTGTCTTCATGGGGCTGCTAGCTGGAGGGGAGACAGATGTTGACTTATCTAGCAACTACAGAGAGGCCTAAAACTTGGGAGCATGGTGAAAGTGGCCACTACTAACAGCTAGAAGGCCAGGGGAGCCTTCATGCAGAGGTGGGGCCTGAGATGAGCAGTTTTGGCAGAATTTGGGGTGGGCATGAGGTCATCCCATTGGAGGGAACGGCATGAGCACAGGCCTGCACCTGCTGGCTGGGCCGACAACTGCCCTGGAGCTGAATCTAGTGTAGCTGGTTCAGGCAACCTCCCAGCACCCACACCCAGACCCAGTGACTTAGGAGGCCTTATCTGTATGGCCCAGGCCCAGGGACCAGGGCTGGGCTCTGTGTACAGAGCAGGGCAGGGTTGTGGAAGGACAGGGATCACACCTTCCAGCAGTATTTGGCTTTTGTTGACCTCAACGGTTTTGAAAAACATCTTGACTAGTAATAAAGGTTCTTTCTTCATCAGGATTGCTACCCCAATACACACAACCCTGGAGGAGCTTGGCAGAGGCTAATACCCCTACATGTACTAACTGCTCCTCTGAAAGATTCCCATGCTCCTACTGGAGCCCTATGGCACAAGCAAGTTGTCACCACAGTCTGCGATTTGCAGGAGTCTCAGACTTCCTGGGAGGCAGGAGGAAGCCTCACGGAAGCAGGGTCATTAGATTAAGGAGTGTTGCGGTTCTGGAGTCTAGACAGTTGGTGTCATATATGGGGTGACATCCCTGGAATGATACTTTGAAAAGGGACTTGAAGAATATAAAGGTGGAAGCTGAATAAGGAAGATGAGAGTGTGTTCCAGGTAGCGGCTCAACTGGAGCAAAGGTGTGAAGAACTTCTTTGTTGGGGAAGTAATGGGAATGGGCCTGGTGGGACAGTAGGGAGAGAGAGGAAGACAAATCCAAAGAGAGGGACTGATGCTTGCTGAGGAAAGTTCCTAAATGTATGGGGAGAAACTGACCATAATTCCTCTTGTGCCTTCCCAGTGAACTGGGATGTGGTGCTGGGGAGCTGCTCACTATCCTGGGTTGAAGGACAGAACTGGCTTTTCATGTGGGTGGGTATTAAGCATGGTAGCAGGCCAGGGGCACTCCAGCTGACCCCGTTAAATCTGCCCAAGTTTCCCATTAATTCTCTGACTTTCAAATATGGGAACCTGCTCTTTTCTGGGCACCTCGGCACCCAGGGCATGACAATGGAAAGGCCTTTTAGCTTATTATTTGAGACAGATATGTCTCAGAAAAGGCTTTAGTGCCAAAGGTGGAACTCTGCTGGGGTGAAAATGAAGCATCATGGAAGGAATAAGGAATGGTGGTGGAAGGAAAATTTGGGGCTTTCTGGGGTTCTCAAATCAAGAGGCTAACTCTGGGTGCGGTGCTGGTTTTAGTCCTTGCTTAGTGCTTCTGAGCCAAGTGACTTTGGGCAAGTCACTTTCTCTCTGGGCCCTGGTTTCCGCATCTGAAAATGGATCAGGAGGAGCAGATAATGCTAGAGGCTCTCTGTAACCCAGGCCCGTGGTTCTCTCTTTGGCCATGTCTCTGTGATGCATCTTTTCCAAGTCACTGTGATTTGGGTTTCCTCTACTCCAGTCTCCAGATGGATCCCCCTGATAAGGCCACACGTTCCCAGGAGGGTGGCAGGTGCAGGTGCCCCCACTTACCCTGCTTCAGGGTATCCCACAGGGGAGGCTGTGGGGTGGAAGAACACTGGTCTGTGGCTCAGACCACTTGCTCGAGGCCAAGATACTTTCTCTGGGTCTCAGTATCTTCGCTGCCAAACGCAGCTAAGAACTTCTGTTTGGCCTTCCTACCCCAGGTCTACATGAAGCTATGAAATAAAACTCAGATTTGACCAATGCTCTGGCCAGGTACAACATCTTGCAAAACACAGGTGCTGAGTTGGACCTAGAGCTGACACCAGCTACAGAGATAAACTGAAGCCTTGCTGTTCTCAGCCAGGCAGAGAAGTGGGGTACAGTACCTCCCAAGGTGTGCCCAGTGCTAGGCCAGGCCTGGCTAGCTCTCCCCACTTCACTGAGCCCCGCCCAGTGAGCCTCTTGGCCTGACATCAGGGCTGAAGTTTGTTCTTTGCCAGAGCAGGCTCCCTTAAGTGATATAAACACTGACTCAGGTGTTGGATGCAAAACTTTCCATAGCTGAAAACTGAAAGAAAACAGCTGCCTGGTTCTGGTTGGCTAGGTGGGCTTGCCAACAGACTGCTGCTTCAGAGACAAGTGAGGGCTCAGTATAACTGCCTACCTTGCTCAACCTTCACCCCCTTGGCTGGCTGCCTTTTCCTGAGCTGGGGAGGGGTTCCCAGAGTCCTCTCCAAAGGCTGGGACTAGGACTTGGTGCTAAAGACAGCAGCCAGTGTAGCAGCTGTAGCTAAGAGCAGGGGGGGAAGTGAGGACAAGATGCACAGACCAGAGGTGCTGAGAGGCGAATCCTAAATCTGACCCACCCAGCCCAGCGGTACCATGGCTGGGGTCCATGTTCTGAGCTCACACTCCATTCCTGCATTAGAGCTCTGATCATGAGGGTCTCACTACCTACATGCTCCCTCTGGTTCCTCACAACTCCCTAATGCCTCCGTCTCCTTCCTCTGAGAAGCCTTCCCTGACAACAGGTCACTTCCTCACCGTGGGCCTGTCTCCCCTCCTGCCCAATGAAGAGGCCTAACTAATCCAGACTCCTCAACCTTTTGAACCCATGCCCTGTCTGTGAGAGGGCTCAAAAGTCCAGATTCCTGAGAGGAAAGGATTAAAGCGACTCTTCTAGAACTCCTGGCTCCTCCCAGTAGAGCAGAGGCTAAGGCAACTGAGCCTAGAACCTACCCAGCAGACCTGTGGGCCCTTTTCCTCGAGGTGCCTGCCAAATTGCATTTTGGGCCAGGATGGGCACCAGCCAATTCTAGCTGTTTCCCCGGACTTCTGTACACCCTTGGCCAGGGAGTTCATCTTCTTCCCAAAGCTCTGTGTGGCCTGTATGAGAAACCCTTTAACCTTTAGATCTCCTCTTGGGGCTCAGCAGAGGGCTAGGGTCTTGGTGGATCATAGAAATGAGGCAGCCCTGGCTGGTGTGGCTCAGATGGTTGAAGCATCATCCAGAAACCGAAAGGTCATGGGTTCAATTCCCGGTCAGGGCACATGCCTGGGTTGAGGGTTTGGTCCCCAGTTGGGGCGTGTGTGAGAGGCAGCAGATCTATGTTTCTCTCCCTCTCTCTTTCCCTCTCCCTTCCCCTCTCTCTAAAATCAATGAACATGTCCTCAGCTGAGGATAAAAAGAAAAGAAATGAGGCAATAGGTCAGGGCCTCCTTCTCCAAGAGGGGCAGCTCAGATATCAGGCCTGGACCACAGGCTGAGGAGAGAAGACATTGGACGCAGTAAGTTCCCTTGGACCTCTGCTGATCTTTTCTGGTGATTTTGTGGTGGCTGTCTTTTTCTATCAGGATTGTGTACCTTTTAGAAGCCTCTTGGTTTGGGGAAGAAAAATCAAGGGACAGAAAAATTCTGTGGGTTCCTGGGAGAAAAGAAGCAACCTTAAATTTAGCCTTAAGTCTCAGAGACAGGCAGGCCCTTAGGTGGGAGTGGTGGACTGTCCTGGGCCTCTAAGTCAGGGTCTGAACTTCTAACTCAGGGTTTGAACCGAGCACACAGTCAACTGCTATAGCCCTGAGCACTGCCCTCCATACTTCTGGGGTGCCCTTCCCAGCTCCCCAGTCCCAGTGCTAAACTTCTGATCATGTCTCTATCCCTAAGTGTTTCTTACCAGTCCCTCCAAAATGTAACAGCGTGAGAGAAATTTAAATAAAAACGATAAAAATTACAACAGTTAACATTCGTATAGTTCTTACTATTCTGTGTGCCAAGAACTGTTCTAAGTACATGTCTTACTCCGTTAATCCTAAGCAAACCCTAGGAGGCAGGTACTATTGTGCCCATTTCTCAGATAAAAGAGCTGAAGTACAGAAAGTTAGGTAATTTGCCCCAGGTCACAACATATGGTAAGGGGGAAAGCTGAGCTTTAAAGGCAGTCTGGATTCAGAGGCCGGGCTCCTAACCACTGTACAAAATTGCCTAATAGGAGCGAAAAGGGAAGTACAGCCACAAATGGAGTCTGTGCTGCCTTCCCAGAGACCAGGTAGACTGCCCTACACCCCAGAAAGCCGGCAGCAGAGCCTGGGCAAGAAATCAGGTCTGCTGACTCAGCTTCCCAGCTGGCCTAGACACCTTGATCCCAAGTAATGTCTGAAACACTGTGGTCTGGCTAAGCGGAGGTGAGAACTCTAGGGTGGGAGGGGATGGACAACATGCCCGGCCTTGCCTCTGACTCCTTGCCTCCTACACTCCCTCTTCAGGAACAATAGCCTTTGGCCCCATGCCTGTGGTTAATCCAGGGGCTCATTTGTGATGTGAGCAGAGCCTGGCCTTAAGGCAGGAGGCAAAGAACAAGACAGAGCAATTTCAGGGTAAGGTCAAGTATCAGATGACAGGTTGCTTCTTGCTCTTTGCTTCCGATTCCTGTCTGTCTTGATTGTTTTGGTCCAGGCCTATCTCTCCTCATCTTTGGCCTTTTCTCTAGCCCATACTGTCTGTACCTCCCAGTTGCCAAATTCTGCTGATACTGACAGATTTCTTCTCTCCAAATCCACAGGCTACAAAGCCTTTCCTTCATCTCTGTTAAATTCTACTCAAGCCATCCCATGTGTCTGTCTTCCTTTCCCTATACTTTTTCTTCGCTTTGTTTTACTTAAGTATTAATTTAGGCTAATGCCATTTGAGAGAATTAGTGAATGATTTGGAGGCCAGTGCCTCAAAGAACTGTGAGCTCCCTGAAGGAAGGGGCCATAGCACCAATCCAGCTCTTTAAGCATTACAGGTGTTTGGTAGGAATTGATGAACTCAGACATAAAGCTGGCTCCTCTGAGGAACTGTGAGCTTCCAAAGGAAAGGGCCATAGCTCTCTGTCTTCTCCTGTATCTCATTCAGGACTGTGTCTTCGGACATGTGCCAGAAGATGAACATTTCACGTTTGAGGCCCAAAGTACCTTCCTACTCTCTGGCCTGCCTGTCCTCAGGCCCAGCTCTGGCTCTCCTGATCATTGATGGGAAGTTACTCAAGGGTTCTTAGCAGAGAAATCAACATGACTTATTCAATAATTTATTTAACATTGAAAGGGCAAGGACAGAAGCACAGAGGCAAGTTGGGAGGCTCCTGCAAAATCTAGGCAAGACATGATGATGGGTTAGACCAAGGTGTCAACAGTGGGCGTGATAAAAAGTGGTTGGATCTGAATATATTTTAAAGGCAGAGTTGCCACGAATTTCTGGTGGATTGGAAACAGAGGCATCAGGAAGCATTCCAAGGGATTTGGCCTGAACAACTAAATTAGAAGGATAAATTATCTGTGAACTGAGATGGGAAAGAGTGATAAACAGATCTGAGAAATGAAGTCTGAAGTTGAGTTTTGGACATGCTGAATTTGAGATACCAATTAGACATCCAAGTGGAGATGTTGGGGAGGCAGTTGAACATATGAGCCTAGAGTTACAGGAAAGATCTGAGCTAAGTAACCATAAGGAGTCTGCAGCATATTGAGGAAATTTAAAGTCTTGAATGGGGTCACCTACAAAGCAAATGTAAATGGAGAAGTCTAACGATTATGCTCTGGGTCACCCCTATACTAACAAGTAAGGGAAACGAAGAAGAACCAGTAAAGAAGGACAAGTAGGAGCAGCCAATAGGGGAGGAGGAGAACCAAGAGAGACTGATGCCTTAGAAGCATGTGAAGAAAGTACTTAAAGGAGAGAGATCAACTATGACACATGCTACTGAGAGGTCAAATAAGTTGGGCACTCAGACTGGATAACTGACTTAGGAAAATGGAGGCTTTTTTTTTTTTTTTTTTTGTATTTTAGCAGCCCTGAGAGTCCCTCCCTACTCCAGTGGTAAAGTGGGGTAAAAGTCTGATTATAGTGGGGGATCACACTGGCTGCAGGTTGGAGAGTGGCTAGTGGTGGGGAAGGGTGGATATGAGTGAGACTAGTCAGAAAGAGTCCTGGGAAAGATGAGCGGAACTAGGTAATGAAACGGTGAGAGGTGAGTGGATTCAAAAGATACTTAGGGGTTGGCATTAACAGGTCTTGGTAACAGACTGACTCACTCAGGGCTGTGAGGGATAAAGGAGTAGGAGGAAGGAAAGACACCTTCGCTCCGGCAGCAGAGGTGGAGTTTACGGAGCTACGTGCCCATGGTAGGGCGGTAGGCAAAGGAAGATGACAGGCTCAAGGTTTGAGTATCGTGAATTGCCTGAAACACATCAAAGAAAAGACATCTAGGATACAGCTGGATCCATGTGTGTCTGCAGCATGGGAGAGAAGTCTAGACTGAAGATAAGGATTTGAGTCATCGAACTGTAAATAATAACTGAAGTAGATGGAGTGGTTGAGATTTTCCTAAAGAAACACCTACAAGAGCAAAAGACAAGTCGGGGGAAAATAACATGAAAATTACTGTTGTCTCACCTTTTACCTCTTTCCTTCCCTTTTACGGAAGTTAATAAAACTTGTTTGCTCACAGTGGCTAAGAAAACAGAATCAAAAGTAACTTTAAATAAAACCAGGAAGCTGTCCTTCATCACAAGAGGGAAGAGAAAGCAGAGACAGCAGAACTTGAGTGCTTCAATAGTAATCTGAAAGGGTGCTGCTGGATGGCTGTGCAGCAGTCCAGCTAAACCTGCTGTCTGAACTGTCATGAGGGAGGTTAGCTAAGGGCTGGCCTCTATACCCAACCTGTGTGGCACTTGGTATTCTACAGTACAGCCACCCTCCGAGGCCTGATAACCCCATCTGGCAGAAGAGGAAACAGACTCAGAAAGACCAGAAGACTTGACTGATGTCACACAGAGACCTGTATCCACTACACATGGAGGAAAGGGGGGAAAAAACCTGCTCCACAAGTTTCTGAAGTAGAGATAGTCTGGAAGATTCCTGGACTCAGGTGCATCATTTCAATGTGGAGGGAAGGATCAGGTCTTCCCTTAGATCTTGGGGTAAAGCCAGAGCATTGAGCCAGCACTTAGGAGCTCTTTCTGAGGATGGGTCACTTGCCCTGGCTCTGAAGCAGGTCAGCTACAACATCGCAGCCCCAGGATACTGGTAGAGAAGAGTTCAGGAGCCTCTCAAATTGCTCCTCTTCAGACTTCAGGACCAAGGCTAGCCTTAGGAGGAGGCAAAATAGATGGAACCCTCAAAGAGGGGTACATGACAGGGCTTCTGCCCTCCCCTCATTTCTCACTTCGAGCTGTTGACTGTGCCTATTTTCTCACCCTCGCCTGCACCTTCCCGTTTTCCCTTCCTGTACTGGATCATTGCATTAGCATACAGAAAACTGTAGCTGGTTCCGTATTTAAAAACCAAAACCAGCACTCCTGGTCAAGATGGCAGCACAGGCAGACATGGCTCACCTCCTCGCACAATGACATCAAAATCATAACTGAAATTTAAAACCATAATTCAGAACCATCAGAAATTGAGTTGAATGTAAGTCTGACAAGTATGGAATTGAAGAAACCACATCCAACCAGACTGGTAGGCAGGGTGTAGATGAGGAATAGGCTGGTCCTTGAAGGGCCCACGTATGGCGGGTCAAAATTCAGGAGGGATATCTTGGGAGTGAGGAGTCCCAGTCCCACACCAGGACCCCCAGCCCAGGGTTCCAGTGCCAGGAAGATAAGCTCCTGCAACTTCTGGCTATGAAAACCAGTGGGGATTGAGTTGGTAGAAAAAACTGCTAGAGCCCCAAGCAGTTCCTCTTAAAAGAACCCACATACAGACTCACCTACCTGGACTCACTTCATCTGAGCTCCAGCACTGGGATAGCAGCTTGAAAGGCACCAGTGGTATACAGGGAGGAACTGAGGGGTCTGGCATCAAGGTGAGCAGAGGCCATGGTTTCTTTTCTAAACCCTACCCACACATAGCCGGTAATCTGGTGCTGGTAAGCTGGTGCCCTACCCAATTTATGGGCCCATCCAAGCTACTTTTCCATATGAATAGCTGGTCTTGGTTCCTGCTGCACAATCTTCTAAGTCAAACAAGCAAGAGCTGACCTCAGTGAACCCAGGGCCCAGTATTAGCAGCAGGCAGCCTAGATTCACAGCTGGGCTTCCCCTGAGAACCTCCAGCCCACCACAAGTAGCAGCCATCTTAGGTTGCTTTATAGCTCAGGGAGGATGCCCCGGGCAAAACACAGGTCGGGGCTGACCTTGGCCTGCACCAAATGGGAAACCCCAGGGCCAGTGCACCCAGTGGACAGCTACAGACCATATCGGAGCATAGCTGCCCCTGCACAGCTGATCCTCCATAGAGGGCTGAGATTGGTGGTCATGTTACAGAAAGGGGGTGTCCAAAAAACCCCAGAGTTTGTGGCTAGGGGATGGGGAAAAGGAAGCAGCTTTCAGGATGCTTTCATGCCTGAGGCCAGTGGCGATTCAATGCATCCAAGGCCTGGGAAGATGGGAGGGGTCTTGGACCGGGGAATGGTATGGAAAGAGCACACAGAGCCTGCGTGAGGTTCTGTGAATGGTCAGAACTGGGTTCCATGCTCTCTGCGTCACAGGACGCAGTCAGGGATTTAAAAATAAGTGGCAGACATTTTAAGGACACACACCATGCTGCTTTGAAAAGAAGGGGTCTGACCATGTGGCTTTGAGAAGGAAGAACTCCATGCAGTTTACAAGGAGGCTGAGAATCCACGAGGCTCTGGATTAAAAGCTGGCAAGCCTCTTAACACAGACAAGATCTTCCCCAATCAGAACTGAATGACTGGCAGCTACCGGTAAAGCTGAACTGTTTCTAGGAAGTAGGGAAACAGTATCTCTAACTTTTCTAAAACTAGCCTGGTTTGGTAGGGGGAGGCAGAAATATGTGTTTGTGGGTGTTTTAAGGAAAATAAGACCTAACGGCAGAAATCTGCAAATAATCTAAATCTATATAACTATCAAACAATTCTTTTTCTTTTCACTAAACTCTGGTATTGAGAGTTATAATTCTGGCGGCGGGCAATCGGGCCCCTAACTAAACAGCCCGTGGGTTCTGTTTCAATTGGAGTAGCCCAGGGGTTCTGTAGCAGTCAGAGGTCACAGCCAGTCCCTGCAGCTGACTGGCCTGCATAAATCCCTCCTATTTACCTGCCAACAGCAACCAAGGCTCAACACAAAGGGTGCACCTCGAGTATGCAGCTTGGGTGATAGGAGAGGCTGTGCCACTGGACCCTACAGGACGCCTATTACATTAGGCTACACTACCGAGACATGGAGTCAAAGCAGCTCTACCCAATACACAGAAACAAACACAGGGAGGCTGCTAAAATGAGGAGACAAAGAAACATGGTCCAAATGAACAGATCAAAACTCCAGAAAAAGAGCTGAATGAAATGGAGATAAGCAATCTATCAGATGTAGAGTTCAAAACACTGGTCATAAGGATGCTCGAGAAACTTAGTGAGGACCTCAGCTGCATAAAAAAGATCCAGTCAGCCCTGGCTGGTGTGGTTCAATGGATTAAGCACTGGCCTGAAGACCAAAGGGTCACCGGTTTGATTCCCAGTCAGAGCACATGCCTGGGTTACGGGTCAGGTCCCCAGTTGAGTGCATGAAGAGGCAACCACACACTGATTTTTCTCTCCCTCCCTTCCCCACTCTCTAAAAAGAAATAAATTATTTTTTAAAAAAAGAAAGAAAAAAAAAGGAGAAAAAGAGAATTAAAAAGAAAAGTGAGAAAAGTATAAGCAGCTTTGGGACAACTCCAAGAGGTCCAACATTCACATTTTAACGGTGCCAGATGGAGAAGAGAAAGAGCAAGAAATGGAAACCTACTTAAAAAAATAATGGAAGGAAACTTCTCTAATTTGGTGAAGGAAATAGACATATAAGTCCAGGAAGCACAGAGTCCCAAACAAGATGGATGCAAAGAGGCCCAATCCAAGACACATCATAATTAAATGTCAAAGGTTAAAGATAAAGAGAGAATCTTAAAAGAGCAGCAAGAGAAAAGAAGTTAGTTATCTACAGGTGCATTCCCCTGAGACTGTCAATGGATTCCTCAAAAGAAACTTTGCAGGCTAGAAGGGATTGGCAAGAAATATTCAAAGTCACGAAAAGCAGGACCCTATAACCAAGATTGCTGTACCTGGCTGTCATTTAGAATCTAAGGGCATATAAAGAGCTTCCCAGACAAGAAGAAATGTAAGGAGCTCATTGTCGCCAAACCATTATTATATGAAATATTAAAGGGATTTATTTAAGAAAAAGAAGAAAATAAAAACTATAAACAACAAAATGGCAAAAACTACAAATCTATCAAAAATTGAATCTAAAAAACAAACTAAGGAAACGAGAACAGAGACAGAATCATGGATACAGAGAGCATTTTGATGGTCTGATGTAAAGTACAGTACAGGACATGGAGTAGCCAAAGAACTTATCTGCATGACCCATGGACATGACAATGTGGGGGGAATGTCTGAGGGAGTGGCGACAAAGGTGCAAAAATCAGGACAAATATAATAGCAAATCAATATAATATAATTTTTAAAAAATACCAAAAACCTGGAAGCAAAACACCTTCCCTCAATCTCATTGCTACTCCAGTCACTAATACTGTTTCTCTGCTCCATATGCACAGCCACATTTATGGAAGCAGTTGGTGTCCATTTTGTCAACATTTAATCATTCTTAAAATTTTAATTATGATTTTGTGACTTCATTGTGTAACGTTTCAAGTAATCTATGTAAATTATGAAGCATAATAAAAATTCACACCTGTAAATACATAACCCAACTTAAGAACTAAAACATTATTAATAACAATGAGACTTATCTTCTCAAAACTAGACTTGCTCTTACTTCTCCCTCTCCCACATATTGTACCTTATGTTTAACAGATCAAGGCCAGTAGTATGTCGCCTTGGGAGCTGGCACATCATGAAGGCAGAAATACAAGGGCAGGAACAGCAGTTCTAACTGACAGTGAGGGATAACAGCTCCAAGTGGCTCACAGACCTCCCTTGCGAAGGGGCATGACTCACTGACACTTCACCCACTTGGCTGAGAGGGGAAGAGGGAAAGGGAACTAAGAGCGTGTGTTTTTTCCCTTCAGGGCAATTCTCACCATCATCCTATTATCTAAGAATTATATTAGCTTGATGTTATTTATAAGGAACCCGAGTCTCAGAAACTTAGCTACTGACTCAGAGAAGAAGTATTTCACCCCGTGGTGTCTTGCTCACAAGCTTGTGCTTGTTGCATGGACATAGCCCTGTGGCCCTCACGTAAATGCTGATGGGTATGTACGGGACATGCAATGGAAAATGCATAGAGGAAAGAGATGAGTTGGTGACCACAAATCAAGAGTAGGAATAAAGGCCACAAAATTCTGAGTTCCTGCACAGGGACCAGCGCCTCTCCTCCTCCAGGAGAGGATTTACAAATTTCATAAAAACTGAGGTGTGTGGGAACTTAGACTGATCTATGTGCCAAATAAGCAAAAGGTCCTGAAAATGGTGCTAGGCAACTTGAGGGGCAGAGGGAGAAGGAAAACCAGTAAAAGGCTTCTTTAGGACTCTAACCTCCGGTTCTCAGGATACTTCTGCACTGACCCCTTCTGTCATCAAAGCAGGCTTTGGAGAAGCATAAATGATGTTTAAATGTTAATTGCAAAATGAAGCCTATTTAAAAGTAGGCAAATTGACTAGGAAAATATCTTATAAAACAAGTGTCATGATTTTAAAGTGGTATAATGAAAAGCACAGAGTTTGGAGTCATTCATTTTGAGTCACTTACTAGCTGGGAGGCCCTGAGCAAGTGACTTAATCTTTATGCATCCCTATACAATGGAAATAATAACGTCTTGTAGGTTGGTATGGGAAGCTCTGAGTTTCAGTTTTCTCATTTATTAAATGGACATAACAACAGTACCCACCTCATTTGGTCACTGGAAGAATTAAATGAGCTTATACATGTAAAATAGTTTGAATAATGTCTAGTGCAGAGTAAGCATTAGATAAGGGTTATTATAATTAATAATAAACAAGCTAATACACATTGTCCATAGTGTGTATTCTTCTCTAAAATTATCTTTTTTTTTTTTTAAGTTGCACTTGGGGCCTGGAGCCTACTTTACCCCAGGACCTAGAATAGTGCCTGGCACACAGCTGTACTTTGTGCCTCCTTTCTCCACTATGTCCCTGAAATTACTCTTTCAAGGTCACCAGTGACCATCATGCTGCCAAATCCGAAAGACAGCCCATTCTTTCTTCAGTACTTCAGGTGAATTCTTTAAAATTGAATTAGATCTCACTCTCCCTGCATTTAGAATAAAATTGAAACTCCTTTCCATGACTTACGAATCCCTTATGATCTGGCCCTTCGATGTCAGTTTGTATGTCCCAGTGCTACTGGCTCTGCCGCAGGTACACGCTGAGCTCCTTCAGCCTCAGGGCATTCGCATTTGTTGTTCTCTCTCCCTGGAATACTGCTCTCCAAGTTGCTCACAGCTCTGGCTCCTTCTCAGTATAGTACAGACTGCCTAGATTCCAGTTCTGGCTCTACCACTTACTACCTGTGCGCGCCTGTTTCTCACCTTAAAATAGGGATCAAAGTGTGTACCTCATCAAGCACGTCAGTTAATAGAAAGTGCTTCAAACTAACTGGCAAGCACCACATTGCTCATCTTTCAGCTTAAATACTGATTCCTCAGAGACCCCGTTCTTTATCAGAACACCCAGTACTCATCACAATTTGTAAGTATTTCATTTTTTGTTTACTATCTGTGCTCCATGAAGACTGGGGATTTGTCTTATTTACTACTGTATGCTTGGCTCCCAAAACAATGCATGATAATAAATATATCTTGAATGATTAGAAAAGTATTTTTTTCTTGCCACCTTCAAGAAAGGTCAGATGCTGTGCCAAGACAGAAAAGAGAACTGGGATTTCTACCAAGCACCTAACTCAGCTGAATGATGAATAGTTATGAGGTGTTCTGTAAACAAATAGGTATACCACTGGTATTCTTTTCATCCAGACCCCAGTCATCTGCCGGGTTTCCTAAGGTTGTACCTCCTGCTGGGAGTGTCCTCCGCATATACGCACCATTGCTTAGTTGGAGCTCCCACAGCACAAGGAATGCATTTCTTAGCTGAGTCCTGCTTTTATGCTTCTGCACTGTTTCTTCCATATCATCTTAACTGATGATGCTCTGTCCTTAATACATTTGCTCTTTCTTAGTCTCCCTGAGCTCCTTGCCCACTGTTGGGCCCAGAGTGTGCTCCGTACAAGCTTGGAGAGTGACCACCGCAACTGCCTTTTCAGGACGCCAGCGTGAGGTAGCTCTGAATTCTGTACACTTTCACGGATGAGTTGACAACTCTACAGGAGAGAAAGTTCTCTTACCTGATCTGTTGTGGCCAGTGGTGGCAAAGCTGTAGAGAGCGACAGCAACCGCAGGGAGGCCTCCAACTGCCGAGGAGGCAAAAAGAAGTTGGGCACCACAATGTGTTCTGGGCTATAACGGTAGTTAAGGGACATGTACACCTAGAAATCCTCCCACCTGCCAGATCACATATTCACTGACCTCAATCACACCCATTTGCCCCCCCCCCCCCCCCACCTTTCCTGCCCATGAATCCTTTGCTCAAGCAGTTACCATTGCCTGGAAGGCTTTCTTCACTCCAAACAAATCAGTCTGCTTTCTTTATGGGTCAGTTTAAATCCCACCTCCTCTAGGAAGATTTTTCCTGATCTCAGCCCACAGTGATCCCTCCTTCCCTCATAGTCTAGAGCAGAGTTTGCAAAACAGGATAGTGTTTGATGATTCAGTCTGATATGAATTTGTGTTTCTTTTAATATTCTCTAAACTTCTCAGAGGCAAAGATGGTGTAGTTTCCATCAGTCACCTCCCTACTTCCCTAGTTATCTGGTAGGTAGCAAGTGCTGAATGATACTTGCTAAGGGCCTGCTGGCCAAAAACTGAGCTGTTAGAAGTCGGTTAGGCAAGGTGGCTCCAAGGGCCAGTGTCATAGACTGGAGAGAGATGCTTGGTAATGAAGGAGGGTCTGTCCTCCCGGTTGTTGTCTGCTCACATCCAGAAATGAGAACTCTGCCTAAGTGGGTATAGCTGGTCTGCCCAGCCTGGATGTGAGCCCTCGAAGACAGATACTAGACTTTTCACTTCTCTGTATCTTCCAGAGGTAATCCAGCACTGTGTTGAGAACAAGTATTTGTTCAAAGCACTGATTCAGTTTGGGAAGGGAAAGAGGGGGTTATTTTGATGTTTACTGTTTTGTTTCTGCTCAATCAGCTAAATATTGTTCTGATTCAAACTGGTTTATCATCATTCTTCCATGCTAGATTCTGAGCTCCAAGACAGCAGAGATGATTGCTTTCATAGTCATATTCCTGTCACCTGGCATAGTAGCTGGGACATAGTAGGTGTTCAATAAATATCTACTAAATGAATGAAATGCATCATTTCCTGCTTTGGTTCAAACCCTTGACTCTTCTTCAGAGGCCCTGGTGAGGCAGGGCCTATTTGCTGTTGCTGCTCTGACCACTGCGGCCACTGCCATGTAGCCAGGAGATGCTGTGGGGAAGGAACCGCTTTGCTGTGAGGTCTCAGAGGGTGTCTGAATCAATGAAGTTCCCCCTCTCAGCCCATCCTCTCCTGCCTTTCTAAGGGTCCTGCTCCAACAGTAACTTCTGTCACTTACTAGATGGTAACTTCAGGGAAGCTCACTTTCGTGCTTGTTTCTTCACCAGTAAAATGGATATAATAATGATACCTTTTGTTTTAAGAACTAAGAGCATCTGTATGCAAAGTGCTTAGAATGGCCTGACAGATATGAAGCACTCAATAAATGTCAGCTATTCCTGTCTCCCCCGTCACTGGGGAGAAGTTGCTTGTTCTCCCTGTCCTTACCACTGGTTCACATACCCACTGAAATTTGCCTTGTATTCCCCACTTTGCACTGTCCTCCTTAATGCTAAAGCCAGTGAACACAGGTCAGTTCATATTCTGCTGGACCTGTCCTAAGTGTCAAGAGTGTCAACCACTAATCCCTGAAACTCTGCTCCCACATCACCTCTCTCCAGCTCTTCTCTGTGGCTGTCTGTTCTGCCTGACCTTTACATATGGATCCTCAGAACTGTCTTGTGTGTGTGGTTCTCCATTTTCATGCTCTTCCCGCTGCCCTTATCTATGTCTAAAGACACCTACCTTTACAACGGACCTTGTCCTAAACTCCAGGCCTGAATGTCTTACAGGCACATATCCACAATGGAATCCTGCTCTCCCCTACAAACTGTCTATCTTTATGTGTGGTTCCCTATCCAGTAAATGACATCACTACCTAGTAACTTATGGCAGCAATCTCTAAGTCATACTTTATGTTTCCCTCTTTGTCACCCTTTACTCCTCCCTATCAAACCCTCTCAAACCTATCCCTCTCCTCTTCCTCATAAAGCAGACTATACTTTAGGTCAAACTTTCTTCATCTTTTATTATTATTGTGAGTTTCCTACCTGGTCTCCTCTGATCTAATCTTCTCTTTACAGGGAACTGGGTGACTTTCCTACTATACCTGTCTGACCATATCACACTCTTACTTGCCAGTTAACATTTCCTGAACACTACTTATGTACCAGGCACTATACTAGGTAACTTACATCATTAATTTAATTTTCACAACAACCCCAAGAAAAGTTCTGTTACTTCTATTTTAAAGCTAAGGAAGCTGAAGTGTAATTTGCTTGCAGGAGGGAGTCCAAGCACTTTAGCCAGGCATAAAAGGCCCTTGAAGTGCTAACCCTACCTCACCTCTCACCAGCCCTGTTACCCCTGGGCTCTGACCACAGTGAATTGCTGCCCACAGGCCAGGCTTTCATCTGGCTATGCCCCTAACACACACACTTCACTTTCTCATCTCTGTCCACGGAAGACCTATTAATCTCTGAGGTCCAGCTCTAATGTCTCTCACTGGGATACCTCCACGCAGAGTGAAGGCAGCTTTCTCCTCTCGTTTCGCACCACTTAGTCCATGTTTCATCATAGCACTTAGAACAATAAACTGTCATTGTTTACTGTTACTGTCATTAACTGTCTCCTACCTCATAATGGGAACGAACTTCTTGAGGTAAGATCTGATTCAAATCTCTGTCCTCAGTATACAGCACAGGGCCTGGCAATACTTGTTTTTTTTTGCAAGAATACATACTGGGAAGGGCTGAACTGGGATTTCTGACTGCTCCTCCACAGGCGATGCATTCTGAGCACAACTAAATTGACTGTAAAGGTAGCAATGTCAGAAGCTAGAATGAGCGAGGCCAGGAAGAACTCCACCAGAGTTGGCTTTCAGTACTCTGCTGCCAATCATTTCATGCTTTAAAGCCAACTGGTTAGGCTGCACATGTGAGGGTTGTTGATGGTCCTAAGTGGTTCCCTTTCCCCATAATGTGTCCACCTGCATTTCAAAGGAGAAAGAAGGTGCCCTTCTCACCATCAACACTGCCATTTCAACTGCACCTATGTCCCCAGCCTGGTACATAGTATGTGCTCAATCAGTGGCAGCACTCTTCTTTCCCCTGCCTATACCCTCCACTTCTGTTTCAACTGAGATTAAAGGTTTCATTCCTTAGAGCCAGTCTTGCCTTCAGGTGTAAAATACCCAATAGATTAATCAGGCTAGAACTGGCTAGTAAATGTGTTCCCAACATCTAAACCCAGTTCAAAGTACTACACTTCAGAGTGCTGATGTTAATGGGAGAATCGGAGCATCTTGTGAGTACAGGTGAGTCTTCGGAAGGGTCTTCCCACACCCCTCAGTGCATGCCATGAGGGTGGCAGCCATTGATCATACTCACACTAGGCTGCCCTAAGCACCAGCACCCAAAATGCCTACATGTGGCTTTAAGGAGCTACTTGTGGGAAACACCAAAGGATACAGAAGGAGGCTCTGCTTTGTGGAAACCTCTGGTCCGGATGTTGCCTGCTTCTGCCTGATGTCAGGGCAGTTAATGGGTGGCCCCTTATGATTTTCCCTTTTGCTCTGGGAGGCTTTTTGTTCTAGGTGTAGAGGAAATTTCTCAAAGCTATCAGCAGAGTCACTTAGCTCACTGGAGGCAGCTTCATTCTCAGCCTGGGCCTTTGGCTTGGCCTCTTGGTCCTGATCAGCTTTTGGTGAGCAGGTGTTGTTCCGTTGGGCTCCTGAGAGTGTCATGCATGGGATAAGCTGAGGGTCTGCTGAGGCAGGCTCTCCAGCTCTGGCCTCAGAGCCCTCTCCCTCACAAGGAACAAGACTTTGGCTAGCAGAACCCTGCGTAGGCAGGTGGGGGTTGACAGCCCTTTCTGGGCTGAACATAAAGCTGCTTCTGACCTTGAACTCCTCTCTAAGGCAAGGCTCAGGAGAAGGACAAGAGGGGCCTACCCTCTGTACCTCATCAGGCTGAAGGCTAATGATCTCACTTGTGTCTGACACAAAACTGGACCAAGGGCTAGTTTTGTCTGTTATGGTGGTGATCTCATTGAGTGTCCTAGGTTCAATGATATCTTCTTCATAGTCCTCATCACTGTAGGCTGGGCCTGCCTCAGTTTCCTCATTGCTCTGCATCCTTGTAATAGGCAAGGTGTGTCCAAGGGACTCATGGAGCATTCCTCTTCCTCTTCCACTCAAAGACTCTTCAAGAGTAGGGAGAGAAGGGGAGGCTGTACCCTCATCTGGAGCTTTTGCCAGTGGCAGGTCTGGAGCTGTGCTTTGTTCTTGCATGGCTTCTTGGTTCTTAGCATCTGGGAGAGTGGTAACATCTCTGCTTCTACTCCTGGCTTGGTGAGAACTCAAAGATGCTTGAGAATTCCTGGTGATAGTCTGCAGATCTGAACAGCAACAGATATCATTCTTATTACAAGGTAGGGCCACAGACCACTCAACTTTCCCACACTAGCTTCAAGCTTCAGAAGTATTCTTGCAATCAGACTTTGAATACATCTTAAAGATAGTTAATCCACCCAAGAGTCAGTGAAACTATATTCAAGGCAGTACAATTTCTAGCACTTTATTCTAATATCAGAAGGCCAAAATCTAATCTACTTAAAGTAGTGGTCACATGTGTAGAAACACTTTCAGAGACTATCTGCTCCTGCTCAGGAATTCTTGGGAGCTGGGAGTCCTGGTGGGCACGTTCATGCTTCCATTTACTTCAGTAATTACCTATATTAAAAACCAAAATGAGAATCCACTTATTTACCTATTTAACCACAACTACTTGAACTATGTTTTACTTGGAAAATGAAACAAGGAAATGTCTATCACCCAAATGATAAGGCAGGGACAGTCACAGAGAAAATGGAGGCAGCAAGGTGTGTACGAGAGAGCAGAAACTTTGGAGCTAGTCAGTCTTGGTTCAAATCTCTACCAACTTTGTGGTCGCCAACAAACTCTTCTCTGTGAGCCTACTTATCTTTAAAATATGATTAACACCACCCTTTTCACAAGGTTTTGGTATAAAGAATACATAAGATAAATGGGCACACAGTATGTGGCACATATACAGACAATAAATGGAAGCTACTAATCACCGGACATTGTTTTAGGGATGAAATGGCAGGGAATAAATTAATAAACACGTGTAGTGAGTGTTATATGTCCACAGGATTATCTGAGGAAAGGAGTTGGGAGGCAAATTTGACTCCCAGGGGCAGGTAGCGCATCTCCCTCACAGCAGCTAATGGAGTGCTCAGCCTATTGAAGGTGCTGGCTAGGTCAATTTTCAGGTCTCAAAGGGGAGTGAGTAGATGTATAAAAATGGAACATCCCTGCCTGCAAACAGGAACAGGAACCAGGAACCAGGAAGTACGCTTAGGCAATCCTGGTTCTTTGACCTGAGCTGCCCTTCTCTCTTGGAGGAGTCTTTCTGCTTTTTATAAACTAGCCCATCCTTTTAGGCCTTGCTCTACTGCATATCCTCCAGGAAGCACTCCCAGATGCACCAGCTAGATGTGATGGCTACACAGCTTTGTTCTGTATGGAAGCATAAGAACATGCTGTTGTGTAATTGTTTCTCTCTATATTTCTCCTGTCAGATTGTGAACTTCTCAAAGACAGAGACCATATATGTATTTGATTCATGTCGCAATTTCAGTGCCCAGCTAAGGACCTGGCACATAGATGTGCCATAAACAAAACCACCATTCAGTAACTCCTTCTCAAGGTTCACTCATATCTACTTGTCCAATGACTTTCTTCAAAAGTGTACTGAGATATGACGGAGGCAGAGGGAGTTTGTTTAAATTGGTTTCCCTGATTCAATCATCTCTTTCAAAATTCATCCTCTCCTCATGAAAATCAGTTCCCATTCTGACACCCCCCTGCTTAGAACTCCTTGTTTTCCTTC
This sequence comes from Furipterus horrens, assembly GCF_987537825.1. Lineage (NCBI taxonomy): Eukaryota > Metazoa > Chordata > Mammalia > Chiroptera > Furipteridae > Furipterus > Furipterus horrens. Next base: position 46,097,585 of record NW_028327172.1, read on the forward strand.
AGGGTAAAGATTAAACTCTCAAGCTTGCCTTCAAGGCCCTCCAGCTTCAATCCTTTATTTCTTTTCTCTCTCTTCCTCTTTTAATATACCCCTTTAAAGGGATTCCCTATTTGCTCTTCCCTCCACCCCAAAGGAGCTTCCCTTTGTTTTGCTCTTAGCTTTATTTCTGGGGGGCAGTTTCTTTTTTCTTTTTTTACATCCTCACCTGAAGATATGTTTATTGATTTTAGAGAGAGAAGAAGGGAGAGAAAGAGAAAGAAACATCGATGTGATAGAGAAACATCTATTGCTCCCCTCCCATACATGTCCCAACTAGGGATCGAACCTGCAACCTAGGTATGTGCCCGGGAATCAATCAAGCAACCTTTTGGTGTATGGGATGATGCTCCAACCAACTCAGCCACCTGGCCAGGGCTGGGGGACAGTTTCTTCAGTAGACTACAGAATGTATGCTTGATGAAAGCAGAGACAATGCTTGTCTTGTCCACCACTGTATGTTTCTGGAACTAGTAACACAATAGTGACTGGCATGGCTGGTACTTAATAAATAGTTGATTGAACATTATTTCCAGGCGAGTGGAAGCCAAATACAGAGTACACTTCTGGGATCCTGGCTACCAACAGGTTAGATATCTGAAGAAAGAACCTAGGAAGATGATTTGTACCCAATACCAATTTCTGGTGACTTTTTCCCCTTTTAACAAAGAAAATGGAACTTATCCATCCCTGTGTATATTCACACTTTTCCCTTGAGCAAAAATGACACCAAGTGAGAGTTGAATTCAGGTGCTGATTGGAATGATTTCTCAATACTCCCCAAAGCATGCCTGATATGTAAATTTTCAGGGCTTGACCCTGGACCCAGCAATCTGTATTTCAAAATAAGTACCCCAAGTGATTCTTATTTCAGGTTAGCATGGAAATAATTGTTCTAGAGTGATCTCTGTCTGGGCTGTACAGTGGAATTACCTGAGGAGTTATGAAAAATACTGATGCCTGGGTCGCATTCTCAGAGATCCTGATACAACTGACCTCTGGCACAGCCTGGACATTTGGATTTTTAAAAGTTCCCTCAGTAATTCCAACATGCAGACAAAGTAAGAACCAACTTTTTCAGAGGGTGGATGATAGATTATCCCAAAAGCATCTGGGATATTTGCTAAAAATGCAGACTTCTGGGCTCTGAGAATTAGAATTTTAAATATACCCGTAGTTGTCTTTTTCTGAAAACGGAGCAGCACAAGTTCAAGAACTACTTAAGAACTCATCTAATACACCTCCCACCACCTTTTTATGGGGGGTTGGGGTACCTCAAGAAGGGAAAGGGTATGCTCAGAGTCAAATGCTAGAAACCCACCAAGGACCTCGCCCAGGTCTCCTGCCTCTCAGTCCAATCAAGGCTCCTTCCATTACACATGTTCTTGTGCCATACTACTATGCTTCTCCTTTCAAAAGGAAGACAATAAATAAATAAGATGATGAAAGCTGCTGGTCTCTGTTGGTCATAGGAGCTTGTCTGAGGGTAGATATTCAACTGCTTTATGAATAGGTACCCAGTAACCATAACTCTTCAACAAGAGGGGTCCTGAGCCATACCTGTGATTAAGGAGCTGACTTGCAACACCAGGTCATTGGATTTCTCCAGGATGCACTGGCTCTCTGGGTCTAGGCTGCTGGCTTCTGGCCCACGATGGTCTCTAGTAGGGCTCTCTTGACACTGCAAGATGGTCTGAGTCCGAGGACTGAGGGGAAGTAAAGGCTTGGTGAGCTTCTGGCTGAAGTACTGCTGAATCTGATCTAGCTCATTCATATTCCTCCTGTAGAAAAAGAAGGGGAGAAGAGGACAAAAGGGTCATTCACTGGCATTATATGCATCTTTCATGTTCCTCTGACATTCTACCACTTGAGCTAGGATCTTAATACCTCTGACTTAGTCTGTCAATACTTGGGCTCTCTCTCTCTACAACCCACCAATTCATCCTTCACGTCTCTGAATCTAGTCCCACTACCACAGACAACTTTCTCCCCCTTCTGTCTGGCTCATGCAATTCCTCTTCTGATGTCTAACAAAAATCCCATCTCCTTGTCAGGAACCATCCTTGATATCATGTCCTCACGTCCTCTACCTCTGACAGACCTCTGACAGACCTCTGCTATCTCTTACCCATTCCTGATCCTTCAAGCAAGTGACCTCTGCTAGCAAGCCCTCCCTGATCCTCTAAATAGATTTAAGGGTCCTCTAGGCTCCACAGCTCTTTCCATACTCTTCTGTCACTTCACTTGTTTGTTTCATATCTAGTTCCCCTGATGACCTATTAGCTCTGTGCTGACTCCTTTATGGAATAATAGATAGGAATAAATTACTTAAAAAAAAATCATCTGTTCAAAAACTTTTAATTGGGCCACATTCATTTTTTTTTTTTTTAAGTGAACATATCCTCAAGATTTTATCATCACATACTAAAACAGAATATGAAGCTTAGAACGGCATCACTTGGCCCTTTCTCCTTGTCGCCTTCCAGTCCAAAATGCTTAGATCGCCAGCGTTCTCTGAGATCTGCAGCTGGGCTCAATGCATTCAAGCCTCAGCATAATCTTCTGTGTAGTTTTAGGCTTTCTGTGGAAAATTGGCTCAGTCTGCCACCATAGCCACTCTGTTTCCTGTCACAAAGCCACTTTCCTTGCGCATACAGAGAATCCTTGCCCTTCTTGTACTGTTACTTTGTGGGGATGATGCTTGCCACACTTCTTACAGAAAGTCTGGCGGGTTTTAGGAATGTTCACTGTTTGTGAGAGTGCTCTCGGCAAGGAAAGGAGGGCCCCATTCCTTCTTACCAATCTCCAATGAGAATCACACCAACCACTACTACCTTCACACTTGCATAGGATTTTATGTTTTATGCTTTCAAATAGATTATCTTGTTTAATTCTCAGCCAACCAGATGAGATCAGTAATTATTGCTTTACAGATAAGAAATGAGGACCAGAGAATTTAAGTGATTTGTCCAGGGTGAGTGGTATGCAGCTACTCAGAATTTGGGACTCCCAAGTCTCATGCTTTTTCCTTGATAATAGATGGGCCTTGTCCCAACTGGGTTCATTCCTGTCTCACAGCTCTGAATGCTGGAACCTGAGTTCAAGCTACTCCCCCTCCTCTGTCCCCATTCCTTTCAACTTTTAAGGTGTTCGTATTTCTCCTTTTCAAAGTCCATCACCCTAAATCATTGGGCCACCTCCCCCTTAAACTTCTTTACTCTTGGCATGTCCACTGACCTGCTGTCTGAGATTTTCCTTTAGTTTTCTCATTATATGCTAATTCAGTTTCCCTAACTAGGCCATGAGCATTTGGTAATTGAAGATAATATCTCAAACTTCTCCTTTTCTCTAGTATACTCAATGTGCCTGATACAGCTGGCACAACACAGATAATAAATACCCATGAAGTAAACCAAAAGTCTTTCTATCCTTTTGTTAGGAACCGTCTGCATATCTTACAGTCAAATCCAAACTAAATGAGAGGACAAAGCTTATCCTTCTTCTGTCACTAGAAGCCACGAGTCTATCAAATCACAGTGAATTTACTTAGGTGTCTATATCTGGGTATATGCCACACAGGTAAATACCTGCAGCAGGAACATGCAAACAAATGTAAACATGGTGACACTTCAGAAAATATGTAAACCCAATTGGCCTCGTCAGAGATTCTGGGTGTAGAATCTGACATTAGCTGCAATGTTCTCATCTGTGAAAAAGGTTTATTAATATTTGCCCTGCAGGCCTCATAGGATTGCTGTGACTCAAAGGAAACACTTTTCGGGCTTTGTGAACCCAACGAAGTAATGCAAAATTGATATCTTGATTCCTCTCCATTTGGTAGAAGATTCGTCTATGGCAGTGGTTCTCAAAGCCTGGCAGCATCAGGATGACCTGAGAACTTGTTAGAAATGCAAATTCTCAGGCTCTATTGAATCAGGAATTGTATGGGTGGGTCCCAGCAATCACTCTTTTAACAAGTCTTTTATGCAATTCTGATACACACTAAATTTTGAGAACCACTGGTCTAGGGCAGTGATTTTTAGCCTGGTTATTTTGACTCCATGAAGACATCTGGCAATGTGCAGAGACAGTTTTGGTTGTCACAGCTGGAGGAGGGGTGTTACTGGTGTCTGGTGGACAGAATCCAGGCATGATGCTAAATACCACAGGACATGCCCCCACAGCAAAATATCTGGCCAAACATGTCAACAGTGCTGAGGTTGAGAGAAACTGCTTCTAGGGTGAAAGAGAGCTTCTTTTTCACTTTTCTCAGTGGGTTCTAAAATATGTTATGTGAATGACCTAATAAAATATAGCTACACCACAGATGGTTCTACTTAAACAGCTTCCAGTCTCCAGCTGAGAATCTAAAATGAGAATCTGAACATATTACTTCCTTGTAATATAAGTTTAAGATGTTTCCCATAGTCTATAGTACAACTGCTCAATCGTTTTCAACCCATGTTCCGCCAATCAAAATTATTTTGCCAATCTTTCTTTCCTGAGCTTGTTTTATGAAACCAAACAATAGGTTAGTCTTTTCCAAATATAAAATCTTTTAAATATTTTTCCTCAAACTTTATACTTTCTTACTCATCTTCCCATAACTTTCCGTTCAAAAATTATTGTTTTAAAGTCCAAACTCTTAGCCTGACATTCAATCAAGGCCCTTCAAGGTCTGACCCGTATAGAACTTGCCCTGTTCCTCACATCTTATGCTCAGCTTTATGCTAACTGCAATGCTATTAGCACATTCTCCAAACTTGACTTGATGTTTTATGCCTCTGGGCCAGAGCATGGTTTTTCTGCACAGAACATCCTTCACTTTTGTTGACCTGTTCCTTCAAAGACCAGTTCAAGTGTGACTTCTTTACATCTTTCCATGACCAACCAAGAATATTACTCATTCCTCCATCTACCTTTGGCCAGGTAACCTGCAATTCTTATGACACAACATTATAATTATCTGGCAACATAGTTATCTCTTCCACTGGGAATGGCAGGACCAGAGTTGAAAGTCATGCCTATCCGACTCTGAAGCCAGGTCCTTTTTACTGCACCATACTTGCTATTAGATAATCCAGGGGCTGATCCATATGATCTGTAATGGCCCTTTCAATTCTCACAGTGCTTGTCTGGCTCAGATGCTGACTAAATTAAGAAAGAGGAAGTTATTAACAGGACAGATGCTGGTCTGGAAGAATTCAGTGGTTGTGAAGATAAAGACAGTGGGCAGAATGAAGCTTTGTAAACTGTAAAGCAGATGAAAGCCTGTGTAAATGTAAGGGTAGTTATCATTAAGTTTGGTAAATAATCTAAAGTTCCTGCACTTATGGTGCATTAATAATAGAGACACGTGAAGGGATAAAAGGCCCTAAGCTGAGATAGATTCACCTATGAGGAATCCTGCAGGGCTCCAGGGTCCAATTCAACACTAATGTGCATGAAAGCCCCTGTTAAAGCCCCCAGAGTGGCGGTGGCTGATGGAAAGCTGTGTTGCAGGTTGCTGTTACCCATTCACCTTGTGCTTCACTCTAGTTAGAGGGCCTCACCTGAGAGAAGTCAGAATGGAAGTACGGGAGGACAAGGGTGATGTGGTCAGTTTGTTATCACTCGGCAAGACTGCCTCTCCCTGCTGCAAGGATTCATGAAATCTGCGGATATTCTGTACATGCTCTTCATGCCGTGATGCCTGGCTTTTTGCGGAACGACTCCTGTCAGGGATAAATGAGGGCAAAATAAATTTCCAACCAATGAGAAAACTCTTAGTGTGACAATAAACAAATCACCTTCCTGAAATAGTATTGCAAATCCATCCCACTACCACAATTCTGGCTTCATCAACTCTTGCTTGGATCTCCTAAATAATCTTACCTTCCATATTACCCATCCCCCTTGAATAAATTTTCCATATTATAGCCTGAGAGGTTTTTTAAAAACATAGATCTGAAATAACAAGAACAGCATTTATGGAGTCATTATTACATGCCAAGCAATGCTCTAAGCATTCAACATGTACTAATCTGTTAATCATCATCACCATTCCTTTCTAGTTTGGCTTCTCTTTTTTATCTATAGAACAAATTTCAAATTCCTTAGCAGGGTATTTAAGAACTTGACCCCATCAATAATCTTTTTAAATGACAGGTTCATTGAGATAGCATTCACATATACAATTCACCTAGTTAAAATGTACAATTCAATGGCTTTTAGTATATTCACTGAGCTGTACAACCATCATCAGAATCAATTTTAGAACATTTTCATCACCCCCCCAAGAGAAACCTCATACCTATTAACAATCACTCCACATTCACTCCTCTCTTCTCAACCACCATTGAAACCTCCCAGCCCTAGGCAACTGTTAATCTACATTCTGTCTCCGTAGATTTGACTAATTTGGATATTTCATGGAAATGGACTCATATACTGTAAGGTCTTTTGTGACTGGCTTCTTCCATTTAGCTTGTTATCAAGTTTCATCCATGTGTAGCATGTATTAGTACTTCATTCCTTCTCATGGTTGAACAATTTTCCATTATATAGATATATCACGTTTTGTTTATATACTCTTCAGTTCATAAACATTTGTGTTATTTCTATTTTTTAGTTATTAGAAAGAATGCTGCTCCAAACATTCATGTACAAGTTTTTGTGTGAACATATTTTCATTTCTCTTGAAGTTAATGAATCATATGGTTACTTTATGTTAAACCTTTATGGAACTGCCACACTGTTTTCCAAGGCAGCTGCACCATTTTAAAATCCCACCAGCCATGTATGAGGGTTTCAATTTATCCACCTCCTCCCCAACACTTGTGATGTTTGTCTTTTGGGTATGAAGTGATATCTCATTTATATGACTCTCATGGCTAATGTCATCAAGCATCTTTTCATGTGCTTACTGACCATTTTTGGTTTGTATACCTTCTTTGAAGATATGTCTATTCAGATAATTTGCCCATTTTTAAATTGTATTTATTTGTCTTTATTATTGAGTTGTAAGAATTCTTTATATACTGGCGAGGGCAGAAGTAGGTTTACAGTTGTTTGTATCGACAAAGACATTCAGGTTATGATTATTACAATTGTTTTATTAACTCTGTGTTTCGTGTACTCACAACTGTAAACCTACTCTTGCCCACTTCTGTATTCTGAATATAAATCCCTTACCAGATCTATATGTTAGTACTTAAAAAAACATTTTTAAAATCTATTTTTAGAGAGAGGGGAAGGGAGGAAGAGAGGGAGTGAAACATCAATGGGTGAGAGAAACTCCAATCAGCTGCCTCTCACATGTGCCCCAACCGGGGACTGGGCCCACAACCCAGGCATATGCCCTGATTGGGAACTGAACTGGTGACCCTTTGCCTTGTGGGACAATGCTCAACGAACTGATCCATGCTGGTCAGGGAGGTCCTGTCAGTATTTTCTTTTATTTTGTGGGCTGTCTTCTCACTTTCTTGGCGGTATCATTTATAGCACTGTTTTAAATTTTGATGATTTATTTTTTCTTTTGTTACTTTTGCTTTTGGTGTCATATCTAAGGAATCATTGCTTAATCCAAGGTCATAAAGATTTACTCCTATATTTTCTTCTAAGAGTTTTATGGTTTTAGTTTTTACAATTAGATATATGATCCATTTGGAGTTAATTTTTGTATATGGTGTGAGGAAGAGGTCCAACTAGTCTTTTGCATATAGCTATCCAGTTGCTCCAACATCATTTGTTGAAAAGCCTATTTTTTCCTCATTAAACCATCTTGGCATCTTTGAAATCTTGGCATCCTTGGCACATGGGTTTATTTCTGGACTGTCAATTCTATTCCATTGGTCTATATTTCTATCCTTATGCCAGTACCACACTGTGTTGTTTACTGTAGCTTTGTAGTTAAGTTTTGAAATCAGGAACTTTGTTCTTTTTCAAGACTTTTTAGCTTATTGTATTTCTTGAATTTCCATGTGAATTTTAGGACTAGCTTGTCCATTTCTATAAGGAATCCAGCAGGATTCGTAACAGGAAGTGTGTTAAATCTGTAGGTCAGTTTGCGGAGTACTGCCATCTTGACAATATTAGTCTTCCAATCCACGAATATGGGATGTCTTTTCATTTATTTAGACCTTCTTTAATGTCTTTTAACAATGTTTTATAGTCTTCAGAGAATAAATTTTATACTTTTTTTTTGTTAAATTTATTAAGTATTTTATCCTTTTTGATGCTACTATAAATGAAATTGTTTTTTAAATTTCATTTTGGGTTATTCGTTGCTGATGTATAGACACAACTGATTTTGCATATTACATTTTAAGTTTCTCAGTTTAAATTTCTAATATGGTAAAAAATTGATAGATATAAAACCTACATAAAAAAACCTCTGAGGTTATCAATAATTTTTAAGGGTATAAAGGAGTTCTGAACTGGAAATATTTGAGAACCACTGCTTTACTAAGTTATAGCTGGTATAAATAAACTTTGCATATTTAAAATATAGAATCTGATGAGTTTTGATATATGTATACATTTAAGGAATCCATTACCACATCAAGATGATAGACATATCTGTCACCCCTAAAAGTTCCCTCTTCTCATTAGTAGCTTAGTCACTCCAATACATTCAATGAAAAAAAAAAAGAAACCAGAGAAATTATCTAAATCTGGAATCTAGGATTTGACAGACACATGGACTCCCTTTATGGAGAACATGAGGTTCTCCTCATGTAGTGAGAAGGCAGAAAGTTCCATAGCACTGCAATGGGCCTTCGAGTGGCTAAGCAGTATTAAGAGTGTCTTTCTTGGACTAAAGGGTCTACTCAGTAACTGCTGCTGTTGGGAGTGTCTGCTGTAGGGGAAGATCCCTTGTCTTCTCTCTGAGGTGGAAAGATTGGTGGAGGAAGAAGCATGCTAACTGGCACTAAGGCGTAGAAGGGAATGGGGTGGAAAGAAGGCAATCTTATTCTTAGACCCTGCCCTTTGGCAGGATGGAATATGCTCTAGTCTGATATCCATATGCATAGTCATGGTTGGACTGCATGAAAAAAGATGGCCCAGTTGCTTTTTACAAAATTAATCTGGCACGTCAATTTGGGAGATGAAAGATCATGATATCGTTTCTCACACAGTTGATGACTGATTTTATGGATGAAGGTCAAAAGCCTTTGAGGAAAAGAGAAAAGTGTCCCTTGCCTGAGGCTATCCTTTTTTAAAAAGAGATTTTATTTATTTTTAGATATAGGGGAATGGAGGAAGAAAGAGAGGGAGAGAAACATCAATATGTGAGGGAAACATTGATCAGTTACCTCTCATACCGGGGACCGAACCCACAACTCAGGCATGTGCCCTGAATGGGAATCGAACCCAAGACCTTTTGCTTTGCGGGATGATGCCTGTCAGGGCTGAAGCTATTCTTTTGATAGCAGTAAAGTTCTAGTCCCTATATCATAAAAAACTTCATTTCTGTAGCATCTTGGGGTTCCGAGGTGTTGTGCAGAAGGTCAACAAAGCTCTTTCCCTGTCTCTAGTCTTTTCCTCTAATGAAGGAAAGAGAAATGACAAGCCAATTTGTGCACTTCTGCTCTTTGTCTCCATTTCTTTCCATCATCAAGAAATCACTCACCTCCCAGGAGGGGAGAAACCAAGCTCTTCTGATGAGGCGTGAACAAGTTTTTCTGGAGTGTGTCTTGCAACACAGCTGGGGAATGCAGTATACACATCAGAGACAGGGAAGGAAAAGGAACTGTATACTGGGATCTGTAGAAGCAATTAAAAAATGGTACACTTGTCACAACAAATCCTTTTGGAATAAAGTAATATAAAAAATTTGTAAAATTTATTACATGTGTATAAATATAACTTGTTGAGTGTTTTCTATGTGTTGAGCACTGTACTAAGCAATTTACATGCATTTTCTCATTTAAACTTCACAATCATCTTATGAGGTAGGTACTCTCATGCCCATTTTACAGACTATATTATCAGATTGCTTTTTAGTTGCTTTATCTACACTTACGATCCACCTAGTTTGTGAGCTTCTGACGAGACATCATCTTACATTTACATGTGAGGATAACCTGGCTGTGGTATTTCTTATTGATGACTACCAGGGCTGATGTGAGGAAAAGACTTAATTATATAGAGACTGTTTAAGTCTGTCATTTTCTCATTCATTCATTCACTCACTCATTCATTACTTGCTGCTGCCCGCTCTATCAGATCCTAGGCCAGTCATGCATATTAGAGAGATGAATAAACCACAATCTTTGCCTTGATAGGGCTCCCCTATCTGGGACAATCTGGAAAATTCTCCTTTCCTTTATAGTTAAACTCCATGAAAGAGTTGTCTATGCTTACTATCATCAGTTCCTCTTCCCAGTCTTTTGCTTTTAATTTTTTTTTATGATATACCAATGGTTTTAATGTAAGAGTTTTAAAAATGTTCAACCAATATTTCAGATTCCACACTGCAACTAATCCCATTTTATTTAAAAACTGAGATATAATTCATGTATTACAAAGCCTGCCCTTTGAAAGTGGTTTTTAGTATATTCAGAGTTGTGTATTCATCATCACTATGTAATTCCAGAACATTTTTATCACCTCTAAAAGGTCATTATAAAACACAAACATATAACACGTTCTGTACGCTAAAAGTACCAAACATATGTAGAAAATTTTCTTATAGGTTTTGCTCAGTAGAGCCCTTATTGGTTAATGGTGTGGATCAAGATTACATACCAGTGATCCTGGGGTTTCTTCCCCACGTCTTGCTTGTCTTTCTTTTTTGAAGTGCCTCAAACTCTCCAAAGGGGAGATAGCAACTTTTACCTGCCCCTGGCACTCTCCACTGAAGTCTGTGATGTTGTACCAGCCACAGATAAACTGGAAGCCAGAGAGAAGCGGGGAGAGGTCCACTGAGGCAAAGCCAATCACCCTCTCCTCATCTGCGGGGGAAAGAGAAGAGCTGGGCAGTGTGGCTGGGCATGTCCTGCCACTGAGATTAGAGGCTGCACACAGAGAAACTGATTTTTGGGGACTGGGAGGTTTAGTGATTCCAAAATCAACAGAAAAGACAGAGATAATGAGGATGAGAAAGACAGACAACCACAGCCTGTTTCCACTGTTATCAATTAATTCACTTTTTGTATGGCAGGGAAAAGTTGGTAGGGTTGAGATTTGTCCTCTTGATACAGATAACTGGAAAACACCTTAAATACAAGAAATACTTGTTCTTTTCCCCAGATTATCATATCTCATTGATTTTCCTCAAAGCAGTGGGTCTTGAAAGAAAGCATTTGAAAATGGCAATAAATGCATACCTATCAGCAACTGAATCTAAAAACCAAACAAGAACAAAGACAGAATCATGGATATGAAGAGCATTTTGATGGTGGCCAGATGGGAGCGAGGTGTGGGGGAATGGGTGAAAAGATGAGGGGGCTAAGAAGTATAAATTGGAGTCACAGAATAGCCATGGGGATGTAAAGTACAACGAAGGAAATGGAGTAGTCAAAGAACTTACACCATGACGCATGGACATGAACAATGGTGTGGGGATTGCCTGAGGGTAGTGAGGGATGCTGGGTGGAGGGGCAAAGAGGAAAAATTGGGACAACTGTAACAGCACAATCAATAAAATATTAAAAAATAAATAAAGAAACAGCTTAAAAGAAAAAAGACAGGAGTGTGGAGCCTGACTAAATAAAGCAGGAATTCCTGGTGTTGACTCAGAGAAACCTATTTATGATCAGCTCCTGCTGCACTTACGAGGTTGCGTATGGGTGGGGACATATGTGAATCCAAGGAAGCAGCATGGGGGGAATCATAAAAACCAGACCTGTAGAGTCACATCCAAACAGGAGCACAGGAGGAGAGACAGGTTAAGTCAATTTCCTCCATACCCTGACTACTCTCAGGTCTTTATTAGGCTTTGGGGTTAGCTCTAAAAACTTATCACTAGCAAACAAAAACTGTGATGCTGCTGATGACTGAAAACAACTGAAGGTTTGGAAACCAGACCCTAGCAGAAATCTTAAAGCAACTAGATTTACATGATGGGTTTAGTGAGACAAAATTTTACATGTATGGGAGTTACGAGACAGTCGGATGTCCTCACTACCTTATTTTTCTGAGTCATCCAATCTTACCAGTGTGAAGTACAAGCGGGGTTTAAATTCTAGCTCCATCAATTAATAGGTATATAACCTTAGTCAAACCACTAAACTTCCTTGGCCTGAGCTTTACATCCATAAAATTGAACTAATTTTTACCTTGTAGAATTAGAGATGTTTGTAAAGCTCATAGTACATTGCCATTCACTAATAAAAACAGAAACTGAAGACAGTGTTTACTAAGTATCAGGCATTCATTTAATCCTCCCCAAACCCTGTGAGGTAGGTACTATTATCATCCCTATTTTATAGGAAAGGAAACTGAAGCACTGAACAGTCCAGTCATTCACCCAAGGCTATACTACTTTGTAAGGGGAAGAAGAACTGGTATTTAAATTTAGAGTGTGGCTTCAGCATTTGTGCTCTTAACACTGTTGTATTAATGCCTTTTAATACATGGTAGCTGAGTAAAACTAGGTTCAAGGACCACAATGTCAGTACCTCTGTCCTAGGAAGGGTCTTAAAAGAAGGAAGGACAAGCTGTCAAGACTCTAGTCCTGTGTACTGCCTGAAAATGCCAAGGTCTTGGTTAATAAGTCAGAGTTAACAGAGGCATAACATCATACAAAAGGGGTAGAAATCACTTGTGTATGGCATGATATACATTATGATAGTTGAGATGCAATTGGAAAGACTCAAGTGTACTTGGGTTTCTGCACGAAGCATGTAGTCAAACAAAATTCTATGCGTTCTAAGGATTTAAATTCCAGTGGCATTCTGTGTGATACCCTCTCTACACATTGTGAGCACTCAGCACCACCAGTGCCATTGTTTCACTTGGTTAAAAAAAGAAAAGAATCAGCAAACTGTCAATTGTGTGTTAGCTCGTTTATATATCCAGAGTTCATAAAATAGAGTTCATACCTCCTTTATGCCAAACTTTGAAGACGAGAGTTTGCCATGGATCCAAAAGAAGCTCTTTTGATAGCCTATTAAGAAAAACAACCACCATAAATGAACTGTATAGGATGTGTCTGTAGTATAAAGCTTAGATTTGAAGAATATCTTATAGTTTGCAATGTTTTCCTAACACTTTCATTTTACCTTCATGGTCATCTTCTAGGATACATTTTTATTTTCACAGTTAAAAGGAGGAGATGGAAGCTCAGAGAGGTGAAGTAACTTGCCAAGACTTGAAAATAGGCTCCCCTGATTTAGTAGTTTCCCCCTTCATAGTATCTGCTACACTTAAACTCTGTTTCTCAAGACAAGGAGGGAGTGTGGAAAGGGAGGCTCTCTGCATGTAATGAACAGTGTTACTGGAGCAGATAAGAATACTCCTGGTGCCATGGGAGTGGGAGAAACTGAGAAGGGAAAAACGGGTGGTGGTGGAAAACATTTATTGAGTGCTTTCTTTGGGCCAGGCATAGTGCCAAGTGTTTTACATATATGTAACCTGCACAAAAACCTACGACACAGGCATTATTATCCCTGTGTTACAGATGGTGAAGCGGGGCTCAGAAAGGTGAGATGACTTGTTCAAGCTGACTTATAAGTCCGTAAGTGGCAGAGCTGGGATTTGAACTTGTTTGCCTGACTCTAAAGCCATTCTTCACAGAGGTAAGGCACCAGAATATGGAAGTACCCAACTTTCATATCAGATAAAGAAGTTGATGTGGAATTCACTCAGCACTTTTAATATATTTTATAGGACACGAATTACACAGTTTTAAATTACAAAGATTTAAAAAGTTCCAAACCAGGTACCACTGCTCCAGGTGAGCAAGATGGAGAACCAAAGCAAATCACGAGATTTGATTTCCTTCCCCAGACACCACTGGAGAATTGAAGAGAGCCTACTTCAAGTCTAATGAGAAGCACTATGCTAAAGTGAAACACTGTCGCAGAGTTCCGAATTCTAGCTGGGTCAAAACACTTTCCTTCCAATTCCAGTTCTACCACTGTCACCTGAGTGACCCTGAGCCTGATTTTCTTATCTGTTAAACGGAATAATACTATCTACCTACAAGGTTGTTAGGAGAATCAAGTGAAATAATTTTGTGATAAAGGAATGATAAACAGTATCATTATTCATTTTTCTTCTAAACTTGCTCCCACTACCTACAGATTATGTAACCTCCTTGGGCCACAGTCTCTACAGCTGTAACATGATTGACAGGACTCAACCTCAGATCTTATGCGTCTTCCAAAGGAGATGTGCTTCATGCTAATATGTACCATGAGGTAATTTGCTTCACTATCATCTAATTTGAACCTCACAATAACTCTGTAATTTATCCTACTTTATAGGTGAGGAATCTGAGGCTCAGAGATGTTACGTAACTTGTTCACAGTTAGTAAATGTCGACAGAGGTGGGGTTGGAGGCCAAGTCTCTCTAGTTCCAAAGCCTAGCCTCTTCCAATTGCACTAGAAATCTTTTCCAAGGATGTACAATCCACCATCTTTTCTGAGATTAATTCCCTCTGCCTTCTTCACCTGGATACCACATAAATTCGTCCACACTTACCTGAGGTGTCTTATTTAAGAAGCCTTCCCTGGGCTTCTAGCACTCATCCTTTAAGAACATGGAGCTGAGGTCAGCATATACCACTCTGTTATTTTAAAATTTATCTTAATCATCTTAAATGCCCTGCTTCGTTATAGGTACTGGGAAGTAAAAGATAATTACATTCCTCACTGAATAATTTTTGAACTGTACTGAGCAGAATTAAAAAGTACCACAACAAAACTTTTAAAACACTGCTAGCTGTAAATGTATTTTCTCATTTTTTCCTTTTAAAAATTTTATTTTTCAATTATGGTTTACATTCAATATTATTTTGTATTAAGTTTCAGGTATACAGCACAGTGGTTAGAAAGTTACATACTTTACAAAGTGATGCCCCTGATATTTCAAGTACCCACCTGGCACCATAAATAGTTCTTACAACATAATTGACTATATTCCTTATGCTGTACTTTACATCCCTGTGACTATCTTGTAACTACCAATCTGTACTTAATCCCTTCACCTTTTGCTAGCTGTGAATTTAAAAGCACTAATATTAAATAATTGCTTGATAAGAAAAGCATTTTCCACATCTGCTCAATATTATTGTGTCTGTTAGAGTCCCTGCTTTCAGTCTGTCCCCTGGAACAAAAAGCCGATTCTAGAAGGCGAATGGAACATCATAAATACAAACCTTGATTGCCGTTGAAAATTCCAGATGGGGCAATTTGTGTTTTCAACCACTGGAGTATAGGCAGGAGATGGCTCATCAGCTGTTGCAAAGGATACACAACAGCTGGGTACAGATACTTTCCGCTCTGTCAAGGGGCTCCCTGAAATAGAACAGAGTGGAGTGACTGTATTTCAAGGTATCAAAAAAAAAAAAATGTGTTGGATGTTTCCCTGTCTATAGGTACGAGCAGGACCATTCTGGCCCTCTCCTACCTTTCGGTCTTTGTTCAACTCCTATTCCCTGTATCTGAAATGTTTCCAGTGTTCTTTCTGCTAATAAAATCGTCCTATCAAGGCTTAGTTCATAAGTATTCCCAGACAAAAAAAAAAAAAAAGACTTCTTCCATCTCCTTGTACTTTATAGGATAATGGAAAATACTGGATTGACAGGTAAAAGATAGAACTGCAAAAAGCCCTAGACTTAAGAGTCAGGTGATCAATTATTAGCTCTGTCATATATATTCTGTGTGACCTTAAGCAAGGCCTACCTAGGCCATAGCTTCTTCAAACAGGGGGTATGATACTTACACCTCCTAAGATGCTAAAAATAAATAATAATAACAGTAGGTAACACTTATAGTATATCACTTACTATGTGCCAGGGACTGTTCCTACACATGTATATGTATCAGTTCCTTTAATCTTTACAACAATCCCATGAGGTAGGTATTATTATTATTCCCATTACAGATAAAAAACTGGGGTACAGAGAGTAAACATTTATTAAGTGGTCACACATTTGTTATATGGTAGAACTCAAGCATTCTGGCTCTAGAGCCCAAGTTTCCAGCATCAGCTATATTGCCTCTACTATAGAATTAACAAACGTAAAACACTGAGTACTGTGCTGGTGCTAATTTTTGTAAGATCAGGTTTCCGATGTGGGAGACTCAGTCATTTATCCTCTCTTAAAACAATGCAAAATGAAGATGGCTGATAACAGCAGATGGTCTAACTGAGCTGTCCAATAAGTAACCACTAGTCACATGTGTCTATTTAACTTTAAATTAATGAAAATTGAGTAAGTTTAAAAATTCAGTTCCTTAGTTACACTAGCTACACTTGAGTGCTCAGTAGCCACATGTGGCAGGTGGCTACCATGATGCACAGTAAAGATATAGAACATTACCATCACAGTACAAAGTTCTTTTTGACAGTACTAAATAATAGAGCTAATAGAGCCTCTATATAATATAAATGCTATATACGCCATAAGATCCCTTTTAGCTCTAAAACGCTATGAATCTCTGGATCAGAGATGCAGGAAAGAAAAGAATAAGAAAAGAAGCGTGTCTTAAACATTATGTGATCCAGAGGAACAAATTCTACATGTAGATTCTAAGTAGTTTGCCTTCTTTCTCCCTATCTAGTTCAAGGTTTCTCCAAATCCATACTCGCACTTGCACTTGTAGGTGAGGTTAATTTTTGAGCATCACTCTGCTCCTTCTCCATCTGGCTGCTCCTTTCAGTACTACTCTTACAAAGACCTCAGGCTATCCCATGGATAGAAAGCAATCTGAAGAACAAGCCAAATCAGGAATTGCTGATTTTACTCTCCTCCATACGCAGTTTAACATTTAATAAGTAGCCATTAAAAGAGTTTCTAGCACCATCTACTCTCAGAAGCCTCTCTTAACTCTCCAGGCAGAATCACTGAACTTTGTATCCCCAATTAGATTTCTCCAAATTCACTGTTCTTTTAGGAAAAGAGAGGTTCCTACACCTTTGCTTTGAAGTATTTTCCTCAACTAAAGGAATTTCCATTAGAGTAGACAAATTCTTTTCAAACTTTTTCACGAAAGTAACAATAATCCAGAGAAAAGTAAATACTACGCTCTAAATTTAAGGGTTTCTGGTGCCTTTAAAGAACAACAATAAGCGTGACAACTTTTAGCAGACTTGTATTCAATCTAAGAATTCATAAGGATTTTATATTATCTTCCATAATATAGCCTTATTTGTTTAAACTAAAAAGAATTTCTCCCCCAACTCTCTGTGAAATATTGACATATCATGTTATTTAATCTTGTAACTTCTAATACCTCAGAGCACACAAGCCGACCAGATCACATTACTGTTGAAACTGTCTTTCAGGGGATAATTAAAAAAAAAAAAGGGCGCTAAGGAGAGAAAAGGGCGTGGAGGTTTTGTAAGGAGGCTTTGAGAAAGAGAACTGACAAGAAGGAAGAGGAATGCTAGCCTTAGAAGTGAAATCTGACCCTGGTCAGTGTGGTTTAGTTGGTTGGGCATCATCCTGCAAACTGAAAGGTCGCAAGTTTGATTCCTTGTTGGGGCACATGCCTAAGGTGTGGGGTTCAGTCCCGGTCAGGACACATATGAAAGAGAACTGATTGATGTCTCTCACACTGATGTTTCTCTCCCTCTCTTTCTCCCTCCCTTCCCCGCTCTCTAAAATCAATAAGTATGTCCTCCAGTGAAATGGAATTGCATTTTGACCCAGTGATTCCACTGCTGGGATCATAGCCAAAGAATCCTGAAACACCAATTCAAAAGAACCTATGCACCCCTATGTTCATAGCAGCATTATTTACAATAGCCAAAGGTTGGAAATGGCCTAGAGTGCGCATCACTAAACATGCGGATCAAAAAACTGTGGTGTATCTACACAATGGAATACTATACAGCAGAAAGAAAGAAGGAACTCTTACCTTTTGCAACAGCATGGATGGAACTGGGGAATGTTAGGCTGAGTGAAATAAGCCAGGCAGTGAAAGACAAATACCATATGATAGCACCTATAAGAGGAACCTAATGGACAAAACAAATAAATGAACAAAATAGAGCCAGAGGCATGGAAACAAGGAACAGACTGCCAGTAACCAGAGGGGAGGGGAGTGGGATAAGGGGGTGAAGAAGGGGAAGGGTCTAGTCAAAGAACATGTATAAATGATCCATGGACATGGACAACAGGGTGGGGATTGACTGTGGGAGTGGGGGTGGGGGGCGGGGCAGGGGAGTGCAATGGGGGAAAATTGGGACAACTGTAAAAGAACAACAATAAAAAAAGGCAAAAAAAAAAAAAAAAAGTGAGATCTGCTGGTGTCTGCAAGGCAGGAGGGGGCTGAGGCATGTGTAAGGGTTGCCGACAAAGCAGAACCTGGAGAAAGGCTGAACCTGGGGGCAAAAAAGCTTTAGAACCAGAAAGTCTCTAAAGTTACAGAGAAGAACTTTATGGAGAACTAAATAAAAAACAAAAAACAACAACAAAAAACCACTGGCTGACAACACAGCAAAACCAGTTTATAAGCATATTTTTTTATTTTTATTTTTTTACTTTTGTAGGCTGGGAGGTAAATAAATAGAGCAATGCTTTCTATCCAGTCATCTCCATTAGCCTGTGTTTCAAAGTCCCAAGTTTAATTAACTGAATACAAGCACATTCTTAAAAGAGCAGGAAAGAAGATTCTAATAAAATGGTAGTAAGCAATGAATAGTTAATGGAAATCAATAACATAGACCCATCATTATAAATATAAAATGTATAGAATGGCACTGATAGTACCTTTATCTAGTGAGCTATCTTCTTAAAAGTTTTATTTTTAGTGAACCGGAACAGTACGTATGTGGACTGACATGCTCAACATCCATCCCCACCTACTTTGACTGTATTGTATTCCATTACTCTGAAGACTAGAAAGGTAACAACTATTATTTCCCAGACTGGTTTGCAGATAGACTATGGATACAAATTGTCTTCTTGCAATTAGATGTCATTATAACAGATTTGAAAGGCAGATGTGAGGCAGAAGACATCTTCCTTTCCTTCTGTTTTTTTCTACTAACAAGGGTGACACTGTGGTCCCCAGATGCCCCAGAGGCCCTGTGGTAATAGTGATGATGAGTTTCGGCATACTATTCCAAACTTAAAAGGTCTAGTAGTTAAGCTAAGCCTAAAGCCCACTCCTTTAGCTCTTCCAATGACTTGAAATACCTTAATATTCTATATTAAACTCTATTCTGTTTAAAATGTCTGGAGTAAGTTGTTTCCTATAACTAGACTTTACCTGATACAGCTTTCATACCTCCCCCACCCTCTCCTTTCCTTAGTATATTTCTTCCAATAAAATATCATAAATCTCCACATCTAGGGAGAGATAATCTGCCTCTATACTGGCAGTTCCCACAGTATTCTATAATAATCTGTGTACCTGTGCTTCCCTTACTAGACTGAGAACTCGTTGAATGCAGAGCAGGCCCAAGGCCCTTACTAAAGGTCTGAAGACTCCTTACCACCCTTTGTCTATAAATGATTGCCAGGGTTGGAGGAGAGAAACTACCTAGTCTGCTTGTAGTGTGTATCAGCAGAGGACAGCGACATCTGCTCAGGAAAGTTCTGAGAGAGATCAGCAGAGAGGACCAAATGTAATTCTGAGAAGCATGACTTCTAGGTTCTGCTGTACTCTGAACAGTTGAGGAATAGGGATACTGGATTGCCCAAAGTAACAAAGCAAGTTAATTGCCCATATAGAGCCAGAACCCTGTCTTCTGATTCCCATTCCAGAGATCTTTCTATTATATCATAATTTGGAAGGCACAGTTCAGGGAGTTAAGGGGCAGGTCTGTACTCTCAGGGTTCAGCACAGTGCCTGACTGATACATAAATGTTTGTGGGGGAAGGGACTCCATGGGCTATCACTGCAAGGGTGAGAATCAGGATACAACAGAGACCCCCGAAAGTGAGATGTCCACTGTGATGCTTCCTCTGACCTGCCTGAACAGAAAGAGGCCAAGTAACAAGTGACATTTTATAACTCATGCCTGAAGTGTGAGAGGTGTTAAGTATCACATTCACAAATAAGAGGACATTATGCTTGCTTAGGTACGTCATGAAGATCACGGTGTTGCAGTACAGAAATAAACAAGACCCGGTCCCTGTCTCCAAGGAAGAGAAGATAGTGGAGAGACACACTGACACTTTCAGTACAGAGTAATAAATGATATGAAGGAGGAAAACTGTGTGGAGGTGGTGTTGACAACACAGAGAGAGGTTTTCTGCTAACAGTGGTGGTCAGCAGGCCTTCAAAGTGTTGCAGCCACTTTAGTCACCTCTTGAAGGATGAGGAGCATATTTGCTGAATAAGAGAGGAAAAGGCATTCTAGGTAGAGGAAACAGCATAGTGAGAGGTTTGGGAGTATGAGGGAGAATGGGCATGGGCAAAAAGCTTCCCAAGTCTAAACAAGCAAGGTGGAGAGTGAGAATGGAGAAAAGGGGACAGAAGCTTTCTAAGAAGGCATGATCATATTCCCTGAATTGGACACAGTACACACTTAATGAAAAATCCTTATGATTTATCCTCTGTTAAATTCTCTATAAGCAACTTTCCTGTAGGAGAGGCAACATAGGAAATCAGAGAAAGCACTAAGGAGAAGAAGGCATTTGTGGAAGGCCTCAGATTCATTCACTTCTTCATTAAACAAATATTTAGCACTTACTATGCATTAAAAATAGTTCCACGCATTGGGAATTCAGCAGTAAATAAAACAAAGCAAATAAAAAAATCCCTGTCTCTATCACTGTCAGACTTATGCTCTTTTAGGAAAGACAGAAAATAAACAAAATATACCGTTCAAGAATACAGACAAAAATAAAGCAGGAAACGGATAGAAAATGTTGGGGAGGGGCTCCAATCTTAGATGGGTGGCCTAGGAAGCACTCGCAGAGACAAGCTGATTGCAGTACAGACTCGCCAGAAGTGATAAATACTCCAGGCAAAGGAACACCGATCCACAGATCCCAAGGCAGGAGTCTGCCTACACAGTCAAGAAAAAGAGGGCCAGTGAGTGAGGAGCGGAGCAGGAATACCACTGGAGTGGGTAGAATTTTGTAGCTGGGAAGAGAGAAAGGACCCAGGCTTAGAAAGGTGCGTGAGCTAAGGCCCAGGGAATTACTTGTTTGTTACAGCAGGAGGGAAAGGAAGCAAGCACTGCTGACAAAAAGTCATCATTGTGCCATCATGGCCACCTAAAATCACGTCAGTTAGTCTTAGTTGAGCCTTTACTACTGCTCAGCAATTTTCTTATTTATCTCTTCATGAGACCCTATAGCTCCTTTGCAATGACCTTGAATTTTAGTCAAAGAAAATCAATTGCTATCAGATCCTCCATGTCCCCTCTAAGCAAGCCCAGAACATACACTTTCCTACTTCAATACCTTTGTTCAAGTTGAAATATTAACTTGGAATTTCATTCACTTTTCTGAAATCATATTCAATCTAAAAAGTTCTCCTGATTTCTTAGCCATATCTGATTTCTCTGTTTTTAAACTCTGTAAACACTAAATTGTATTAGCCCTTGGCCCTCAGAGCATTCTGCTTCATGTATAATTCTTTAACTGTGTAGTTGCTAATGTCCTTAACAAGGTTATCAGCTCTTGGAAGACAGAAACTATGTATCATTTGCTCTGCACTCTCTGTACCTGGCACTGGCCCCACACATATTTACTACATGCTGAATTTAACTACCATTCTCGCAATGTAAGCACAGGACTGAACATGTGATACATGCCCATCCTGGGCTGGACTGAGTGGTAAACAGTGTAGATAGGATTAACTGGCAAACACAGCTGTACCTCATACCTGAGAGGTAGGATGCTATTAAGGAAAGAGCATGGGCTTTAGATCCAGATATACGTAACTGGATTCAAGTTCTGACTTTTCAGAGTTTTTTTATGTAACTTACATCATCTTTTTGGGTTTCAACTTCTTCATTTATAAAATGGGTATGTAGTATAATCTATTCATATCATCACCTCACTTGTGGTAAGCATTAAATAAGATAATGTACAAAAATGAGAACAGAAGTTGGCACAAGGAGGGGTTCAATAAATTATTATCAAATTACCTTGCTAAAACATATCTTAAAAATGAAACTCACTGTCTAATTGAAAAGTTACAAGTACATATCGCTTTTTGAAATATGAAGACTCCCTTGAAAATGGGATCTAAACCATATTTTTGTATATTGTTTTATTTTCAATGCAATAACAAAACTCCCCAAAATAATTGTTGCAAAAATCAAAGCTTTTATGTGCTTTCTTTAAACTCATTCATTTATTGATTTTTCTCTTAAAAAAAATTATTTTTATATATCAGTTTGTCAAAATAGGCTGTTTTGGAGGGGCAATAAAAATGCAAAAATTGTTTCCCAGTTTTGTTACTCATAAGGCATCTCAGTATCTCTAATACTGCAAAGCCAGACTGTACTCAGGGAAGGCTTTGTCCTGAGACAAACTGTTTCAAGGTCTCTGATACCCAGAGATTATGAGAAGTATCATTCATTATATTGAGGCATCATTATAGAAGCTTATAATCCCAGGAGTGATGTCTGTTGGTGGTGTGTATGAGTTGAAATAGAAATGAAAGATAAATAACAGTTACTATGAGCATGAGTTTTGTTTCTGTTCCAACACAGCAGAAACTAAGAGAAAAAGAGAGGCTAATACAGATATGATAGGAGCCAAACCAAAAGATGTATATTGAAACTTCTGCATTCATAAGGCGATGGTTTCTGACTCTCATAGTCATCACACATCCCAGATCTGTTAATCCCAGCTATTTACAGGTGAGAAATTCAAGATACACAGGGAAACAATAACTTGGTCAAGGTCACTCTCTCACACACACACACTTTATTGCCTGGAAATATAGAGCTCAATGTGTTCCTACTAGAATGTAAGCTTCACAAAGGCACAATTTTTATGTTTTGTTCATTGCTTTTATCCTCAGCACCATGGATAGTGTTTGCACAAGGCAAATACTATAAGATTTTGTTGCTGAATGATGGATGAATGAATAAGTTAAGTTTAAAGACCTCATACCTAGTGGAGAAGAAAACTTATACAAACAATTTCAGTATTGTGGGGGACCTTTATGTCAGGGAAACTCTCCGCTAAATGGTGTTGTTTGAGCTGAGTCTTAAGAGAGGAGTTGGAATTGAGCAGGCAAAAGAGAAGGGTGACGGTAAAGGGAAAATTTAGGAGCAATTATAAGGCTGAAAAAGGCAGGGGAAGGGTTTGTGTGCCTTGAACTCCTTGGGCTGTCTGGGGAGGTCTATGGGCCTCTTTTAATAATAGTTTCTTTACCTTTAAAATGCATAATGTAAAATATACAGGATTATATAAAAATCAAATCATGTTGGCATAATTATCAAAACACCAGAAAAACTTTGTGATAGGTAATATATGTGTTTTATTAATGCATAACAAGATCTAACTGTAGGTTTAATAACTACTATAATTTTGAAGTACAAATAGGTATTATAAATAATATTCTAAGATATCTGCAATAACTACAATGAGATACGAAAATAGCTCTGATTTCTATTGTTGACAACATCACAGATACTGTCAAGATTACTAGGGTCTATTGCCTATATTCATAATTAGTGGAAATGTCAAATTTTAGTTACAGCAGTAATTTCCAACCTTTTTCATTTCATGGCACACATCAACTAATTACTAAAATTCTGTAGCACACCGAAAAGTATATTTTTGTTGATCTGAGGAAAAAAATAGGTATAATTTGGCTTCTTTCATACTGGACAGGTATTGTTGTGCTGATTGTTGTCATTTTTTAATTTGACAACCTAAGGAAAAGTGGTCAGTGTTATATGTTTAAAAATTCTCGCAGCAAACCAACGGACCAAGGCACACGGGTAGAAAACTGCTGAGTTAGAGGTAAATAAAAGTAAGATGTAATTATTTTCCCATTCAAGTTCACCAACCTTAATTTTTATCCTTGGCTCTCTTGAAGGTTTTAGGGACCTAGTGTTAAAAACGCCTGGCCCTAGGCCTGAGTTAGTAGCAATAGAAAAGAAGGAGGAAGAGAACTTTAAGAGAGAACAATTTCATGGATCTTAGAATTTGATGGTGACTAAGGAAAAGAGAAGTATCTAAGCTGATACTGAAGTTTCTAACCTTGGAAATTTATGATATGCAAAATTAGGATAACTGACAAGGTTCACTAATGTTTAGAAAGGCTTTCATATTGCTTAGACCTTTAGTCTTGAGAAATATAATAACTATTGATCAATATGGTTAACAAGTCTTCCAGATCCTGCCATGATTTAAAAGATCATGAGGATAGGGCCACAGCCTAAGGAGGCAGATATGTGTTTCTGGATAAGGGAGCAGAGCATACCTTTCAAGCTCAAGTGCATTGCTCTTTCTACCAGGATATTGACTGCAAAAGTTTCATCCAACTCAGCAGGGCCCTCCTGGGCTGGGCAGACTTCAGCTGTGGTGCTGTTGCAGGGCACCTGCGTGCAGGCAGGAGACTTCTGGTGGCCCTGTGGTAGAGAGAGTTGAATCTCATCACTCCTTCTGGGGAGTTGCTCAGACTCGCTGTGGCTGCTGCAGTCCATGGAGTCCAGCTCATGAGTGAGCCCAGGGTGTGGGGAAAGAGGGGAAAGAACCACGTGAACTCGCAAGGCAGCTCCTGAGAGGTTGGAAGCATTTCGTCCAAATAGAGGATACACACCTGCAAGAGAATAAAGGAGAATAAGCCTAAGCAAGCAGGAACCAAAAACACTCTCTAACCTTGGAGGAGATGCTGACTGAGGATGCTTGTGGTCCTCCTTCCTTTGGTAGGCCTACAGGCCCCAAAATACCAATTTGTAAAAAAATAAAACAAAACAAACAAAACTAAATAAACAAAAACACCCCAAGAACTGTGAAGTTAATATACAGTGTGAAAATTTTTATACCTCACTCTTCAAACACACATCCTATCTCCAATAACGGAAAGTAGAACTTAGATTTGAAGCCAAAGCCAAATGATTGCCAGGAAGAGCTGTTAACTGATTCACAAATAGCATAAGATGGAACCTTTTCTATCTTTTTCTGTTTTCGGGTAGGGAAATAACAACCTTACAGAATGTTATGATAGATAAATACCATATTTGTAAAAAACCTAGTCTGGCCATCTCCAATTCATTCTGCACTATAGTTGCTAGATTTATTTTTCTAGAATGCAAAGCTACATAACTCTTCTACTCAGAACCTGTTACAGTTTTTACAGCTCTAGGGAAAAAGTCCAAGCTCGTCTGCTTAGAGGAGGCCTTTAACATAGTACAGTAGTCCCTCCCTATATCGCGGTTCACTTATTGCGGATTTTTTGCTATATTGTGGGATTTTGCGGTACGGTATACGTATGTTGTTAAAGTTACGTAGGTTTAAGAGTGTAAAATACATTTAAGAACATAAGTAGTATTTATAAAAGTGTGGAAAAGGTTAATAAGGGACTGGGAATGGTTTATAAGTGTGTGGGAAGGGTTTATAAAGCCTTAAAAATATATATATAAATACTAAAATAAATGTAAGGTTCCTACTTCGCACATTTTCACCTATCACGGTGTGTCTAGAACGTAATACCTGCGATAAGTGAGGGAATACTGTACTCTTGTCCACTTGCTGGCTTCATCTCCCATCATTTCCCAACCTGTGTACCCTATAATCCAGCAGTGCCAACGTACTTATAGTGCCTACAATGTATCAAACTGCCTCATGTCTCTGTTCCTTCACATGCACTGCTTGCTCCCTTTAAAGTGCCCTTCTTTCCCCCTTTTCTTGGCTTATTCCTAAATCCTTTGAGACTTATTTTTCTTTCCCTGAGATGTCTTTGAACTAAAGAGATGCTGCATCCCTGTGCTCCCATAGCACCACTGAGAAAACCTTCTTCATAGTTCTTATGCTTCACTGTAATTGTTTATTTACTACTCTATTCTTCCATTAGATAATAAACTCATTGAAGTTAGCATTATTTCCTAATCATCTCTGAGTTCCCAGGACCAAGTACATGCATCAAGAATTGAACAGGCCCTGACTGCTGTGGCTCAGTGGATTAAGCACTGGCCTGTGAACCAAGTGTTGCTGGTTCAATTCCCAGTCAGGGCACATGCCTGGGTTGAGGGCCAGGTCCCCAGTTGGGGGCTTGTGAGAGGCAACCACCCAGTGATGTTTCTCTCCCTCTCTTTCTCCTTTCTCATCTCTCTAAAAACAAATAAATGAAGTCTTAAAAAAAAAAGAAAAGAATTGAACAAATGCTTGAAAGAGAAGTACCCAGCACATGATGCCTCTTGGAAAATGTTTTCTTACTGCCTTGTGAACCAACTTATTACTATGCAGATTTTCTTTATGATTTCAAGATATGTTGACCAGAGAAAAAGGATATCCTAATTTTATTAGTAGGTATGCTTTTCAGTGTATTTAAAAAACTAGCATTCTAGATTATCACATGGGCTTTTATATATATGGTTAAAAGTAGTCCCCTAAATTTCCTCATTATTTTACACATCAACTGAGTGCTTACAATGTTGTAGGCACTCTGTTAGACGCAAAACCTCATGCATTTGGATGTACCCTAAAGCTACTAAGTTCAGAGCCAGTTCTTAGAGGTGTGGTGATTCCACAAAGGTATACGGCCACTGGATAATGCTTTATTTATTTATTTACTTATTATTTTTATTTATTTATTTTTGATAATGCTTTTTTTAAAGCAGCCAGCAAACCTCCTTCTTTCTGAAATCACTTTAGTGATAAGAAGCATTACTAAATTACAATACCATTAATCTTTTAGCATATAATAATGGAAAGAACAATTCCTAGTCTATGATTCTGGGCAGTTACCCACCGTCTTTGAGTCTCCATTTTTGTGACTATACAATGGTCTGATATCTATCTCACAGGATTGCTGGAAGGGTCAGATAAAATGTCTGAGAGGGTGTCTCACATAGTACTTGTCACAGAGCAGGTGGCTGGGTCAACCACAAGAGCTGAGATTGGTTCTTAACTTACCACTGACAGTCAGTGTCCTTGCTGTCCTCTCTCCAAGTCTGGCCAGGTCCACATAGGCTGAGCCAATCCAGCTGTCTGTGTTGTGGGGCCTCTCCACGCTGTCATTGCCATAAGCCCGCCACACTTGGATCTCTAATCTCTCCTCCCTAAAGTACCAAAGCAGTGATGGGCCCCTAGTCACTTCTGCTCTTTTGGATGCCTTAAAAGTAACCATGACCTGCTTTCCGTTTGTACATTCCTTAGGCTTCTTGAGAGGGGTCCAAAAGCCTTCATGATCATACAGCTTGTAGCGAAGGTAGCAGTATGTGTTTTTATTAATGTGCTTCTGGCCGGCAAGCAGCACACAATGGATGGGCAGCCAGAGCCTCGGTGTGGAGATGGCGATAGTGGCTGGCTCCTCTTCATCCATCTTGACAAGATCCTTCAGGTTATTCTCAGAGCTCCAGCCCAGTAGTTCAGCAGCTTCCAATACTCGTTCTCTGTCTCCAGGATGGCTGAAGGAAACTGAAAGCTCCAGGCCACCCACAATCTTCTGCATGAGCTCCAAGCCATAAGGCATGGCCCCACCTTCTGGTAAAATAATAGGATACCATCCCGTGATCCCTTATAAGAGAAAACATTGCCAATTATTGTCTTAAAGCTAAAAAGACTTATCCATTCACCTCCCCAGAGCCACCATCACCCTAGCCCAAAACAGAACCAAAAATGTATACCCAACAGTGCATTGTAGTCTGTTTAATCTGACCATTGAAAGGCAATGAGATCAGGTTGAAGAACAAAGGCTAGGAGTTGGAAGATCTGAATTCTCTCCTTGGCTAAGCCCAAAATCAGTGGTTCAGTCTGGGTAAGCCATTAATTTCTCTCAGCCTTGTTTTCCTTGTCTGACAAATGGGAAAATTAGTGCTGATCTTGCTTATCAGGCAAAGTTGTTACGATCATTAATGGAGATAACGGTTTTAAAAGAGCTTTCAAAGAGATATGCTATAAAAGATGTAAAATGTTACTGTGATGTTATGAGTACAGTGAAAAAGGCAAGGGATAGGAAATCAGGAGATCAAGGGTCTAGTCCCAGGTCCTCCACCAAGGGAACTGTCACTTAGTGAACATATACCAAGGACTAGGAATAAGGTTTCAAAATAATAATAGCTACTCTACTGAGTAGCTGTTACTATGTGTCAGAAATTCTCCTGTTTTATATATAGTACTTCATTTTGTTCTCCTGATAACCCTGTGAAATGTCAAGGATTAAATGGGGTAAGAATCCTTATTTTATAGAAGAGAAAATGGAAGCCTGGACACTTGCCAAAGTTATTAGGGGTACCAAGTGGTAGAGCTACTATTTGAACCCAGTTCAAGCTGGCTTCAGAGTCTATATTCTATTTACTTTAGGTTTATAATATCATTAAAAAATATTTTTTAAATTTATTTTTAGAGAGAGGGGAAGGAAGAGATTGAGAGAAACATTGATTGGTTGCTTCTTGTATGCGCCCCACTCAAGAGACCTAATGACCGAACCCACAACCTAGGCTTGTGCCCTGACTGGGAATTGCACCAGTGACCTTTTGCTCTGTGGGACGATACCCAACCAAGTGAGCCAAACCACTCAGGGTGGTTTATAATATCTTATCTGAAACCCTTAGAGCTAGATTTGTTTCTAAATTTAGAATTCTTCATATTTTAGAAAGGTACTATGGTACATGAACGAAATATTATGTAACAATCAGAGGTCATGTAAGTCAGGGGTTGGTAAACTTATTCTATAAAATGCCAAATAGTAAATATTTTAGGCTTTGAGCTATATGGTCTCCTATGTGCCTAGTCCTGTCCCAAGATCCTTTACATGGTATAATTTTACTGAATGGTTCAATAATCTTTCTAAGTAGGTTTATTATTTCCATTTTTACAGATGAGGAAACTACGGATCTATCTGAGAGATGAAGTGAATTTTTCTAGACCACAAACAGTAAGTGACAGAAGTGAGATTTAAACCCTATATCAAGTTGTACAGACTTCTCTCTGGCAGGTACAGAGTACCTGCTAATTAAAGTATTACTCAAATTTCAATTTATAATTAAACTTGGGAGATGTGGGACAAAATTTTGGAAACTAGATTATAAACCCTAGGGAGGAAAATGGGTGACAGAAGGAAAACTAACATTTACTGAATGCTTACCATATATCAGGTACTCTATCTATCCTATTTAATTAATTCCTACCTTGAGGATTAACTGTCTCCATCCATGAGCTAAGAAAACTGGGGCCGAGAGAGGTCCAGGCCACCAAGCTAGTAATAAGTACTTCCAAACTGCCTTGGTGGCTGCATTTTCACCTCATGTCCTTATTCTTCCTTCACTGAGAAGAGAGAATGGGCAAATCTGGATTTGATTTCCAGCACTGCCATTCACTAGCTGTGTGGTTCTGGCAAATCACCTCTGAGTCTAAGTTTTCTCATCTGTCAAATGAAAAGAATAAGATTCTATATCCCTGCCAAGCAGGGTTATCATGAGGCTTAAACAAGATCTAAGAAAATATTTTACCTAATGGATATCACATATTTATTATTAGTAGTGTCCTCATCATCATCTTTCCTAGAGTAAGATAGTGCAATGTTTTGAAATTCTTGTTTTATTAGAAATATTTTGAAATGACTAGCAAAGGACTTAAAATGCTTTTGAGAAAACTTTTGAGGTACCTGGGAGAATTCAGAGGCATGTGTTAAGGGGTCATACTTCCTTCTGCATAGCTTGCAAGGGATTTAGACAAGATGATCTCTTGCAGGGAAGTGAATGGGAAAGGGTAGGATTAAAAAGTGACAATCTAGGATCCTTACCAGATCTCTTGATAAGCAGCTCTTTTGTTGGAACCTTTACTACTCCAAGCAGATAATCTTTAAGTGACTGGATACTGGTTATATCAGTGGCTGTCAAATCAAACAAACAAGAGAAATTATTTGGTGGTCTACTGACCAAAGAGTTTGTGTTCACAATCCACATAAGCCTCCATTTACACTCACTGAATCTCAGTGTCGGAAGATGCATCAGAGATCATTTTGCTCCAGTCAAGTGCTCTCTAAATTGTTTTAAATTAAATCATTAGTCATATATGCATGAATGTGTAATTTTAAATCATTTTATTTTGAGAAATTCAGGCATACAGAAAGGCGTCAAAAATATTACAATGAACTTCTATATACCATTCACCTAGATTCACCCACTAACATCCTGATACATCTGCTCTATCTCTTTCTACGGTCTCTCACACACAAATACAAACTCAATACATATTCTACTTATTTTCATTATACCCTTCAGAAATAAGTTGCAGAGAATATGACCCTCTAAAAGCTTCAGTATCTATCTCTTAGGAAGACTGTACTATTCAAAACAGAGCCCTTTTAATTCTGATTGTGATGCGCCATTTGGTGCTCACCTGACTTGGTATCTTCGTGATAAATGGCAAAAGTGACCTCTGCAAACTCCAACAGCTCTGCCAAGAAACAGGCCTCTCCACTGCAGTGCTGAGTTACTAAGTTACATGAGAACTCGGTGTGATGGGAGAACTCAGGGCAGAAGGTACAGGCCACAGGACGGGTTTGGCGCTGTTCTCCCTTGGGCAGGAAGGAGAGATGAACGGTGACAAAGGCATTGACCCCAACTGTGGCGCTAAACTGTAGAGAGGGTTCCTGTTCAGCCAGAGCCCTGTAAGGAAAGAGTGAGCAGGAAAAGAAGGAAAGATCAAAAACCAGCTTGACTGCCTAGGAAACATCTCCAGCATTTCCCGGAGGCCACCAAGAACACTGTGTTTCCTACCTAGGCTTTTGGCAGTGCCAGTGTGCCTTCTTAGTAACCTGGGTATCAGAGTGCATGTGTATGCGGGTGGGAAGAGACAACAGTCATCTGTCCACCAGAGTGACACTTCACAGACACTTCATTGTACTGTCAATGCCCTGCAGCCAAACACTACCAGGAACCAACTACAGTTGAACAGGATGGGTTTACTGCTCATTACAATGAGGGAGAACAACACCACGGGAATCATGGGGCATCTTAGGAGGTCTCAGAAAGGACTTACAGCACAGGGCTTATATAAGGTGACTTGAAGCAGTGTTCAGGGAAGTGGGGCTTTGCTCTGGAATGGTGTTCTTAATGAATCCTATCTAGAAGGATGGAAGATCAGAAAAGGGCTACAGCTGTAACTGGTAAAGCAGCAGCAGTCACTGGTATTAGCCAGGGTGTAGGGCTATTGGGTACTTTTGTGATTTTCTTAATGACCTTGTTTTGGCTTGTGCTTAGGCAAGATTTTGGAGTACTCTTATTTTTGTCTCACTTGGTCACGGTCACAGAGTGGTCTCGTCTGATGCTGGTGTTCTATGAGATTGTTTATGTTCAAAAAGAAAACACCAAAGCCTAACTGTGAGTCTCAGATCAGTTCTCAGATGCCAGAACCTCAGTATAGAGGTTCCATGATGTACGGATAGAAACTACCCACCTTTAACTGACACTCATAAAGAGTCAAATCTTTTGTGTGTCAGTATAGTATGAGACAAACTTCCTTACCCAACACTTGCCAAGAGGTCACCTGTTTTTGAAGCATTCCCTGATAGTGCCAAAGACGACTTAAGGGTTCCTTTCTCTAAGATCCTTACTATACTTGGTACATATCAGTAGAGGGCAATATTTTGGAGTTATACAGATTGGGGTTTAAATCATGGCATCTGACAAGTTATTCAGCCTCTTCCAAGTTTCAGTTTCCTATTTGCTAAAATGAGGATAGCAACAGATACCAAAGATGTGTGTATATCTGAATGATTACTGCAATTTCATTTCTAATGAAATTATGTTAAATGACCATTAATAGTAGACTGGTGTATGTCTATGTAACAGCATATTATGAAATATATATTATGTCTATGAAAAATGAGATGAAAATAAGTCAAATGATAGCAATGGCTAAAAAATGACGACAAATTACTCAATGTTTTAAAAATTATGTTAGATAATATATACAAAGCAGAAAACCTGCCTATGGCAGTGAAAAGACTCTTTTTAAAAAAAATTATTGGGATGACATTAGGTAATAAAATTATATCGGTTTCAAGCACACAATTCTATAACACACCATCTGTATATTGTATTGTGTGTTCACCACCCAAAGTCAAGTCTCCTTCCATCTTCATTCATCCCCCATTTACTCTCCTCTACCTCTCCCCACCACTTTTTCCTTTGGTAATCACCATACTGTTTGTTGTCTATATATATGTGTGTTGTTTTTTTTCCCTTAAACCTTCACCTTTTTCAACCAACTTTCTAACCCCCCATCCTCTCTGACAGCTGTCAGTCTGTTCTCTGTATTTAATGAACAGCAACAACAGACTAATAAACAAAATAGAAAAGACTCTGAATAGGGAACTCTCAGAGATGGCAGTGATATGACAGAGAAGTTTGGGCCTCAACCTGCTCTGGGTGTCATGCATTGGGCAGGGAGCTAGCAAAATAGCTATAATTTCCTACCTTCGTGGAACTTAAAAATTACTGGCTATATCCAAGGAAGTTTCTACTCACTCTCAGTTAAAGATCAGGTGAGTTAAAAGACTCAAGTGAATAAAAAGGAAGCACCTTCTTTACACAGATCCTAAAAAAGTATTTTCGGGATAACCAATGGCACATAAAATGAGGGCTGGTGTCTCTTAATGAGAGAAGGCTTACTTCAGAGCACCTGCTCTCTGGATACCAGAATGAAGCTTCAAAGGAGTAAGTTTAGAATACCAAGAATTCTTCTCTTCAATAACAGGCAATGTAAAACTGATTTCTGATTCCACTCTATTCTACTGGCTAATAAAGGTAACATTAATTATCTATAAAAGTGGAAATAATAATAAAAATCCATACATTGGTATAGAAGTTAGTAGCTTATAAAGTGACTTCATGTTTGTTCATTTTTATGCAAATCCTTCATAATCTTCATTTTCAGCTGAAGAAACTGACACCCAGAGAGGTGAAACAACTAGCCCAAGATCACGTACAGCCAGTGGGAGATGAAGGTGGGACTAGAAGCCAGTGGGTCCGATTTCTAGCACAGTTTTGTTTCCATTATACCATGCTATGTCTCATCCCGTAGAACTCTCCCAACTTATCAGAAGAATGTAGTATTAGAAATGACCTGGCTTCTTGCCCTTCCTTATCAAAATTATAATAGACTAACGTGAGGACTCACAACAAACT
This sequence comes from Furipterus horrens, assembly GCF_987537825.1. Classification (NCBI taxonomy): domain Eukaryota; kingdom Metazoa; phylum Chordata; class Mammalia; order Chiroptera; family Furipteridae; genus Furipterus; species Furipterus horrens. The sequence continues at coordinate 46,131,000 of NW_028327172.1, forward strand.
GCCCGTCATCCAGGATAACTTTCTTCAAGAGTCCCCAGAGAAGGGGACTACTCACTGAGTTTCTCATCTATTATTCAGTCTCTCTGAGATCTATTTAGTTATCTAAATTTCAAGTACTCCTCTGCCAATTAAATAGTAGTTAATTTAACACCATATTTAAGAATTGTGACCTTGGATGGTTCTTACACAGAGCAGGTACTATAGACACAAAGGTTTCATGCCTCCATGCCTTTGTACATGTTCTCTTTGACCAAAATAATTTTCAGTCCTCTTGTGTATTTCAATAAGTCCTATCTTTATTTCAAGACTCAGGTTAAGATATTTTAAATGGCCCTGAATGCCTAGTTGAACATAATGGACTTGTCTTGTAAACCAGTAGTCCTTAAAACAGATTGTGTATAACCTAGGGGGTTCACAGGGTCAAATATTTGGGCACAGGAAAAAAATACTAACACTTCTACATTTGTTATCTAATATATTAAAATTTTACTATTATGATATATTTTATAATGTGTTAATTTATTAGTATAGTAGTACATGGAGATAATTTATACATGAATAGTATATGCATATTTGGAGGGTATGCTGCATTTTTTTCTATTAACAGGAATACACAACTAAAATTAGGAGACTACTGCTACTGACAATGGGAAGCCATCAGAAGTTTTAATGTGAGGAGGTGACATGATTAAACAACTGCTGTGGTATCACTTATACTAACATTAAGGTGTTCTTGGGCAATTATTGAAAAAGTCTATTTGGAGAATTTAGTGAAGAAAAACATTAACTACACTGAACATTTGACCAGCTGTTTTAGCATCAGATCTCACACAGGCAGTAATTCAATTAGTTATTTAAAGACTATGAAGTTAAAGGCAAACAGTCTGATTCTAAGTTACAAGGGAAAAAGTTAAGGAGCACTTGTTTCTTCTTTCTTGAACTAATGTTCAAAGTGAATGGGTCTGCAGGAGTGTGACGTAGTTCTCCTGTTCTCCTTCTTCCTGAGCACCTGTTATGTGGTGGGGGGTACAGAGAGGACATCAGGTGGTGTCTGTGAGTAGAGGAACTCACAGCCTAGTGCGGCAAAACTCATGTATGTAAATAATGTAAACAAGAGTGACATGTGCTACAGCCACAGTGCTAACAAAGGACAAAGTGCCAATTCTGTCTATATGTAGGAAGACATAAAGGAAGGCTGCAAAGAAGCTGCAAAGTCTTAAAAGAAAATAAAAGTTTGTTTAGTGGACAAAAGAAAGAACATTCAAGGTAGAGTGAAGTACAGCAAAGACCTGAAGGAGGTAAAGAGGGCCAAGCTACTTATATATAGAAACAGTGTTCCAGGCAGAGAAACCAGCAAGGCCAAGGCCCTGAGAGGAAGATGAGCCTGGTGTCTTCAGAGCAGTAAGAGTGCCAGTGGCTGGAGCAGAATAATCAGACGGAAGACTAGCAGGAAGAGATGAAGTCATAAAAATAATGGGGTCAGATCATGTAGGGTCTTACTGCCATTTTAAGGAGTCTGGCTTCTACTTTGAATGAGATGGTGTGTTTTATGTAGAGGGGTGTCCAGATCTGATTTAAATTTTCATAGGATCACTGGCTTCTGTATTGAGAACAGACTTGAAGGCGAACAAGCTAGAAAAATAAAAGCTGGTACTCAGAGACAGAACATGAGATTACAGGAGTTGTAATGATTGGTCCTGGCATGTTTTGAGGGTGTAAGGTGTGACTGTAGAAGTAAGTGAAGTGGTTAAGTAGGGTCGAGGACAAAGTTGTTGAACAAGGTCAAGGAATGAAGTTGCTGATAACAGTTAAAAACAGCAAAGCTTGCAAGTAATTTATTCACTTATATACTTTCTTTAAAAAGAAAAAAGAGAAAAGTAGAGTTGTGGTTAATGAATTGGAAATTGTATACAAGAAAGTTCTGTGTATCTGACCATCATATATCTTGTGGATTGCAGTGGAAAAACATTTGAGAATTGCTTTTCTAAGGGAGACTTACTTGGCTGCTGCTTGCAGACCACAGGCTCTGATAATCTGGACTGAGATAGAGACAGCTCGGGCAGCAAGAACTCCCTCTGCTGTCCTGGGAGAACGCCTGTACCTTAGGCCCACATCTAGTAAACCTGAAGAATGAGGACAAAAGGAAAAAAAGATAAATAAGGTGGGCTGGAAGAATCTCTGTTCTAGAAAACTTCTGGTCAGGAAAGAAGGAAGAGGGTAAACACTAATCCTAATGGTCAGTACAGAGCCTCAGCAGTGAGAGAATCTGTCCACGGTCAGAATCACATTATATTATTGTATTGAAGGATTAATAAAGACATTAACAGTGGTTACTATTTTCTTTATATATCCAAGAATCTATGGCTCAGAGATTCAATTGTCTGCCAACATTATACAACTATCAGAGGCAGAACTTACTTCCAGATTTTCTAAATTTCCAGTTATTTTTTACAGAATTGAGATGGCTCCAATTTTTCTTCTTTTTAAACTTTTAAAAGATTTCCATACTCTTATACTTCTATCACCCTCCTGCCATCACCTCTTGATACACCCTTCATATTTTATTTTTTTTTAGAGCGAGGGGAAGAAATATTAATCGATTGGTTGGTTGCCTCTCACACATCCCCGACTGGGAACCTGGCCCACAACCCAAGCATGTGTCCTGACTGGGAATTGAACCAACAACCTTTTGGTTCTCAGGCTGGAGCTCAATCCACTGAGCTATACCAGCCAGGGCCTTTTTTTTTTTTTTTTAAATAAATCTACCATCCCACTATCACATTTTAGGGAAAGCTTTAAGGAGCAATAGAACAAACTGATCAGTGAGCATCAGGAGGAACAACTCAATCTTAATCGTGGCAAAGCTAAAATCTTTTGTTTCAGCAGATACTCTCCAGCAAGCTTGTGCAGTAACTTGACTTAGGAGGCCAATCCTACTTATCTGTTATGTACTGGGAGGGTAGGTCATCCTGCTGAAACTGTTAAGATATAATTCAAAACTTCAAACTGAGCAAAAAGGAAAAAGGATTCATGGACATAGACAACAGTGTGGTGATTGCTGGGGGGAGGGGATATAAGAAGACTAAATGGTAATGGGAAAAAATACAATCAAGATTAAATTAAAAAACCCACAAAACTTCAAATTCTAATTAATTCCTTCTAATTTAAATCCTAACCTTCTCCTTCTTTACAGTGAATTTCCAGTTCATGCTAATTATTTTTCCCAATCCCATATCTGCTTATGTTGCCTTGGAATAATAATTCTCTGAGTATACCTATATAATACTTAGGGCTTATTTATTTTATTTTACTTATTTTTAGATGGAGGTGAACAGAGGAAGAGAGGGAGATAAACACTGATTGGTTGCCTCTCCTATATCCCCAACTGGGGACCCACCCCCACAACCTAGGCATGTGCCCTGTCCAGGAATCAAAACTGTGAGCTCTTGGTTGGCAGACAACACCCAATCAACTGTGCCACACCAGTCAGCACCATAATACTTAGGATTTAGGCTGCGAGGGCTTATTAAATAATTGCTGAAGTTAAAGGTGAAATGAGGCAAGCAACATTTATATAGACAGTCTATGGAACTATGAATTTTCTAAAATTGTATGCTAAATTTGCAGTGTATTTTCTACACCAATTTTTCTAAGAGAAGGTGTCTCATAGTTTTTATCAGATTCTTAAGAGTTAGGTACCACAAAATGTGAAGAATCACTAATTTAGAGAAAAAGATATTTATGTATACTGACTTTGAAAGGGAAAGACAAAATAGCCTTCAATTACCTGATGATTGGTTCCTTAGTTCTTTCCTATTCTCAAGCCTGGGGCTTAAAGGGAGACTAAAGGTCTGTATTCCTACATTCTCACGGTGCTGCATGGTTACCATGGCACAGATCCTCGATAACGGCAAGATTCCTCTGGCGACCATCTGGTCTCTCACATTAGGATAATAGTATCTGTAAGCCACAAAAGCACAAGCTGTCAGTTGGAAGAATTAGGTGGATGAATGATTCAGTCGGCCTGAGGGATTAACTTTCAGTATCTTGTTATCTTTGGAGCCTGATCTCTATTTGTGGTATATAGCTATGGTTGTGTCTGGCTGCATTTACTGCCTGTTACATGGAGACAGAAACCCAGAAGTTATACTGTGTGTTCAGGACAAAACTCAGGTTCCCACCAGCTTTTTGTCTGAGGTATCTGCATTTGGCCTGGATCTTTGGGAGTAGCCACCCCTGAAAGCATCCATCCTGCAGTAGGAGCACAAGTGGTTCTAGGTGGTGGAGCAGTCCCATTCTCTTCTATAGCTTCAGGCTCAAGCCCCTCTAATTTGAAGGGGTAATGAGGATCTCTTAGTATTTATACTACTTCCTTCTTATCTCAAAACATCCCATTCTTAGATCACAAAGTTATCAAACCTAATTTCCACCTGATTCTATTTAGGAAAAGGTTTTGGCAAGTGGCCGGTACTCTTCCCTAGTTCTGCTCCTGATGCTGTTTCCTCTGTTTTTAGGTTTATACTTAGTCATTTTAGTTGATTTCTTGGGGGTGGGGATGCAAAGGAGGAGGTTGAACACCTGTTTTAATGCCATTATTTTCCCTGGAAATTGCCAAAGTCTGTGATATGAGTGGTGGAAAGAACAGATTATAAGAAGTGAGACTAGAAGGCCAATACATGATATGATGTGGGCCTGAACTAAATAAGGCAGTAAGATAATCAGAAAAAAGGTAATTGCTACATCTGAGAGATAGTAGGAGGTAAAACGGATAGAACTTTACTTATAATTGTTAGTAGTGGTTAGAAGTGTAAGATACAACTGCTCCCAAGAGTCTAATAATTTAATAGGTTCCAGTAAAATCTGGACAAGAGTCACTAGCAAACACAAATAATATAAAGAAGGGCAGAAGGGACTGTTTATTTTCCTTACAATTTAGCTTAGGCTGGTTATGGAAAGGATGCTCTATGTTTGTGTATTTGCTTCCTAGGCACAGGGTTGGGTTCTCCATACTACCTGCACCAGATTTCAAAGTGGACTCCACCTTCAGGCACAAGCGCTTGTGCAGAGAAGGCACTGAGCAGGAGCCTTTGCACTGGAACTTCAGTTGGCAACAGGAGAGAGTGATGGTGCTCACTATGAAAGATAGGGTCTGGAACACAGAGTGTGGTTGTAGATCTGAAAGGCTTCAGAGTGATTCCTTTGGAAAAGAAAAGCAATTTAGAATAATCCAACACATCATTTAGTGTTTTATACATAGTAAGACAGTATGTTAATGTACAGTATTATTCAATTGTATCTTCACAATATTCCTCTAAAGGAAACAAAACAGGTATTATTACTCCTACTTTGTAGATGAGGATATGAACACCTTGAGGTTACATGGTGAACCCAAAGGTCTTAAGAGCTAGTAGGTCACAGACCTGGGGCCACATATATCTTCAGAATGTTACTCCTATCAAGGTCCATTTCCCTAGTAGCAATGGTATGCACCTAAGGTCTCATCATAATACAGAAGAAAAAGATTACTTTGTTGGTGGACAGTGAATGAGGGCTCCAATTTCTCTACATCTTTGCCAACACTTACTAGGCTTTTTCTTTCTTTCTTTTTTAAAAAAGATTATAGCCATCTTAGTGGATGTGAAGTGGTATCTTGAGATGGTTTTGATTTTCATTCCCCAGACAACTAACGATGTTGGGTATCTTTTCATGTGCTTATTAACCATTTATATGTCTTTTGGAGAAATGTCTTCAAATCCTCTCCCCATTTTTAATTGGACTGTCTTTTTATTATTGCTTTGTAAGAGTTTGTTATTTATTCTTGGTACAAGTCTGTTATTTGAACTCTAAAACCAATACTAGTAGCACTCCTGCAGTTATTTGTCAACATGCTCAGAATGGCAAAAAGTTTGAGTCACCCAACTTGCTCGTTCCAAGCTGAGGTTAAAAAAAAAGCAATACTCTGCCCCCTTATTTTAGCTCTCAGAACTGACCAGATGATAGATATGTTGGGAACAATACTGTGCAGTGAAAGAAGCTCTGGCTCTGGGGATAGTGAACAGGGTACAAATGTCTATCTTGGCATTTGTTAGTGGCTAACCTTGTTTTCTCTTTTGTAAAATAAATAGAATTGACCAGAATAAGTTGTTTTTAGGATTTAAGATTATGATCTAACATGCTGTACACCTGAAACTAAAACAAAATAATACTGAATATAAACTGTAATTTAAAGATGTAAAAATAAAAATATAAAATAAAAAGATTATAATCTATGTGAGATATGTATATGTTCCTTTCCCCCAGGAGCAATGGTTCAGTGTTTTTAAAGACTTTATAGAATATAACTTCTGTGGATAATGAGAATTAACTGTAAGTTTAGAGATAAGAGTAAGTAGGCATGTAAATGATAAGAAGGGATAAGATGTAAATAATTGATGGGTCTAGGTAAAGGGTATACATAAGTTCTTTGTTCTATTTTTACAAATTTTCCATAAATCTGAAGTCAAATCAAAACAAAAAGTTACAAAAAATTTTGAAGAAAAGTAAAGTAAATACTTAGCCTATCTTTTGCACTGCCCAGGTAACACTAGAAGCATTGAGAAACACAAAATTCACTCAAGAAAAAACCAAACAAACAGCATTCCTAAGTATATCCAATGAAAGAATTATACAAGAATAAGAAGGTCGAATCTCCCAAACTTACCATTTTCAATGAACTCAGGTCCTTTTAGCATACTGGATTGCGAGTCTTGAACTGGAAAGTAATATTGAACATAACAATCTGCTTCTCCCCAGACTGTTGCCTGAAGAGGGACTAGCCCTTTAACCTTATCTACATGGAGCTCAAAGTGGTGCTCCATCAATCCATTTCCTTGGTCTTCTGCCTATTAAAACAGAGAGACTGGTGAGCTTTAAAGAGTAACTTGCTTAGAATATTCTTGCTTCTCTATGAAGTCTGAGTATAGATGAAGAAACAGGCATAATTAATTAGCCTATATTAAAACAGATACTTAATTTTCACTGTATATAAATCTCACAACTGCTTATTGTAATCAGATCAAGCTGAATTTATTCTAGACTGTTGAGACTAGGTCAATACTATGAAATCCATTAAATGTAATCCAGTACATTAATGAAACCAAAGGGAAAAAAATAATGATTATCTCAATAAGGGCTAAAAAGGCATATGATATAATTCAACATCTGTTCCTAATTCTCAGTCGTCGTCGGCAGCCGTCCGTCTCGAGAGACGATGGCGTAGCTTCTTGAGAGTCTATCTGCACCGCCGAGAATGGCTGTGCAGTCCGACTCGGGAGTGACAATCCCTGCCACACTTGTTACAGGTGAAGGTAGATGGCCGTTGTTGCTGCTGTTGACGCTGCTTCCGCCTCGATCTTTTCTGGACCGCCTCCTCGTTGCGCGCAGCCTCTGCACGTGACATACCTTGCCTGACCGCGAGCCTCCAGGCTAGGCGGTCGTCTGCTTGAACTTCCCATGTGTTGAGATTGATGGAGCATTGTGTCATGTCCTTTTTGCAGATGTCTTTGAACCGCAGTTTTGGGCGCCCTGTCATCCTCTTGCCTTTTGCTAGCTCGCCGTAGAGGAGGTCTTTGGGGATACGGCCTGCATCCATTCTTTTGACATGGCCGAGCCACCTGAGGCGTCTCTCGCTGAGAACTGCATGCAAACTGCTCATATTGGCTCGCTTCAGCACCTCGGTGTTGGGGACCTTATCCTGCCAGGCGACATGCAGGACGCGTCGCAGGCACCTCATGTGGAAGCTGTTGAGTTTCCTTTCGTGCCTTGCGTAGGTGGTCCACGTCTCGCTGCCATAGAGGAGAGTGCTGAGTACGCAAGGCTTGGTAGATGCGCAGTCTGGTTTTCTCAGTGAGGCTGGAATGTTCCACGCTCGCCGGTTCAGTCTGGCCATAACTGTGGCTGCCCTGGCGATTCTCCGGTTGACCTCCAAGTCGACTGACAGAGAGCTCGAGATGGTGGACCCGAGGTAAGTGAAGTCGTTGACAACCTCCAGGGTGTACCCGTCGATGGTGATGCATGGGGGAGTCCCCGTGCCTTGAGCCATAACGTTCGTCTTCGTCAGGCTGATGGCTAGTCCGAACTCCTTGCATGCGTGGGAAAGGCAAGTGACTAGCTGCTGGAGTCCCTCTTCAGAGTGTGATGTCAAAGCTGCGTCGTCGGCGAAGAGCATCTCACGGATGAGCACCTCTTTGACTTTGTTCTTGGCTCGTAGCCGGCCAGGTTGTAGAGCTTGCCATCGGATCTGGTGTGAATGAAGACACCCTCGCTGCAGTCCTTAAAGGCGTATTGGAGGAGCATGGAGAAGAAGATTCCGAACAGCGTAGGCGTGAGGACGCAGCCCTGCTTTACTCCGCTGCTGACTGGGAAGGCCTCAGAGGTTGCGCCGTTGTAGGACACCGTGCTGTGCATGTTGTCGTGAAAGGACATGACCACAGCAAGCAGATGTGGTGGACAGCCAATCTTCCGTAGCAAGCTGAAGAGACCGCTTCGACTGACCAGATCAAACGCCTTCGTAAGGTCGATAAAGGCGAGGTAGAGTGGTTTATGCTGCTCGTGACACTTCTCCTGCAGCTGGCGTAGGGAGAAGATCATGTCCACTGTTGATCGGCCAGCTCTGAAGCCACACTGGGACTCTGGGTAGACGCGGGAAGCAAGGGTCTGCAGGCGGGCAAGAGCGACCCGGGCGAATACTTTGCCGACGACGCTGAGGAGAGAGATGCCCCGGTAGTTGTTGCAGTCACTGCGGTCTCCTTTGTTCTTGTACATGGTGATAATGTTGGCATCTCTCATATCCTGGGGGATGTAACCCTCCTTCCAGCAGCGACAGAGTAGATGGTGGAGCGGCTGTAGCAGGACTGGTTTCCCGCTCTTTAGGATTTCTGGAGGGATTCCGTCGCTTCCTGGTGCTTTCCCGCAAGCGAGGCGGTCGATGGCTTTGCTGAGCTCTGCCGCAGTAGGTGGGGTGTCTAGCTCCTCCAGGACTGGTAGGTCTGGGATGGCGTTAAGAGCAGTGTCTGTTACGGTGTTCTTCGTTGCGTACAGCTCGAGGTAGTGCTCGGTCCACCGCCGCATTTGCTGTTCCTGGTCAGTGATGACCTCACCTGTCTTGGACTTAAGGGGGGCGATCTTGGAGGGGATTGGGCCTGTTGCCTTCTTGATACCCTCATACATTCCTCAGTACATTAAGAATAAAAGGCTATTTCCTTAATAAAACAAGGAACACATATTTGAAGCAAGTTTACTTAATTATTATTAATTTACTTAATTACTATTTTTAATGAAGTGAGGAATAATACCAAAACTGTTCATTAATGGTTAAGGACTACTTGGGGAAGCAGTGAATATACTGTTACAGAAGGTACTTCTACTAATAATTAATAATGTAGTTACTACTTACTATGAGCCAGGCATTCTATTAAGCCCTTCACTTATATTAGCTAACTTAACATGCATAGCTAGTTATAGTGGAACCAGGGTCTGCACTCAGGTAGTCTTATTCCAGAGCCAAAGTTCTTTACCTCTATTTTATACAGCTTCAGCAGACACTAGATAACTAATTATTGGGAATATTCAAAGGAGGAATTCAAGATTTAGATAAGGGTCAGACTATATGACTTATACATGTTTAACATTCAATAAAATTGGAACAGAGATTGAATTAAGTCTTTGCTTTGAAATCTAAAAACATATGTTAGCCATACCTGCTCAAAAACCTTCCTTTTGGAAACAGAAAACTTACAATTTGATTCCCCAGAAAAGAAAAATATAAGGGAAAAACACCTCTCCAAATTATAGCACCTGCTCAATTCTGCCATATAGTATTATAGTAATTTAAAAATTCAGTTCTGTAGATGTTGAACTGGATGAGGAACTTATGAATATAAAGAAAAAAAACTGTATTTGTTGTTATCCAACATTTCAAAAACTTGTGCTCACAGTGCATAATATTTTCTAACTTTCTACACTGCAATGTGAAGGGCATGTAACACCTAATAAGACTTGAGAATATTATAAATGATTTTTAAAATTTGTGCTTTTATGTCGTTTCTAAAAAAAATAAAACACTACTATCTGGCCAAGATGGAGGCGTAGACAGACATGCTACATCTCTCTCCACAACTAAGAAGGAATACAATTAACTCAAAACTAGAAACAACCAGAAGTTCCAGAAAATCAAAGTGCATTGAAGTCCAGCAAACAAGGATATAAAGAAGAAATATTCATCCAGACAGGTAGGAGGGGCGGAGCTAGGGTGGAGAGGACACGGTGAGGTGGTGGCAGCAGTGGCAAGAGCAGCAGGCCCGAGGAAAGTGCAGTTACACGTTTTAAAAAGTCAGGAGGGACACCTGGGGAGTGTTCCGAGCTCCTCACCAGAGCAGCTCACTGTCCCAGCGCCGGGGAAAATCAAGCCTCATTGCTTCTGACTGTGCAGACCAGTCGGGGCTGAGACGGAGGCAGAAACTGGAGGTCTCTCAGCAGAGTCCACTTGTTTAAAGGGCCCCCATGGTCCTAGAATGTCCACAGACCCATCCACTCTGGGAATGACAGCCAGGACAACAGCTAGAGAGGCACCAGTCCCATACAGAAGTGGGAGAAGTGCCTGGAAAACGGGCGAGTACTGGGCAAGCGACATTGTTCTTTCTCAGACCCCCCCCCCACACACACAGCGCCACAACGTGGTGAAACAGGTTGCCCGCTACTGACGAATCCCTAAGGATTCGCCCCTTACAACGTAGTAGGAGCAACAGCTCTCCCTGGGACACGAAAGCAAACAAACACAGGAGACTTCTGGCCAAGATGGAGGCCTGGACTGACACGCTCCGTCTCCCTCCACAACTAAGAAGGAATACAACTACCGTAAAACCAGTATTAACCAGAAGTTCCAGAAAATAAATGGAAGTCCAACGTATGAAGTTATAAAGAAGTGGTGCTCATCCGGACAAGTAGGAGGGGCGCAGCTGGGGAGGAGAGGTCAAGCTGTGCTGTCTGCGGCAGCAGCAGTGATGGCGGCAGGACAGCAGTAAGCACAGACACTGGTATTTAAGGGGAGGCGAGAAGTGCCTGGGGAGCACCCCCAGCTGCAGACCAGACCCGTCAGCTTGTGACTTCAAAGCCGGGGAAGGCAGACCCCCATTGCCTTGGACTGTGAGGCCCGGAGTGGGTGGGGATGAAGGAGGAGGCTCCCAGTCTCTCAGCAGAGACTGAACAGCAGGAATCCATCTTGGACCCACACCCCCGCAGAAAACGCCCGGTTATGACGAATGCACAGGGCTCCGCCCCCTATAGTGTAGGAGGTGTGACACCCTGCCCAGGAAGCAAAGGTAAACACAAAACTGTTAAGGATAGCACAGATCATGACAGAGATCCCAGTGACCCAGCTGACTAGACAGAAATTTTCTAATCTAACGAAGCAGCAGATAGGAAATCTTTCTGAGGCACAGTTCAGAGCTTTGCTTATAAAAGTGCTTACAGACCTAACAGCAGATCTTAAACAAGACAGGGAAGGAATGAAGGCTAGTCCTGCTGAAATGAACAAAAACATATACGAAACTAGTGGTGAGGGAAAGAAAACCAGGCATCGAATCAACAAATTGGAATATAGGGAAGGAACAAACAGTCAACCAGTGCAGAATGAGGAAACGAGAAGAGGAAATGAGGAGAGGCTCAGAAACTTATTGGACAGCTATAAGGAGGCCAACATCCAAATCACAGGGTTGCCAGAAGGTGAAGAAGAAGAACCAGAAATGGAAAAATTATGCGAAAAAATAATGAAGCAGAACTTCCCTAACTTGGGGAAGGAAATAAACTTACAGGTCCAGGAAGAACAGAGAGTTCCAAAACCACTGGACCCAGGGAGAACTACACCAAGACACATTATAATCAAAATGTCAAAAATTAAGGATGAAGAGAGAATCTTAAAAGCAGCAAGAGAGAAGAAGAGAATTACGTACAAAGGGGTCCCAATAAGACTATCAGCTGATTTCTCAAAGGAGACTCTGCAGGCAAGAAGGGACTGGCAAGAAATATTCAAAGTAATGAAAAGCAAAAACCTACAACCACGATTACTCGATCCAGCAAAGCTGTCATTCAGAATAGAAGGGCAGAGAAAGTGCTTCCAGGACAAAGTAAAACTGAAGGAGTTCATCAGATCCAAACCACTGTTATATGAAATGTTAAAGGGACTTGTTTAGGAAAAGGAGGATCAAAACTACGAATATTAAAATGAAAACTGTATCACAACAACCAATAACAGAAGCTAGGAAACCAAAACAAAGGCAAATTAAATAGGCAACGAGAGTGTGAAAAGAACTATAGGTATGGGGAACATTATGGGGGGAGGTCAGCAGGGAGAAGGAAGGGGAAAGGGAGGGAGATGGTACAGGAATTAAGAAGCATAGTAGGAGGGAGTGGAGTAGACAGGAAGATGTTGAGAAGAACTATATGCACAACCAATGGGCATGGACTAAGGGGGGGGGACAACTGGAGGGAGGGATGTCACTGGGTGGAGGGGAGCAGAGGAAAAAGAAATTGGGAGAACTGTAACAGCACAATCAATAAAGCATATTAAAAAATGTACAGTTAAAAAAATTAAAAACTAGGAAATAAAAGAAAATATCTGGAAAAATAAAATAAAAATAAATAAATAAATAAATAAAAGAAAAATACCAATGATTCCTTTGATTTATAGCAAACACTAAAGTGCAAGTATGCTCTTTTGTTAAGCCTTTCATTACTGAAATAAGGATTTGGGACAATGGTTTTATTAAAACATGCAAGATAAAATGAGATTATGATACCTAAAATTTGCTAAGAGAGTAGATCTAAGTGTTCTCACCACAGACACACACAAAAGTAACTATGTGATATGATAGATATATTAATTAGCTTGATTGTGATAATCATTTCACAACATAAACATATATCAAAACATTACATGGGTAGACCTTAAAATGACATTATGGTTTTGTAAAGAATCAAGTGTTTAGGTACTACCGGAGCACTGGGTGCTTTAGATGGCTGGTCCAGTGAATGGGCTGGCCTAGAGCTGAGGGGAGGAAGTATTCCTTCTTCATTCCTTAATCTTTGTAGTGCCATTATCTGATCTGAGGAACCCATAGCTAAAAAGACTCGAAGACTCCCGTTTTGCTGGCCTGAAAACACATCAATCACAGGCATGTAGCTGTCGACAGCAACAACTGGGTACTGAGCATCAAGCAGCAGGCGAGAAATCTTGGGATCTCTAAAGGAAGAGAAATTGTACATGAGCAAATAACCATCAATCATATCACAGTTGCTTCATTTCTTATTTGCCTCATTTTTTCAGTTTATTAAAAATAGATCTATAACTAGAAAAGTAACGGTGGTTTGAAAAAACATGATTCTATCCATAATCCATTAAATAAAAATTAATAAGCAGTGTAGCAATTTGAGGGCAGAGGATGTGTCTGATTAATGTTGTTGTCATCATGGTCCTAAGTCCAGTGTCTGGGATCTTGAGCATTATCTCAGTAGAGGCCAGCTGAATTGCATTATTTTATAGGTAGGCAGTGTGGTCAACAAGAAAAAGTATGAACTTCGGAGTCTGGCAGATAAGATTTGAATAATATGACCAATAATACCATCTACTGAGCACTTACTCTGTGGTAATTACTTCACAAAGTTTCTATAATCCTCCTAACACTGCAAAGGTTGGTATTGTCCACTATTAACAGATGATAAAAAGTCCAAATGCTCATTATACCATGCTGGATCTTAGTTCTGCCTCTTACATACTATATGACATGAAGTAATCAATTTAAACTTTCTGTTTCCTCATCTGTAAAATGTAGGTAATAAAATTTCCATCAAAGGGCTGTTGTTAGGAATAAACTGAGTTAACAAATATAAAATACCAACTATGATGCTTCGTACATGGTAAGTGTTTAGTCACTGGTAAGTAGTATTGTTTTATACTCTTTCAGCAAAGAATGGGGTCTAAAGAAATAAGAAGGGGAATACCAGACCTAAATGTCACAGCTGGCAGTGGCATCCATGATTGCAGAAGTACTGCTTAGCCTGACTATGCCTTCCAATGTTACCATTATAAGTATTTAATTGTTCATAGAAGGCTTACTCATTTATTTTTTCACTAGATTCTCACCATTGCTCCAAGAAGGAGACAGATGATCTATCCTCATCCTCATTTTACAGATGATTAAAAAAAAATAAAAAAAGCAAAGAGATTGACTTCTTCAAATTAAAGGACAAGCCATGTTTGCAAACCAAAAGAATCCTCTTCAGTCCAAACAAAATTAAAGATATAAAATAAAGAATACTCTAAAAGATCCTATTTACTTGAATGACATGTAAAACTGATGAAGGGGCAGTTTCACCAGCCCGAGCAGCTTGTCCTGTCCTGGGCTCCGCACCCTGTTCCAGGTCTCGATTACCATCACATTGTTCTTAAGTCTTTCCAAGTATTTGGGAGACAGAGAGATGGGAATCACCTGAGGAGAGGAACAACAAAAAACAGAAGCCTACACATGAGACAATCATTTATACTTTTATTCAACACACATTTTCTGAAAGCCTATGTGTGCCTTGCACAGTGCTAGGAGCTGAAGACTTAATATCCAACTTGCATCCTCAGTCTCAAGCCACAGTCTGGTGCCAGAGATCAACATATATAAAGGTCAAAAAGAAAACAGCATGAGTTCTCTGATGATACAGCTCACACAGACAGGGCTTCAGAGACACAGAGAAGGTTGTCAGATATGTCAATCATGGTGTCTGCCAAACTCGTTCAACCTTTCCTAAGGCAAAATGACCCACTTATAAACCCCTGATGAAAGACTGATATTTTTGAAACAAAGATGACTATTGACTAGACAGGGTTTGAGCACCTATCAAAGCGCAGCCAATCCACTGGTTGGGTGGGATGGCCCAGTGCAAAAACCTCTGCTCAATAGCTGCTACGGTAAATAGTAAGGCCAACAGCTCACCTGTCAAATTACTCTAGAATTGGCCAGCCAGCTGGTAGTTGGAAGAGACAACAGAAATCACGAAGAGCACCAGAGACCCAGAGTCAAGTGCAGGTCAGTCAAATTAATGACAGAATCAGGGCCCACTGATTTGAAGGACCTAACCTTAGTACAACTGTAACAGCACAGGAGTGAAATAGTCAGATTAGTATTTCAGAGGTCCATAGAAGAAGGAATGGGCAGGCAGGGAACTGAAACTGTAGTCCAGTCTGAAGGTTATTTAGAATGAGAGTGAGGGTCTGAATGAAAGCAATGACAATGAAGTGGGGATTCATTCCAGAGATAATTAAGTTAGCAGCATCTATCGGATTTGGTAAAAAAAAAAAAAAATGCAAGAAAAAGTCAACTTCTAGTTTCTACTCTGGTTTCTGAGTAAATTATATGAATTAGGGCAGACAGGAGGAGGAGAAACAGATTTGGAAGAGAAAAATAAATTTAGATTTGGACACATTTGAATTTCTTCTTTCATTTAACTACCTTTATTGAATACCTGTGATATGCCAGGTGATGTGTTGGGGGTCAAGTGTAAAATGCTTTTGAGACATCCAAGTGGTAACAAACAGTAGACTGTTAGATACAGAGATCTGAAACTAGAGGGGAATGTCTAGCTTACAAAGAAGTATGGATTTGGAAGTTATCTTCATATAAGTGAGAGCTGAAGCTATGGCAGTAGAAGTGGTGATCGTGGGGAAAGAAGGTTGGTTTGGAAGAATTCCAAGGACAGAGTCATGGACAGGTGCACTGATAATTAAAGGTAAGAGAGAGAAGTGCTGGTGTCCCACTCTTTTCCTACTGGCCCAATAACCAAAAAAAAAAAAGACAGTTAAGTTAGGAAGAAATTAGGAGAATAGTTACAAAAATTGAGAAGGAAACAATGTAAGCAATAGCGTAAAATTCCACAGAGAAATCAAGTAAAATGAATATTGAAATAAGTGGAGGAATAAATCAGAGTGAGAAAAAAATAAGTAAATAAAAAAATAAAGAAGAGATTGGAGAAACACAAAGGAAAAGGGGAAGTTCAACTGATCAAAGCTCTAGAGGAAGCAGCAAAGAATGGAACTCATAATTCAGGCAAAAGAAATAGCAGGGAACTGAGACAGAACAGAAAGAAAAAAGTTTGAAAATGCTGGCAATACTTTTTCCTCTTCCCATCCAATAGAGGGACTGGATCTACATACCAGAAAATTACAAAGGTCCCTCCCAGTCTGAACATTCTAGATTTCTTTTATGATGGCATAATGGTCTGGGAAACTTACTTTTCTCCCACCCCCATACGCCTCTAATGGATATAAAATGTTAATATATGTACAAATTTACCTGAGAAAAGTTAAAGACTGGTTGTGTTGTGCCCCATGCTATGACAGATCTGATGACTTCCTCTGTGCTGAAGAGTTTGCAATTTAAATAAACATTGCATGGTGGTTGTTTCTCTGATTCTCCAGTAATGAAATCCTTCCCGTCTGGCACCATCAACAACACGTGCAAAAGCAAAGCACTCTCTTTGGTTGACCCATTTGTCTGATTTGCTAAATTGTGAGAGGCTGGCACAGCCATGAAGGTTGAAGGATTTGGTGCAACAGGGCTTGGTGACCTTGGGTTGTTGGGCACCAAATTATGTTCTTCCTTTGCAGTTTCTTCATGAACTTGATTTAGGTTCAGTGAATTTTTGGTACAGGTAACATGCTGGCTAGGTTCTGGAAGTTTCTTATACGGACTTGTATTACGAGCGGAAAGTGAGGTATGTTGGGTGCTACTATTTAACTTAGTCTTGACATCAGTGAAATCCTTGTTATCTATAACAAGCTCCACCGTTACCTATAGAACACAAGAGAAAATTAGTAAGAATCTCTTCTAGAATCAGAATGAGAATTTTGGAGCTAAATGCAGCATTGGATTGTTAGAAAATAAATTAACTCACTTACAAATACCATAATAGTAGACTGCATATTAATTACCTTACCAGGATTAAGAAAGGCTAGGCAGATGGTTTATCAATAATATAAGATGAGCAAGGAACATCTACTTCAGCCAGGAAATAAGGACATGCTCAGAAAAGGATGGAGACATATTGAAAAGATAGAATCCAGTTGAAGGGGCTCCCATTGACCAAATCTGGAACTATTTGAGCATCAAAATGAGGAATAGTAATAGAGTATAACCAATTGAATAATGTAAGGATCCATAAGTCCATACCAATGTAAGTAAACAGAAAAGGCCGACTTTTCTGGATAGTAGATGCCAATCACTAAATGTACATGGAGTGGTAGAGTTAGAAAATCATCATCTTTCAATCACCGTGGTAATAAGTGATTCAGGTCAACTCCAGTGGGAGACATTCTACAAAATAACTGGTCTTCTTTTAAAAAATATCAAAGTACTAAAAAACAAAGAAGGGCTGCAGAAAACTGTTCCAGACTAAAGGAGATTAGAGAGACATGACAATTAAATGCAATGGATGATCCTGGATCAGAAAAAAATGTTACAAAGTTAAGTACTGGCACAATGGTGAAATTTGAGTATGGGTTATAGAGAGAATACAGTACCACTTTGAACTGATTTTTATAACTGTACAGTGTTATGTATGATGTCTTTGTTCTCAGGAAATACACAGCAGAAAATGGGGGAAAGAGACATGATAATCTCAAATAGTTCAGAAAAAAATTGTGTATGTGTATGTAGGGGGAAGAGGGAGATAGAAAGAAGGTGTGAAAAAGAGGCAGAAAGAAGAGGTAGACAGTGATAAAGCAAATATGACAAATGTTAATAATTGGTCGTCCTAGGAAAAGGGCATGTAAGTTCTTTGTACTATTTTTGTAATTTTTCTCTAAGTTTAAAGTTATTTTAAAAAGTTAAAAATATTAAGTAAAAGAGAATGTAAAAGAAATGATGAATAAAAGTGGTCACTATTGTAAGACTGAGTTACTGAAGAAAAAAGGAAACCTGCTGTTTCTTTAACACCCACATCAAAGTTTTTTGCTCTACCAGTAGTTCTCTCAAGAGATAGAATAGAAACAATTTCTAGTCCATCAGTTCTATTTTTAGCTCTTTCTGATTTTAAACATTGCTGGCCAGAACAAAATAGGCAAGCAAAAAATAAAACTTTGATGGTAGAAGACTAATGTGATAATTTTTTGCAATGATAATCACACAAGTCTTTAAAACTAAATGGCATTTATTAAGACCAGAAAGAGGGCAAACAGGGCTTCCAAGAAGAGGATGCAGCATGAAAATCAAGAACAAAAGCATAGAGGAATAAACCCGCATGATACCTTAGTAAGTCTTTACATAGTTTGACATGCTATTGGGAGGGAAGCTGCAAGAGAGAAGGCTACAGTGGTTGGCTGGAGTCACTGATGTACCCTGTATTTTATACTTTGGGTGACGAGGGGACATTAAAATATTTTATGTGTGGCTCTGATGGTTTTAAAAGCTCACCAGGACAAGCCACACATTAAAATTCTGCCACCTAAGAAGTTCTGATGCTTCTGAATACAGGGAAAGAACCCTCTCTCCAATGAATTATATATCAGAATTCATTTATCAGGCACGAACTCAGTTACTTCTCTCCTTGTTCACTGCCACTATTCTACTCCAAGCCATCAACAATCTCTTTCCTGAACTAATCCAACAACCTTCCCATTTGCCCTCTTGCCCCCTACAGTCTATTTTCCACACAGTAATTTTTTAAAATGTAAACCAGATGTCATTCCCATGCTTCAATGTTCTTTCTTGGCTTTTAGGATTAAAATCTAAACCCTTTACTCTGACCTCAAAGCTCTGGATGACATAGCTCTTGCCTGCCCACCCAGTCTTCCCTTCTACCACTCTACCCTTTGGCTCCCTATCCTGAGTCAACATTCAGTCCTTTGACAGCACCAAGTCCATTCCCACTTTAGGGACTTCGCATGTGTTATTCTCTTTCTCTGGAATGATCTTTCCTGTGCTTTTTACTTGGAGGCCTCTTCCTCTCATTCATCAAATCTCACCTTAAATATCACCTTAGACAGACCTTCCCTGGCCACCATCTCCTATTTCCTTCCAGATACTCATGATCACATACCATTTATTTCCTTCAGAGCACTTCTGTTGCCCTATTTTAATATAAGCTGCAAGAGCAGACACTCTGATTTCCTTGTCCACTTCTATATTCTCAGAGCCAGCTAGTAATACGTGCTTCATATATTACTGGATGGCCTGAGTTATATCTGTGTACCTTGAGGGGGCCAAATGGAGTCTGACCATTTTCTTGTTGCACTGAAAGCTGGTCACTGAAAGAAAGCAGCTCAGACTGAATGACAGCTCTCAAAGGCAATGATGCAGATCCAATGGCTTCTGACTGAGAGAAGGAAAGAAAAAGTTTAAGTTAAAGAGGAGCCATAGGGAAAATTGAAATGACAATATATAATGTCTTATATAGAAACCCATGCTATGCTTTATGAATAAATAGCTTGATTATTTGACTGAGGCAACTCTAAGTAGAAACCAATATTCTGACATATTCTGGTTTCCCTTTTGAATTTCATTACTTCTTTCATGAGTCATAAAGAAGTTGGGAGATTATCTTTTCCTATTTTTAAAAATATTTATTTATTTATTTTTAGAGAGAGGGGAAGGGAGGGAGAAAGAAAGGGAGAGAAACATCAATGTGTGAGAGATACATTGATCGGTGCCTCTTGCACAGCCCAACTGGGAACCCGGCCTGCAATGCAAGCATGTGCCCTGACTCGGAATTGACCCAGTGACCTTTTGGTTCACAGACTGGCATTCAATCCACTGAGCCACACCAGGCAGGACTTTTTCTATCTTTAAGAGTTAGTTCCTTATGAAAACTGTTCAACTTCATGCTTCAAAATATAAAATAAAATTAAGATGATATAATTTTTTTCTTTTTTTAAAGTATATTTTATTATGTTGTTATATTTGTCCCAATTACTTTTCCCTTTGCTCCTCTCTGCCCAGTACCCGCCTTCCCTGTAGCAACCCCACCCCCCTTTGTTCATGTCCATGGGTTGTGCTATAAGGTCTTTGGCTTCACCCTTTCCTATATTATTCTTAACTTCCCCCTGTCTATTTTGTACCAACCAATTACGTTTCTCAGTCCCTACATCATATCCCCATTTCTCCCCTTTCCCCCTCCATGCTGATAATCCTCCAAATGATCCCCATACCTATGATTCTGCTCCTATTCTGGTTTACTTAGTTGGATTTTGTTTTTATTTTTTAGATTTAGTTGTTGGTAGTTGTGAGTTTGTTGTCATTTTAATGCTCATAGTTTGATCTTCTTTTTCTTAAATAAGTCTCTTTAACATTTCATAGAATAAGGGCTTTGTGATGATGAACTCCTTTAGGTTTACCTTGTCTGGGAAGCACTTTGTCTGCTCTTCCATTCTAAATGATAGCTTTGCTGGATAAAGTAATCTTGGTTGTAGGTCCTTGCTTTTCATCACTTTGAATACTTCTTGCCAGTCCCTTCTTGCCTGCAAAGTTTCTTTTGAGAAATCAGCTAATAGCCTTATAGGCACCCCTTTGTAGGTAACTCTCTGCTTTTATCTTGCTGCTTTTAGGATTCTTTATCTTGAACCTTTGGCATTTCAACTATGGTATGTCTTGGTGTGGTCCTCTTTGGGTCTAGCTTGTCTGGGACTTTCTGTGCTTCCTGGACTTATATTGTCTGTTTCCTTTGCCAAATTGGGGAAGTTTTCCTTCATTGTTTTTTCACATAAGCTTTCAATTTCTTGCTCTTCTTCTCCTTTTGGAACCCCTCTGATTTGGATGTTGGCACATTTAAAGTTGTCCCAGAGGTTCCTAAGCCTCCCCTCATTTTTTTCAACTCTTGTTTCCTCATTCTGTACTGGTTGATTGTTTTTTTTTCCTTATGTTCTAAGTCGTTGATTTGAACCCCGGTATCCTTCCCTTCACCATTGGTTTTATGTGGATTTTCCTTCGTTTCATTTAGCGTAACCTTCACTTCTTCTCTTTTGTGTTTGCCATACTATACTTAAGGATATCTGTCAAGTCTGCGAGCATCTTTATCACCAGTATTTTGAACTCTACATCTGTTATTTTGGCTATCTCCTCGTCGCTTAGTGCTCCCACTGGAACCCTGATCCATTACCTCTTTTGGGCCATACTTCTCTGTTGTCTCATCTTGACAGGCTCCTGTGTTTGTTTGCCTGTGTCTTAGGTAAAGCTGTCGCTCCTGTTACGTTGTAAGGGGCGGAGCCTTAGGTATTGGGCGTGACCCATTTCACCATGTTGTGGCACTGTATGTGGGTGAGGGGTCTGAGAGGGAACAATGCCACTTGCTGAGAATTCGCCTTTTTCCAGGCACTTCTCCCACTTCCTGTATGGAAATGGCGCCTCTCTAGCCGTTGCCCTGGCCGTCGTTCCCAGAGTGGGTGGGTTTGTGGACGTTCTGGGACTGTGGGGGCCCTTTAAACAAGCAGACTCTAACGAGAGACCTGCAGTTTCTTCCTCCACCCTACTCCTACCTGTTTTTACAGTCAGAAGCAATAAGGCATTATTTTCCCTGGTGTTGGAACTGTGAGCTACGTTGTCTGGTCTGGTGCTGAGAGTGCTCCCCAGGTGTCCCTCCCTACTTTTTAAAATGTGTGACTGCACTTTCCTCCGGCCTGCCACTGCTGCCGCTGCCACACCACGTCCTCTCTGCCCCGGCTCCACCCGTTACCTGTCTGGATGAGTATTTTTTCTTTATATCTTTGTTTATTGGACTTCCATGCAGCTTGATTTTCTGGAACTTCTGGTTGTCCCTAGTTTTGAGATAGTTGTATTTCTTCTTAGTTGTGGAGGGAGATGCAGCATGTCTATCTAGGCCTCTATCTTGGCCAGAAGTCAAGATGATATAAATTTTTGCCATTAAAGCTAGGAACACTGCTCTAGCCAGGTGGCTTAGTTGGTTGGAGTGTCATCCAATACACCAAAAGGTTGTGGGTTCAATTCCTAATAAGGGCTCATACGAGAGGCAACTGATCAATGTTTTTCTCTCTCCCTACCTTCTTCTCTAAGAGTAATTTAAAAAACCTCGTATATTCAGGGGCGAATTTAAAAGAAAACTAGAAAAATTATAAAACATTATCCCTGATGCTATCAAGGTTATGGAGCAACAGGGGCTGTCATATACCTGAAGTTGGGAACATAAAATGGCAATATACATTTGGACAGCAAATTTGGCAATAAATATAAAAAGCTTTAAATATTTATACTCTTTGGCCCAGTAATTTCACTTTTGGAAATTTATACTAAAGAAATAAATACATAAAAACTTTATACACAGATATATATTTTTAACAGTGAGAAATAACTAATGTTCAATAATCAATTTATTATAATTATAGCACATTCTTACAATGAAATAATATATAGCCATTAAAATGATATTTACTAAGTGAGTTAATATAAACAATATTTGTTATAATGATTGATAAAAGTAGGGTATTCAAATATTTATAAAATTTTGTGGAAAAGATTAAATATATATTTTTTGAAAAAAAAAATGAATAAGAACCCTCAAGACAATGTTAAATAAAAAGATAAAAACTGCATATAAAGTTTTCCTAAATTGTCAAAGATTTACATATATAGTATATTGTATTCATCTGAAAAAGGTAAAGGAGATACATAAATATTAACAATAGTTATTTCTTGGTGACGGGTTTACAATGATTTTTCCTTTTTAAAAATATTTTTGAAGTTTTTATAAAAATATGCGTAATTCTTTTATACTTAGAAAAAAGAAATTAGGTGATTCAATTTAAATATACTGAAATGTTTACAGAGGTTTTCTTGAGGTTGTAAAATTATGTATTTTTCCTCCTTTTCCTACTTTGCTCTATTTGAAAACAAAAACCTCTGAAAAAACAAACACACAAACAAAAAACAAGATGCATTCTTCATGCTATCCACACCAAAGAGGTCAAAGATGAAAAATCTACTGCTAAGTAAAAACTGCTCATAATATAATTTGATGATTTATGTTGTATCAGTTACAAATGGATTTTACAGACTTGGAATTAGCTGATTAAAACTGCTGCCCACATTATATTATTTTGAACATGAGCTGATTATAAGAATTCTGTCTGAAAAAAATAGGATCTCAAATTAAGTCTAATAGCCTACGTCAATCAAAACAATCAACTTTCCATAAAAGGGAGCACAGTAAAGACATTAAGAACTTAGAATTGAAAGTCAAAAGACTTGGGGTGGAGTCCTGGCTTTGTCTTTTATTAGCTTGGGTGATCTTATACAAGTTACTTAACTCCACTTAACACAGTTTTTGCATGTGTAAAATGAAGACAATAATGTCCCTAATTCACAGAGCTGTTGTAATGATTAAATCTGACAGTGTTTTCATGTAGAGCTTTTTAGCATATCCAGTCTATAACAGCAAACAGACCATAATATCTTTTCTATAACAAACAGCAAACAGAAATTAAACAAATGATCATAAGCATTAGTATGGTTTGAGCTTAGAGAAATTCCTACTTTAAGTAGAAATATAATTTTAAGCATGCTCCAAATCCCTGGTGTAAGTGGTAAGGCAAAGGTCAAAATCGCTTGCAGTACCTTTTTCTGTGGGTTTTTTTTTGTGTAAATTTGGAAAATAAGGTTGGAATTCCACCAGTGTTCTATCATCGGGCCACCAAACTGTACTGGAAACACAAATCTCTGCTGGAATTTCACCACTGAAAGTAGAATGAGACACATAAGCACATGTCACACCACCAACAAAGCCATCATTAATGCATACTTCAACATCTCCCTTTCAAATCTAACTAAAATTTCTTTCAGCAGTCTAGTCAGCGTCACTTCACGGGAGTGTTAGGGGTATAGGGCTGAAGGAGCAGAGACAAAGAGAAAACCCTGGGTATAGTATAGGGAAGAAAAGCAGTAAAACATTGCCCTGCGCTGTTATGAGAAACGAATGACAAGCATATGGGCACAGAGTGTGTAGAGACATACAGTTTTTAGAAGACAAGTTGGTAGGTAGTGTAACAAAAGAAGGGGGGCTGGCTAGAGGTGGGGCAATGAAGGTAATCGAAGAGGAAAAAACTAAAAAATTATAATAATACAAATGAGTTTATCTTCTGGCTGAAGACTAGGATACTCCTATTTTGACACTCATATAAAGTTCCAGGTACTGATGTTAGTTAGCAGTGTTAGGCAGGGGAAAGTCTATCTCTTGGATAAAAAGGAAGGGGATTCTGCTATAGTAAGTGTAAATGGGATAAAGTAATGGCAGTATTTGAATCTGTGCTCACTGTCATGGGGCTGTAAGAGGTTAAAAAAAAAGGGATCCTTAGAATCCTTTGATATGGGTAAGTTTTGTTACTTACTAGTGACCACATCAGCCACAGTTTATCACTTCTAAAATAATCTTTCAGTTCACTCACTTCTAGATCTTTAAAATGGATCTGAAGAATCCTCACAAAAGACCAAGTTCATTCCAATTGCCCATTTTGACCTACTGATCTCTCTATTCAACTTTTTGCCATCTTAATTCTTGACTCTGTTTACTTCTCTTGGTACTCACGGACAGGATCTGAGTCTTGCTATCTTGATCCACACATATGAATTGTGAACAAAAGGTCTGGGCCCAGGAAGCCCACATCCACTAGACCAACCTGCTTATTCTACCAGGAGGAGGAAAGTAAGACAACACATTCTATACCTCATTGGTGTGCTGAGAGGATCAACTGAGGTAATACATGATAGAGCACCGTGGACACTATAAAATCCTTTATATATAGATAGAACAATTTTAATCTGGTGCCATGCAGATTTCTCTTCACCACCTAGGTACATTTTTACATTATCTTACTATATTTATTACATAATTCTGTCTCTTAAGCTCATTTTTTACCCCTAAAAGTGAGTTAAGGCAATAGTGGAAGAAGAAATTCATGTAAATAAATTGTTAACAATGTCCCACAGATATTTTTTAAAAGTTTCTAACAATGTCCCAGAGAAGATTTTTTAAAAAGAGTTTATTTATTTATTTTTAGAGAGAGGGCAAGGGAGGGAGAAAGAGAAGGAGAGAATCATCGATGCGTCGGAGAAACATTGATCGGTTTGTCTCTTGTATGCACTCCAACTGGGACCGAACCATAACCCAGGCATGTGCCCTGACTGGAAATCGAACTGGCGACTTTTCGCCTTGTGGAATGACGCCCAACCAACTGGGCAGAGCTCAAAGATATAAAGAAAAATTGCTAACAATGTCCCAGAGAAGACTGTTTTTAAAAGGAAGGGATTCTAAATATATGTAGTCCAGCCTATATTATTGTTGTTAAGGGAGGTCCACGAAAGAGAGTGATTTTGTCCAAGGTTATACAATAAGTGTGTGGAATAACGACAACCAGAACTCCTACAGTCCTGGCTCAATGCTTATTACATACTTCTCGTATGAATGTCTTTAGAAGAACATGGAGAGAATTCAACCACTGTGGCCAACAACAACAACAACAATAATAATGATAATAATAATAATAATGAGATAGCACTTTATACCCACTGGGATGGCTAGAATTTAGAAAAATGGAAAATAACAAATGGTAGTGAGCATGAAGAAAATTAGAATCCTCATATACTTATGGTGAGAATGTAAAATGGTGAAGCAGTTGTTGAAGAGTCTGGCAGTTCTTAAAAAATTAAAACATACAGTTTACCATATGACCCAGCAATTCCACTATTAGGTATATATGCAAAGGAAATGAAAACATATGTTAATAAAAAAACGTATACACGAAGGTTCATAATAACATTATCCACAATAACCAAAAAGTGGAAACACCCCAAATGCCCATCAGCTGATGAATGGATAAAATGTGGTATAGCCACACAATGGAATACTTTTTCGTTTCGTTTCGGCAGCCGTCCGTCTCGAGAGACGATGGTGTAGCTTCTTAAGAGTCTATCTGCACCGCCGAGAATGGTTGTGCAGTCCGACTCGGGAGTGACACGGTATCTGTCATCTTGCGATGACGCTGGAGTGTCCTCTCCAGTGAAGCTGAAGCTACAGAGCCTGGGCAGGGTGATATGGAGGGTCTGCTGTTGCCCATGCAGCAGACCCCCACTCTCTTCGCAGCTGAAGGGTCCAAGGGAAAGACGGAGTCAATACAGCTTGGGTTCAGGTGCGCTGCAGGAGTTGCCGGTGTTGACTACAACGTCAAACCGCCTTAGGGACTCCGGCTCCGGATTTTCTGTCGGGGTTTACTCCCTTAGCCTTTCCCCTGAAGAGGTATGCCGCAAGGCAGCGGAGGTTTTTTGGAGTCAGAGTTTTCCTTCTCTGAATGGAATACTAAATAGCCATAAAAAGGAGTAAAGTACTAATATATACCACAATATGAATAAAATTTGGAAATATGAGAAGTCAAAAAAGCCAGTCACAAGTTACATATAATTCAATTTGTATGAAATATCTAGAAAGGGAAAATTGATAGAGACAGAAAGTAGATTAGGAATTGATTAGTATTGGAGGTTGAAGAGGGAACTGAGGAGTGAATGCTAATCAGAATTCAATTTCTTTTAGGGAGAATGAAAATGTTCTAAACTTAGCTCGTGGCGATGGTTTTACAAGCCCTATGTGTATATACTAAAAGCACTGAATTGTACACAAGTGGGAGAATTGTATGGTATGTAAATTATACTTTGACAAAAGGTTTTTAAAAAGGGAAGGAAAAAATGGCAATTGTTGAAAGAACACGATAAGCATCAACAGTTGAGTTGCACTCTCAGCTTTGTTATGACTTTGTTGCCTTGCATCGGGATAGTCACAGCAGCTCTGGGCTAGTTTCCTCACTTATAAAATAAAGGAATTAGAAAAGTTTCACTTAAAAATTCTTTCTGCCTCTAAGATTCTCTGATGCTATAAGAGTCAAATGAGTAATTAGGAATACCAAAATTCTTCCAAGGCCAAAATGTCTAAGGAGCAGAAAACCAGTCTCTCTTACTTCCGTCTGTAATTTTACTGGACGCGAGCCGAACGACCTCAGTTATCAAAGTTTTCTTTCCCAATCCACTTTTGGAAAAGCCCACAGGTAAGTGATATTCCACAAAGAAGGTGCTAAAAGAAAATCAAAACAAAAAAAGTGATTAAAAAACAAACCAAATAATAAACCTATTTCTTGTCTGATAAATCCTGCGTATCTTTCAGGGTTCTACTTTCAGGATCTGAGGTCCTCAGAGGAACTATCTCCTCTCTTCACAGCCTTCACCAATCCTGCCAGGCAGAATTCAAGGCTCTCTTCCTGATGCTCCCATAGCACTTTTAATATAAAACTTCTATTTTGGACCCTAAAGCCCTATATTACAGATAGCCATTTAAATGCCCCTCTCTCTCCTGCTGATTATAAGGTATGCATCTCCCCCCACCCCTTTTATTGGACATTTATTTCCAATATTTTAAAATAATGTTTTTAACTTATTGTTGTTCTATTACAGTTGTACCATTCTCTCCCCCACTGCTCTCTCCTGGCCCGCCCAGGTATGGGTCTTGACTATAAGAGTTTGGGTCTTAACTTTCTACATATACTTAGCGCAGTGCTTGGGGCTTAGTGGGTATTCAATACATTTTTGTTGAATGGTGCATATGAAAGCATTTTAAAAACCATAAAGTGTTACACAATTATTTATTATTATCACTATACACTTCCCATGTTAGAGGTATACCGCTTTTTTGTTGTCAGCTTAGGTGGTCTCCCAGGAAAGCTTTTTTTGCCAGGGGTCATCTGTGGACTATCTGGAGGAACTCCCATTGTTTCGATGATGATTCTGACTGAATGTGTTCTACCCAGAAGGGCCAGTCTATCTATACTTAGTGTCACCAGTTGGGCATCTTCTGGAGTTTCTGATATCATCTGTTGTTCAACCAAATTTCTGAAAGGAATTCACACAGAGAGTGAGGCAGTCAGTCAGAGGCCCAATATGAAATGATCCAGTTTGCAGAGACACGAGGAGAAAAGAGGAAGAGCAGGAAGCATCTTAATTCACAAGTTACCAAGTATTGGGAAATATTTTAAATCAGAATTCTGGTCCTAATCCACAGAAGAAATCTCAAAAAGTGTAAAAACATTCTTCTAATCTATAGGCTTAATTCCACACAAGAATAGAAACTGGTGTTATAGAACTAGTTTTTCTACAAGGGATACAGATTTTACTTCAGTTACCAACTACTTTACTATAACTACTATCACTAGTTTTTTATATTCTTTTTCATTTGCTTTCCTTACGAATACTTTCTACATAAGTATAATGTAGCACACATACACCTAGAATTCTGTTTCTCCCCGAATCATTTTATCATATCCATCTTTTCATGTTATTACATTTTTAAGGACTACAATACTTAATGAGTTACAATAACTAACTTAACCAGTCTGATACTGTTGGACAAACACAGGTCATTTTACTTTAGATCTTGTGAAAATAATCTTCCTTTGTTTTTGCCTTTAAACAAGCATTCATAGAGAAGCTCACCTATTTTTCTTGCCCACTGTTCTCTTCTTCAACTTGTGATCATTTGACTCCAGAACCTTAGAAGATCTGGCAAGAGTTTTGGACTGGTTCTGTTTTTTAGAAGGGACAATATCATCATCTTCACTGAAGGAATCACTAATACTGCCATTAGATTTCTGTGGGTGGCAGAAATAAACAGAGAGGCTCTAAAAGGTAAGTGCTTTGGGGATAGTGGTAATAAAAACATTTCTCTACACGTAATCAAATTCTTCTCTGTACATATGTCATTTTTAAAGTGATAACTAACACCTGGGAGATGATTCCATGTTTCTCCTGCTCATACAAAAATACCCTTGACCCTTGAACAATGTGGGATTAAGGACTCTGATCTCCCTGCGCTACTGAAAATCTACCTATACCTTTTGACTCCCCCAAACCTTAACTACAGTTGGCCCTTTGCATCTACAGACTCAACTAACTGCAAATCATAGTTGGAAAACCATGGCTGGGAATGCAAAAATACTTTTTTCAATTCATCGTTGCTGAATCCAAGAATACAAAACCCACAGATACATAGTATTATTAATTGAAAAAAATCTGTGTACAAGTGGATCTTTGTAGTTCAAAACCATGCTGTTCAAGGGTGAACTGTAATCTGAAGTTCACAAAAATAACCTACAAGTTCAGTTCAAAGAAAACAGATTCTTTTTCAAATTCACAATAATAATAATCACTATTTATTGACTACCTGCTATGTATCTGGTATTATGCTAAAAAATGTATTTCTAATACCACACTCCTGTAAGGTATCCTTATTTCAATTTTTATAAGTGAGAAAAATGAAAGCTGAGAGAAGTTAGCTTATTTGTGATTCGCAGCTATAAGCAATAAAGGCAGATTTTGATCTCCCTGGGTTCCAAAGCCTATATTTCTACCATAGTTTGAGGTAAAAATCACTGGTAAAATGTCACCTAACTATATGGATGCACAGATTGCTTTTTTCACCACGCCATACTACTAATGCATTCTGCATTTACTCTTGCTAAGATGAACTGTTTATTATATATCACAAATTTCCTTAATTACAAGTCCCTAGTAATTTTTATTTTGAGAAGCAGCAGCCACCACAATTGACTCATCAGCCCTTTCTACCACAAAATGCAACATAAAGAAGACAGCATTATAGCTATTTGACTACATTTCTATAGTCAAAAAAAGCTTGATAATATAAATGCAGGAGGCTAATCCAAAGTCATTTTTATGTGTATCACTTCCAGCTCCCTTTTTCAGCAACTCAGGGTGTATAACGTGTTGACTGTGTGGTTAAGAGTAACAAATTAATAGTTAATTATGAATGATCAGAATACCCTTCTATGAAGTAATACAACTTTTTCAAGGTGAAATTACAAAGCTTTCTATTTTGAGTCAATGAATTAATTTCTATATGATGATAGCAATGGGAATAAATACACAAGATCTTTTGTATTAGTTAATAAAACAAAAAAGATGAAAATCAGAAGCAACAAATGAAGACTATACTACTCATGATACATCATCATCAGCCACATGGTCAGAAAACCCATTTCTAAAGAATAATGGCTGCTGGTGTCATGGGGTCTTATTGCATTCAACAGAGGAAAGGTAGATGATTGGAATAAAAAAGGTCCACCAGGCTCTGGACAGGAAGGTATCCTAGGGTCTCCAAGCCTTAACTGGGGACTCTTCTTGTTACTTCTTTTGGAGCAGAAGATGAAGGGCAGAAAGGAATTCTTTATGACTCATGCCTTCTTGTGAGACAGATCAGTTCAACCAGATACAGAGAAAAGAATCTTTGCATCCTCCAGGCCAGTCATTGGCATCCATCTTTCTGTTTTAAAAAAAAATGTAGAAGCCTCAAGGTGTATGGATGACAGCAAGAAGAATGGTACCTTTACCCCAAAGGCACTGGAGGGCAGGGAGGACACATCTGGGCTCACCAGGGTCCTCTACATTCTGAGTATATCATGCATCAACTCAACTACCTTTGGAGGAGGCTGGGTGACTGAATTATGGCTCTGACTCCTCACTGGCGGTGGAAAGTGAAGATGACAAACAAGTCCATCTGTCCCTGGGAGACACAGTAGCAGTGTAAGATGAGAAAAAAGAGAACAGAATAACAAATCCATCTGGAAAAAAGGCTTGAGAAGGGGTGAAGGAAGGAAGTATGCAAGACACATATCTCCAGGGGGTAGAGGAGGTTCACATACTTGAGACCTCCATCATTTTGAAATGACAAGTGTTGACTTAAGTAGAGCTATTCCCTTCTCCTGGTAATAAAACCTCAGGGATGGCTAGACATGAAGAAAGAAAATTTAACATGGGGAATAAACAACACCCCCTGGCCTATCACTCCAGCCTCCAGAACTGGCCATACCCGCACTGCAGCGTTCTGGCACCAGAAGGGGTGTGTGGTCCTCAGGAAGAGCACCAACAGTCAAACACCTTGGCCATCCATCTCTGGCATCCTTTGCCCAGGAGTAGAGATAGGGGTGGGGGTGGGGTGAGGGAAGAGCTTGGAGAGAGTAGTCAATTCTTGGCAGAGATTTCTCCAGTTCCCCGCCTAATCACGAGAGTCCTCTTAGTTCCCACCTCCATGAGGTGCCAGTCTGCTGATCACTTTCCATCCAACCCATGTGTAAAACTGGCCATATCCCATCATGTGCATGCCTGCACCTACATTTGTAGTATCTTGAAAGTCTGCCATCCCAGGGCCTCGCTGGGAAGAAGGAGGCCACAGTGAGTTTTATAAAGTTATCAGCAAAATTTAGACACTCTTAGTTCATCCCCCAGAGCAAAGTGCATGCAGAGTAGTTACTTAAGCCGGGTCCACCTGACCAGTCAGGTCCTGAAGACATCCAACCGCCCCCTCCCTCCAGCTCCTCCTATGTTATAGAAACAACAGAACATTTTACAAAAATCAAGGCACTTGGGAGAGAATCAACAGTAACATTCTCATGATGCAAGAAGACTTGGAGGGGAAGGAGAGAGGGAAGAAAATTGGACAAAGGGGAGAAAAGGTGATGCATTTCTGAGGACCAGAAAGGACTTACCCA
Organism: Furipterus horrens; assembly: GCF_987537825.1. NCBI lineage: Eukaryota > Metazoa > Chordata > Mammalia > Chiroptera > Furipteridae > Furipterus > Furipterus horrens. Next base: position 46,162,621 of record NW_028327172.1, read on the forward strand.
ACACGATGGAGTTATTTGGATGGAAGGAGCTCTAGTCTGAATTTTTCAAAGAAGAGAAGTAATGACCAGAATATCCACAATTCCCCCAAGCCTCTCAGAACCCCACCACCTTGAACATAAAGCAGCAGTCACCACAGAGTCTCTTAGGTAAAATGTCAGTAATAAAATCCAGGAATTGCGTAGCATACTGCTTAGAATGGACAACAGAGATCTCTACCCCAGCCCCATGTTTAAGTTTTGGCTGCAAGGCTGCTTTCTTCTTGGCATCATACTGCATCAGGATGTCAATGAGGCCCATGAAAAACACCTCTTTGTGGGGGACCCCCCTCAGCACTTTGGCTGGCACAGACATCAATGAAAGGTTCAAACTCTTCAGGGTCCACGGTCTCATGGGAACAGATGTAGACACTAATACCGTCAGGGGAGGTGCCACAGGAGCACACCAGCACAGGAGGTCGGGTCAGGCCACAGTCCCCATTGGCCTCCGACCCATCCTCTCGCATACATCCCTTCTCCTCTGGTACAAAAACCCAGAGACGTTGTGGATGCCCCATAGAATGTTATAGCCCACGATTTTCAGCTGCACTAGGAACTCCACATCTCTTTTTAGCTTCTCCAAGAATACTTTTTTCTCTTCTTCACCAACATAAACTTTCTGGTTCTTGTTGAGAAAGTCCATATCCTTAAGGGTGGGCAATTCCTTAACCTTTTCTTTATCGTTGGCTTCGAGGGACACTAGGAAGCCCTTGAGGTCATACTTCCTGTGCACAGGAAGACAGTGGCTAAACATGCTGTGCATCACAAGCATGTACTGTAGTTGTCTTCATCGTCCACACTAACTGGGTACATCCCCAGGACCTGGGACAGAAGTGTGTTGCCATGGCACTGCACAATGTACTGGTGGCAGTTGGAGAGGCTGCTGCACATGTCAGCAGTGTCCTCACTGGATACTTCTCCGATGACGAGAATACAGAATCCAATCATAGGAGATACGGAAGTGACCACCACTGCCTTCACTTTCACTCCAGGGGACAGGGTGGGGGTAGGGGTGGGGGTGGGACTTTGGGTAGGAAACGTCAAGTGAATCCAGTCAAGATGGTGGTGTAGACCTCATCTTCCCTAACCAAAGAATACATAACTTCCCTGGCCATAAACAGCAGGCTTCCGGGAAAGAGAGGAATTCTAATGCAAACTGAGAGGTAACAGCAGAACTAAGAAGCCAGTTCAGGAAGAAGCTGCTCAGAATTCTCTTTCTACTCCCCTTCCCAAAAGAAACAGCAGGTCTGCATTCCCCCTAGGAACTTCCCCCTCCCAAATCCCCACCTTTCCCCTAGGTAAACTTGCTCCTGAAAGCAAGATAAGGTGGATGCTGAGGTTTTAACCCACCACCTTCTCAGACTGCTAGCCTCTGATATTAATAATAATGCAATTACAATCCAATTCCTGTCTCTGCTTTTTGGATGAGCAGTGACAGGCAACATGAGTCCTGGACTCAGCTGCCCTCTGGTTTCACAGCCTCATCAAAATTACAATTAAACTATAGAAAAATCACTAGTCAGAACTGTCAGATTTTGAGCTGAACGGAAGTTCTACAATTATAAAATTAAAGAATGAGGGGTGGAGACACAGAATGGGCTGGTCCCACACCCACATGTGGCAGATAAAAATCATGAGAAATAGCTTAGGAGCAAAGGGTCCCAGTCTCACACCAAGCCCCCAGGGTTCCAGTGCCAGGAAGAGAGTTCACCATAACTTCTTGCTGAGAAATACAGTGGGGATTGAGGCTGTGGAAAACAAAAACTGCTGGACTCCCTGGCAGTTCCTCTTAAAGGGCCCACGCATAGACTTACTCAGACTCATCACTCTTTTTGAGCTCCAGCATGGAGGCAGCAGACTGAAAGGCATCAGACACATACAGAGAGAAACTGAATTGTCCGGCATCAGGGTGAGAACCTGGGGGACAGCTTTCTCTCAGACAGTAGTGCTGGCAGAGACCACTGTTCCTTTCCTGAGGCCTCTCCCCATAGAGCCACAGAGCCTGCAGGTGGGTGCCATATCTGAGATTCCATCAACCTGGCTAACAAAGTTTGCCCCACCCTGGTGATTCCCTGAGGCCCTGTCCTACCCAACTTTCATGCCCACCGAAGCTGTTTCCAGTGGCTTTTCCATACGAATAGCTTGTCTTGGCCCATGCTTCAGATTTTCCTAAATTCTCTCAAACAAGCAGCATCTAGCTTCAGCGAGCCCCGAACCCCGAACCCCGTACCTCTCACTAAATTGCCGCAGGCTGGCACTAGCAGCAGCTGGCCCTGGTTCATAGCTTGGCCTTGCCTGTGGCCCTTCAAGCCCAGCACAAGTAGCAGCCATCTGTTACTTCCAGAGCACTTTGTAGCTTTTGCTGTGTGACCTCAGACAGAGCAAGGCGGTGGGTGGCCTTGGATGTACCAACAGCAATCAAGGCTCAATTACAAAAGGAGAGTGTACACAGCCCACATGGTATGTGCACTGCGAGTATCCAACTTGGGTAATAGGGGAGGCTGTGCCACTGGACCCTACAGGACACCTATATTAGGCCACGCTACCAAGACAGGGAGTCATAGCAGCTCTACTTAATACATAGAGCAAACACAGAGAGGCTGCCAAAATGAGAAGACAAAGAAACATGGCCCAAATGAAAGAACAGAACAAAACTCTAGAAAGAGACAAAATGGAGACAAGCACGCTACTAGATGCAGAGTTCAAAACAGTGGTTATAAGGATGCTCAAAGGACTTAGTGAGGACCTAAATAGCATTAAAAAAAAAAATCTAGTCAGAGATGAAGGATACACTAATTAAGAAAAATTTACAGAGAATCAACAGTAAACTGGATGAAACTAAAAATCAAAACAGCAATTTGGATTATAAGGAAGCAAAAAACAACCAATCAGAACAGCAAGAAGAAAAAAAGAATCCAAAAAAATGAGGATAGTGTAAAGAGCTTCTGGGACAACTTTAAGCATACCAACATGTGCACGATGGGGGTGATGCAAGGAGGAGAGAAAGAGCAAGGAATTGAAAACCTATTTGAGAAGACAATGACAGAAAACTTCCCTAACTTGGTGAAGGAAATAGACACACAAGTCCAGGAAGTACAGTGAGTCCCAAACAAGATGAGCTCAAAGAGGCCCACTCCAAGACATATCATAATTAAAATGCCAAAGGTTAAAGATAAAGAGAGAATCTTAAAAGCAGCAAGAGAAAAGTTACCTAGAAGGTAGCCTGGTTGGACTGTCAATTGATTTCTCAAAAGAAACTTTGTAAGCTAGAAGTGACTGGCAAGAAGTATTCAGAGTGATGAAAAGCAAGGACCTACAACCAAGATTACTCCACCTAGCAAAGCTATCATTTAGAACTGAAAGACAGATAAAGAGCTTCCCAGATAAAAAGCTAAAGGAGTTTATCACCATCAAAACAGTATTACATGAAACGTTAAAGGGTGTTCCTGAAGAACAAAATGGCAATAAATACATATCCATCAACAACTGAATCTAAAAAACAAAATAAACAAACAAGCAAAACAGTGACAGAATCACAGATACAGATAACATTTTGATGGTTGCCAGATGGGGATGCAGTCAGGAGAATTGGAAAAAAGATGAAACGATTAAGAATTACAAATTGGTAGTTACAGAACAGTCATGGGGATATAAAGTATGGCATAAAAAATAAGAGCAGCCAAAGAACATATATGCATGACCCATGGATTTGGATAACGATGTGGGGATTGCCTGAGGGTGTGGGGAGGGGGCTGGGCAGAGGGGGAGCAAAGGGGGAAAAATTGGGACAACTGTAATAGCATAATCAGTAATACATAAGTAAAAAAAAAAAAAAAGAAAAGAAACACCAAGTAATCTTGATCACCAATGCCAAATCAATCATGGAGGTTGCTGAAGACTTGCGGACAATACTCCTTGACTTAAAATGACTGGGTAGATTTTCCCTGTGGAAAAAATGATTGTTCATCTTGACCTTGGAGCTGGCCTTAGAGTCATCTGGCAGCAGCAATACAGGGGGAGGCACCCTGCTGAGCTCACTGATGGAGGGGGCTATGCCCCACAGGAACACACTACCAGCAAGTCAGCCGCCTAGAATCCCTTCATCTTCTGCTGCAGAAAATGCTTCTTGGTTTTAAAGGCAAAGCTGAAACCTGGGCTGGGGGCTGTGGTAGTCACTGGTATAGTAGCAAGTGGGGCCAAGGAGGAATACATGGTCTCCCATGTACCGAACCCTACAAAGCTTTTTGCTCTTAGTCTTTTCTTTATTAAGTGGCTGCTTTAAAAATGCTTACTGCCAGCACAATCAAAATATTGTTGGCTCCATAGCCTGAAGAAAATTATAATAAACATAATTTAGGTTAAAACCTAAGAATTTCAGGAACAAAAGCAAGGCAATAAGGTTCAATTTCTAAGCCGTGGATGTTATTCAATATTAAGAACCTCAAACACTGATCCCAGGAAAGGACATGTGTATTCTAACTCCTTGGTCTCCCCATTTTCTCAATTTTTCACTCCATTTTCCAGCCAACAAACATTTTCTAAAATTATTTTGTTCAAATAGCATGAGGTATTACTTAGTGCTATTCATACATTTATTCATTTATTCACTAAGTATCCAGTGAGTACTCAATAGCTATCAGGCCTTTGTTGTAATAAAAAGATAATAAAGACATACTTGTGTTCATAAGGAACTGTATCACACATGGTTAAGGGCTATTAACAGAGGTATGTGTAGGGTACTGTGGACATTCAGGCAAAAAATTCTGATTTGAAGAGTCTGGGATGCTTTCTTCATAGAGGTGATGAGTTGATAAAGAATGAAGACAAGTTTACCAGATGTACAAGGGTATTTCAACATTCAAAGTAGAAGGACCAATATGAGCAAAAAAATATGGATAGTAAGAGCTAGAATATTTAAGGAGAGGTACGAATATTTGAGGTGAGGTATGACAGGGGTCTCCAGTGGGTACAGAGCAAAGTGGGAGATGAGGTGAGGGACGTAAGTCAAGCTCAGATTCTAATGCTATGCTCAGAGCTGATGAAATGGTGTGGTCTAAAGGGGAAAAACACAGGCTTTTTGCCAGATAGACCAGGGTAAGAATTCAAGTTCTGCCACTTCATTACTAGTAATTAATGTCTCTAAGCTTTTATTTAATGATATATAAAAATGGTAACATTATTTCATGAGGCTAGAAGAAGATTAAATGAAATAGCCAATTTAAAACACTGGTACAGTACTGAATAAATAACAGGTAACGTAAATTCCCTGGCACAGAGAAAACGTGTAATAAATGTAAGTTCCCTTCCCTTTTTATCCTACAGGTAACATAGTAGCAGTGAAGATACTTAAGGTAGAAAGTCATGAAATCCTAATGAAATTCATAATGTCTTTTAAATCCATTCCTACCTTCCAATCCCATTGCTGCCACCGTCACTCAGGCTATATCGCCCTCTCTCACACCTCCACAGCCCAATGGCTCCCCCTCTGCTTCTGGTTATCCTTCCTTGTTGGCCCCCTACATCGTTGCCAGATTAACATTTCTAAAACACTATCGTGATCATGTCATGTCCTCATCATCTGACATTCACATGCTTTCACAGACTGGATGCGATGTGTTAGCCTGCCTTATGGATGACTTCTCATTTAGTGAAATTAGTTACTCTCCAGTACACAAACTGCTTCTCTAGATAGGTCATTCTTGCTATTCCCATTTCATATCCTTTATCTCTCTAAACACCACTTTTCAAGTCTCAGTTAAAACCCCTAATTCTTATGATGCTCGTTCCTGACAATCTCATGTACGAGTTCTCCCTGCTTGCCGTGAACCCTGGGAGCTCTCATTGTCTTACTACTGAGCTGGTATAAACTACCTTATATTTCAGTTATCTTTTCTGACCCACAGAAAAGAAAAATCAAGAATATGACAGCGATGTTCACAAATATAAATGATTACTTATGGAACAGGGACTGAAATTAATATGTATAGACGCTACAAAATAGGAAACCAATGAAAGAAACATACGGCTTGATATAAGAAAGAACTCTGAAAATGCTAGAACAGCCTTAAAAAAGAATGCCTTGCCCAACAGTATTTGTTACCTGTGAGTAGAATTGTTTCTGGAATGTTTTGAAAATGTAGCAGTCAAGGGTGATTCTGAGGGCATACCTGCATTAGCTCTTCCTTAGAAGGAAGCCATATAATATGTTAAGACCACAGGCTTTGGAGTCAGGTAAACTAGAATTTGAATCCTGGCTCTGACACTTACTATGTGTCCTTGGACAATATACTTAATCTTACTAGGCCTGTCTCCTCAACTATAGAATGAGGGTAATACTTTCCTTTTCAGGCTGTCATTATAATTAAATATGGTATGTGAAATGGATAGCTTTCTATCTGACAAGCAGTAACATGCTGCCACCTACTAATATTACTAATACTCTAATTGTTATCTAATTCCTAAAGCTTAAGATTCAATGACTTACAGGTGCTTTGTAAAATAGGTTCTCCAGGAGACTCTGGTCATATTGAGGGTCATTTGACTCACTGCTGCAGTACGCAACACTCCCAGGAGCTGGAGAATCTGGAGGAGAGCCTAGCCCATCCCAGTAATGACCTTGGGATAATTCAGCACTGCAGAGATAACAAAAACAAAACAGAAGAACTTTAAAAGAATAGCTGAGCTATTCTCTTTTCAGTGAAAACTTTCTGAAGTCCCAAGCATAAAAGAAGGTACGTTAAACAGAAGACTCATATTAAACAGAATACTATCTGATAAACATTTTCATGTTATAGTCCCCCTCCTCTGGGAGGCCAACAGCTAGTATTAAAAAAATACACTACTAACACTGATTGTGATTTCATCCATTTATCTAATAAACATTTTACTGGGCACCTATTATGTGCCAAGAATGATGTTAGGTCCTAAATGATGCAAAAATGATTAACTTGCTCTATTCTTGTGTTGCTTATGGACTAGCAAGGGAAAAAAAGGGGAAATAATTAATCATAATTCAATGAATTAAATATTATGTTGTTTTATGAAGAATGGCTAATTCATAAATATGCTTTCTCTTATTTATATTCATAAATAAGCAAAAATATGCATATTTAGGTTTATTATGGCAAGATTAGTTTTTTGTAGGATATAGAAGTGAGTAAAACAGACACCCTACTTAGAGTATGTAAACTAATAAGGATGTTAAGCATAAAATATGTATATATTTCATTTGTTTCTTCTATAGTAGCTAATACTTAATGGACATCTGTTAATGAACCTATTGAATTCATAAACATGTTCTTCATAATGAAAATATTTATAAACACTGAATATGTGCCAGACACTGTGCTAAGCATTTCAATTATTGTTTCAAATTTACTTCCCTTTCAAGCTAGCTGCTATCCGTTTTCTCCCTTTTTTGATTTCTCAAGAATGTTGTACACAAGAACTACCTTCAAATTAATATCCTTGTATTTCTCACAACTAAGAGATGTTCAATAAATGTTCCCTTCCTTAATCTATAACAGGGTTCCGCAACCTTAGCACTATTGACATGTTAGGTCAGATAACTCTGTCTTTGGGAGCCATCTGTATGTTTTGGATCCCTGGACTCTACTCACCAGAGGCCAGTAGCCCTATCTCAGTTTTGCCAACCCCAAAATGTCTTCAGACATTACCAAATATCCCATCGGAAGTAAAGAACAACTGTCCCCAGTTGGGAACCACTGGTCTACAGTAATCTCTCTCCCAAAGTGTCTATTCAGGACCTCTGTCCATTTGTAATTAGATTGTTTAGGGTTTTTTTGGTGTTAAGTTTCATAAATTCTTTATAAATTTTGGATATTAACCCTTATCAGATTATTATTGGCGAATATGTTCTCCCATTCAGGGGTTGTCTTTTCATGTTGTTAGAAAAATTTTTTAGTTTGATGTAGTCCCATTTGTTTATTTTTTCTTTCGTTTCCCTTGTCTGAGGAAGTATATCAGAAAAAATACTGCTACATGATATGTCCGAGATTTTACTACCTGTTTTCTTTCGGGATTTTTATGGTTTCAAGTGTAACAGCTTAAGTTTTTAATCCATTTTGAGTTTATTCTTGTATATAGTGGAAGAAGGTGGTCTAGTTTTATTTTTTTTGCATCTATCTGTCCAATTTTCCAAACATCATTTATTGAATAAACTATCTTTACTCAACTGTAAGCTCTTGCCAACTTTGTCAAATATTAATCGACCATAAAGGTGTAAGTTTATTTCTGGGCTCTCTATAGGTTCCATTGATTCATATGTCTGTTTTTATGCCAGTATCATACTGTTTTAATTACTATGGCCTTGTGGTATAGTTTGATATCATATAGTGTGATTCTTCCATCTTTGTTCTTTGTTTCCAAGATTGTTGTGGCTATTTGGGGGTCTTTTGTGCTTCCATGTAAATTTTTGAAATATTTGTTCTAGTTCTGTGAAATACGCAATTGGTATCTTAATGGGAACTGCAATGAATATATAGATTGCTTTGGGTATATGCTTTCAATTATTTTTATCTTTTTCAATGTCTTACAATTTTCCGAATACAGGTCTTATATCCTTGCTTAAATTTATTCCTAGGTATTTCATTTTTTTTCCTTCAATTGTAAATGGTATTGTTTTTTTATTTCCCTTTGATAGTTCATTAATGGTGTATGAAAATGCAACCGATTACTGGATATTTATTTTGTATCCTGCTATTTTACTGAATTCATTATCAGTTCTTGTAGTTTTTTGGTGGAATCTTTAGGATTCTCTAGATACAGTATCATGCCATCAGCAGATAATGAGTTTTACTTCTTCCTTTACAATTCGGATGCCTTTTTTCCTTTTTCTTGTCTGATTGCTGTCGCTGGGACTTCCAGTACTACGTTGAATAAGAGTGGTGAAGCTGGACATCTCCCTTTGGTAGGAGTTTTAAAAGCTGGGGCACTAGATGTGAGGTCCAAATCCTTTATTCAAGGAGAAGCTAGGAGTTGGGGACTCTCTCCTGACTATGACCCTGTTGCAGGATGGGATTTATGTCAAATGTTTCAGCCTCTCCTACCCATTTTGATGGTATTTTCTCATTTGTCTGATGTGTAGAAATTGCTCATTTCCCTTCTGGATCTCTTGGGGAGGAACTGCTTTGTGTGTAGCTGTACGTTGGGTGCATCCATGGGAGGAGAGCTGAGAAGCCTCTAATGTTAGCATGTTGGTCAACTCTCTGGAATATGTCATTCAAATTTCTGAGACTAGCTATATATAAAACCACATTTTTTCTTTCTGAAAGCTTTTAAGGTTGTCTCTGTATACCCAATATTTTGAAAATTCATGATTGTGTACCTTGGTCTGCCTTTTTTCATTCATTGTGCTAGATTTTTGATCTTATGTTTTTTCAATCAGCTTTATTTAGGCATACTTCACATTACATATTATTTACCCATTTAAAGTAAGTCAACATTTTTAGTATATTTACATATATGAATAACCATCACTAGAGTCAATTTTAGAACATTTTCATCAGCTCAGAAACTCCATATCCTTTAGCTATTACCAGTATGACTATCCATCATACCCAGCCTTAAGAAACCACTAATCTACCTTCTGTCTCTATAGATTTGCATATTTTATACATTTCTTATAAATGGACTAAGAATATGTACTCTTTTGTAACTGGTTTCTTTCACTTAGCATGATATCTTCAAAGTTAATCCACACTGCAGCATGTTATCAGTAGTTTACTTTTTTTTTATGGCCAAATAACACTCCACTGTATGGAAATACCACTAAAAAAAAATCCATTCATCAGCTGATAAACATTTTCGACCATTATAAATAATGTTACCATGAAAATTCACGTACATGTTTTTGCATGGCCTTATGTTTTCACTTCCCTTGGGTTTATATCTAGGAGATGAACTGCTGGGTTATATGGCAAATCTATGTATAACAATTTGAGGAACTAAAAGACTACCTTCCAAAGTAGCGGTACCATTTTACACTATACCAGCAGTATACAAGGGTTCCAAATTCTCCATATGCTCACCCACACTTATTATCTGACTTTTTGGTTTTAGCCATCTTAGTGGGTATAAAGTAGTATTTTATTGTGGTTTTAATTTGCATTTCCCTTATAACTAATTGCGTCAACATCTTTTCATGGGCACATTAGTCATTTGACTCTCTTCTTTGGAGAAATATCTATTTAGATCATTTACCCCTATTGTTAATTGGATTATTTGTCTCTTAATCATTAAGTTATATGAGTTCTTTATATATTCTAAACATAAGTCATTTATCAGATAAAAGATTTACAAATATTTTCTCCCATTCTGTGGTTGTCTTTTTACTTTCTTAATATTATTTTTTGAGGTACAAACATTTTAATTTTATTAAATCTAATTTATCCTATTTTATTGTTGCTTATGCTTTTGGTGTTATAGCTAAGAATTGTTTTCCAATTCCAAGTTCATAAAGATTACCTCTATGTTTTCTTCTAATAATTTTATAGTTTTAGCTCTTTTGTTTAGTTATTTGATCTATTTTGAGTTAATTTTTGTACATGATTTGAGGTAAGGGTCCACTTTCATTTTTTTTTTTTTTTTTATGTGTGGCTAGCCAGCTGTCCCAGCACCATTTGCTGAAAAGACTGTTCAGTGAATCATCTTGATACCCTTGTTGAATATCAGTTGACTGTAGACATGGGTGTACTTTTAACTGTTGTTCTATTGCTTTATATGTCTGTTCTTATGCCAGTAGCAAACTGACTTGATTACTGTTGCTCTGTAAGAAGTTTAAAAATAGGGGATTGTGAATCCTCCTCCTTTTTTTCCCCCTCAAGACTGTTTAGGTTATTCTGGGTCCCTTGCAATTTCATAGGAATTTTAGAAATCAGCATGTCAATTTCTACAAAGAAGTCAGCTGTGATTTCGATAGGAATTGTATTAAATCATAAACATGGAATTCCCTCCTCCCAATTTTTAGATCTTTTAAATTTCTTTCAACAATGTTTTGTAGTTTTTAGAGTTTATGTTTTATACTTTTGTTAACTTTATTCCTAAATATTTTATTCTTATCAATGCTTCTACTGCAAATAAATTGTTTCTTTATTTCATTTTTGGATTATCCATTGCAAGTATATAAAAAAAGTCAACTGATTTTTGTATATTGGTCTTGTATCCTGCAATCCTCCTAAATTTATTAGTTCTAATTGATTTTTAGTGCATTCTTTAGGATTTTCTACATACTATATCATGTCATCTGTGACCAGAGATAATTTTACTTCTTCCTTTCCAACTGGAACCTTGTTATTTATTTTTCCTGCCTAACTGTGCAAGTCACATAGGTAATAAGTGACAGACTCCAAATTACAACTTGTGTCTGTGTAAAATCCATGATCTTTTCATTATACCCTGGTAACACTGGTGTTGTGGACAGAGTTGGGAGAAAACAATGGCAAGGCAGACACTTTCCCTTCTGGGAGTACTCCATTCCATAAGCAGACCATCCTGTAGGTGAGGCTAAGAATAAAAGGCTGAAGATTAGATTTTTATTTAATGGGTAATGAATAATGATTTTTATTTAATGTTCAACAAGTAAGCAAGGGAATATCTTGGATTTTCTAAGGAAGTGTTACTTTATGAAGATAAATCTGGGAACAATGTACACAATGGCTTGGAGAAAGAACTTAAAACAAAGCTAGTTATGAGTTCTTACCTGCTTAATAGCAGCTGTATGGCTCTAGTATCAGCTTTTGTGTCGTGTTTCCAAAATGTTTTCTCAGTTGGAGGGAGGAAGTGATCTTCAATGTGGTTTTTAAATTGATTCTTAGACAAGGCTTTGATTCTAAGGTGTGGAAAAATACTTTCTGAGTGACTGACATATGGAAAAAATGTAAATCAGAATTAAGCGAGCTAAAAGATGACTCAACAGGGAAAATTTAACATACTTTAGATATAAGAACCTTAAATATACATAAAACTTCACAATTTACAAAGCCCTTTCCTACATTAGAATCTCATTTCATTTCTGCAAGAGAGGGAGGAGGGAATATTCCCATTTTACATATAAGTATTCTGGTTCAGAGTGAGCAAAGAATTTAGCCACTTACATGTTTAGTAAGAGCAAGTGCTAAGTCTAGATTTTGAGTATCTTAATTTCTAGTTTAGGCTTCTTTTTCACCACATTAAGAATTGTTTTCTGAACATTTCCAAATTATTTAGTCCATAACCTGACAAAAACACACATTAACAACTATCAAGAAATAAACTGTTGGAGTTCTGTTTATTCTGTAACTTACTGTGTTGATGCTCTAAGAAAATCTTCCTTCATGGGAGGATGAACTTCATCCAACAACATGCTAGTATCTGGGCTTGATTTCATTGCAGAAATCACCATGGCATTACGTAGTTTATTGCCTTGTTCCAACAGAGCTGAAGAGGGCAAAAACAGATTGTACAAAAAAATCTAAAATCCAGCAGAAATACTTGTAATATTTAGCACCTTTGCTTCTATCACAGTGCACCATAATGGCTTACTTAACTACCTTCGCCCACTAGCTTGATAATGCCTCGAGGACATTCATTTTATAATACATATTTACTGAGCTTATAAAAACCAGAGTGCCAGACTTCTGCCAAGATGGAGGCATAGGTAGACACACTGCGTCTCCTCACAACTAAAAAGGAATACAACTACCTCAAAACTGGAGATAAACAAAAGTTCCAGAAAATCGAGCTGCAGAGAAGTCCAACAAACAAAGATATAAAGAAGAAGAAATATTCATCTAGACAGGTGCGACAGCTCTACCTAAGACACAGAGGCAAACACAGGAGGCCGTCAAGTTGAGGAAACAGAGAAGTATGGCCCAGAAGAGGGAAAAGATCAAGGTTCTAGTGGAAGAACTGAGTGATGAGGAGATAGCCAACCTAACAGATGAAGAGTTCAAAACACTGGTAATAAAGATGCTCACTGACTTCACAGATATGCTTGAGTACAGCAAATGCAGAAGGGAAGAAATGAAGGCTATGCTAAGTGAAACAAAGAAAAGTCTACAAGAAACCAATGGTGAAGGGCAGGAAATCGGGGTTCAAATCAATGATTTGGAACATAAGGAAGAAAAAAAGTCAACCAGTACAGAATGAAGAAACAACAATTGCAAAAATGAGAAGCTTAGGAACCTCTGACACAATTTTAGACGTGCCAACATCCAAATCACAGGGGTGCCAGAAGGAGAAGAGGAAGAGTAAAAAACTAAAAACTTATTTGAAAAAACAATGAGGAAAACTTCCCAAATTTGTGAAGGAAAGAGACATACAGGTCCAGGAAGCACAGAGTCCCAAACAAGATGGACCCCAAAGAGGACCACACCAAGACATATCATAATTAAAACGCCAAAGATTAAAGATAAAAAGAAAATCTTAAAAGCAGCAAGAGAAAAGAAGCAAGTTACCTCTGAAGGGGTTCCTATATGACTACCAGCTGATTTCTCAAAAGAAACTTCGCAAGCTAGAAAGTACTCGCAAGAAGTATTCAAAGTGATGAAAGCAAGGACTTACAACCAAGACTACTCTATCCAGCAAAGCTATCATTTAGAATGGAAAGGCAGATAAAGTTCTTCCCAGACAAGGTAAAGCTAAAGGAGTTCATCATCACCAAGCCCTTATTATATGAAATGTTAAAGGGACTTATTTAAGAAAAAGAAGATCAAAACTATGAACACTGAAATGACAACAAACTCACAACTATCCACAACAAACCTAAAAAAACAACAAAAACAAAAACAAACTAAGCAAACCACCAGAACAGGAACAGAATCACAGGTATGGGGACCATGTGGAAGGTTATCAGCTGGGAAGGGGAAGGGAGAGAAATGGGGAAATGGTGCAGGGATTAAGAAACATAATTGGTAGGTGCAAAGTAGGGGGAAGTTAAGAATGGTATAGGGATCACTTCTCGGCCTTTTGGCTAAGATCAAGTGAAGAATGACATAGGAAAGGGTGAAGCCAAAGAACTTATATGCACAATCCATGGACATGAACTAAGGGGGGCAGGGTGGGATTGCTGGAGGGAAGGCAGTGCTGGGCGGAGGAGAGCAAAGGGAAAAGAAATCGGGACAGCATAATCAATAAAATATACTTAAAAAAAGCATAATATGCCGAAAATGTTGCATATTATCTTCCATCTTCAATATTAAAATGGCTACACAAAAATTCACCAATTTTGATAATTTTTTAAAATGCATGCTGATATGACAGCTGTCACAATATAATCTAACAAAATTATTTTGATTGAAATTAAAGACAACTAATTGGTACTAGACCATCTTGCTGGGAAACCAAATGAACTTTTTGGCCAAACATAGTTAAAAGTCCTTTAATGAGGCAGGTTCACTCAATAAATGTTTTATGAATAAAGTAGTTAATGATAAACAGTGACAATAATAAATTTCAATTGATTTCTAGCCCACGTAGAAAAATAGTTTTTCTACTGATACCTAAAATATTTCTAGAAATAAATAGCCTTGGTACTTTATGATCTAACCATTCTTAAAGTATTTCCAATTCCTTAAACACATTATTTCCTTGTGCTCTCAAAGTTCCAGGTATTTAATTCCCTCAAAAAATTTATCATGTGGTGTTTAATGGTCTATCTCACTCCATCAACTTCTAGACCAGGGATTGGGTCTTGTTGGTCTTCGTATCCTTGGTGCCTGTTATATATCAGGCATTTGATAAAATGTTTTAATAAATACTTCCACTGTGGCACTTACCACACATATTGTACTGTTTCTGCTTTAGAGTCTGTTCCCTTTTATTACACTAAATTTCTTAAGGTCAGGGTCTGTATCTTATTTATTATTGTAACCCCAATACTCAAAACAGTGTCTTGACACAAAATAGGTACTCAAAAGATACTTTCTAAAAACAGGTTTTGAAAAGGATATGAATATTAAGGAGAACAGGTAGGAAAAAACCTGAGCACAGGTGGTCCATTTATTGGCCTCCAAGTGGTTTCATTATTGAAACAGCCATTGGAAAATGCTTCTCTACAGTCTAAAGCATGGGAACAAAAAAAACTTATCCCCCCTTCTCAAGTGGAAGCGGGTACTTACACTATAAAATATGTCATGGCATGTTCCTGCACCTCAACTCAATAATCATCTCCTGAACACAAAGGAAGGGCACTTGTGTGGGTTCAGGACAAATGTTTCCCTTGTGTATTTCTTATATGCCATAGGCACAGCTCCTGCTAAAACACAAGGAGGTATAAAGCTTTTGGTTTTTGTTCCAACTCCTTGCCATCTATTCTAAACCCCAACTCTTAGAAGCTGAATGTATAGTTAATTTTTCATAAGTACTAGCTGGTTGACTAATTCAGCTCTGTACTCCCTTTTATGGTATGATGTCAGTGCAATAAAGAAAGACCAGGAAGATAATTAGGTTTATGCATTTGTTATATCCCTCCCTCCCATGACCTCAGGTCTAGACCTACTTACTAGAGTGACCCACTTAACTCAGTACTTCATAATCTTCTGGTTAGAAGGAAACTTTAAAGATCACATCTGCCTACTTGATGGTTTAATCCAATCTGTAAGAGTCCCATCAGAAGGCTCTCTAGCCAGTGCTTGACCATTACTAGTGATAGAGCATTCACTCTCTCTTGAAGCTGTCTTTTCTCATTTTGCACAGGTTGAACTACTAACTCACACTGAGTCATAATGTGTCTTGGTTTATCTTTAAACCTATTGTTCCTAGTAAGTCTTATGGAAGAGGTTGCACATTGGCAGACCATAGATTGTACCTCGCATATTGTTTGGCTTGAACTGTTGGCCAACAAATTTTGACTAAAAAAAGAGAATAAAACAAAGCAGGCCTCGATTAACAATAAATCTATAGTAGGATAAGGCAGAGGACCTTGCCTTACAGTCTAAGACAATAATGAATTAGAGCTGAGGAGTATCTGCCCTCTTTGACAACGGAGGCCCTTCAGTTTAAAATGGAAATAAAAAACCTCCCTCATTTGGTTTTTAAAAAATTATGTGTATAAGGCACTTAGCACAGTAGCTAGCACATGATAGTAGCTCAATAAATGGTAACTGTTTTCTTAAGGCTGAAAATCTCTTGGTGGTACATTTGAGGCAGGACAGTGAGAAGCTAGGGAAATTCCTTGACAAATAGAATATGGGAAACTGAGACAAAATAATTAAACAATGCCAAACAATTTGAGCAATTTCCAACCAGCCTTGGTCCTGATCCCTCTTCAATAACATTATTTAAAAATAAAACTAACCAGAAAAATAACCCTGATACCTCTATACACACATTTTGATGAATCAACCTATTGAAGGACACATCTGAAAAACTAATGAATATTCTGTTAAGACCCTCCCCGGAGATCTCTCCTAGGATTGTGGTGGTCAAAGAAAGATAAAAAGCCTCAAGACAAAGGACCCAGAGAGCACTTTTGCTAGAGCACACTCACACCTTGCATCTTTGCTGTTTTTCTCCTGAACTCTATGGGGTCCCACAAGACTTGCAACCGGGGGAGCAGCAGGCAGCTGCAGCTCCTCCTGGGCTTACCCTCTGAACCTGTCTCCAAAAGTCCCCTTTTTCTCTTTCTCTCTCCTGTTGCTTCTTCTACCCTAAGTCCTTCCTTTGTTTCACTCTCCCAGCTTTAATAAACATACTCTCAAAATCACCTGGACTTGTGTTGTGAAATCTTTCCTACATGAAGTCAAGAACCCACACACTACTTGCAAGCTGAAGGCAGACCCACTCCGGGCTCAGTCCCTGTCCAGTAACACCTTCACCAGCCTACTTTTGTTAAAAGGAACTCTTCTTCTTTAGATCTTTACTCTGTTGCTTTCTTAATGAGGCCTGCCATTGTCAACCTATGTAAAACTAACATTTGCTCCTTGCTTCATATTTTTCCATTGCTATTACCACCAACTAACACCACATACTTATTTATCTAGTTTATCATTGGTCTTCCCATCGAGAAGATAAGAACCATAAGGCAGAGGTTAGTGTTTTTTGGTTTTCTTTTTAACTCAAATTGCTGCATCCCTGACTTTTAGAAGAATACCAGGCATTCTTTGAGAAATATCTTTCTCAAAGTCTGGTGCCCAGGTCTACACAAAATATTTCAGGTGTGAGCTGACAAGAGCTCAGTACAGTGGGACAGTTTTCTTTCTTCTTAAGGTAGCCTAGGTTGCATTAAAGAGTAAAATTAATAGAATCAGAGTATATTTTTAAAAACAGGGTATTGTAGACATTTCAGTTTAACAAATATAAACAATATTTCTTCATTTAAAAAAACCCTTACTAATGTAAATTATGCATCCAAATAGTTATTTAAAAGACTTTTCTACTAATGCTGCAAGATATTCTACTTTGAAAATTTTACTTGTGAGGATGGAGACAAATTCCTGTCATGCTCTCAATATCAGAGATATATAATTGATCATAACAGTGTAATGTAAATTACCTCATTTAAAAAAAAAAGATTTTATATATTTTTAGAGAGAGGGGAATGAAGGGAAAAAGACAGGGAGAGAAACACTGATGTTAGAGAGAACATCAATCAGTTGCCTCTCCTATGTGGCCCCAGCTGGGGACCTGGCCCACAACCTGGGCACGTGCCCTGACCAGGAATCGAACTAGTGCCCAACCAAGCTACACCAGTCAGGGCACCTCATTAGTTTTTAGAATACCATTCTCTAACATGAGGTAATCTGATCCAGTTGCTATTTGCTTTTTTATTCCCGTCTAAGCCCTTACATAGGTCAAGTGGCTCCTTTCTACTCCAGTTTGGCTACAAATCATATTTAATTCACAGGCTTAAGATCAGCAGTTGCTGTGCACTGACTGAATGTTCCCACTCTGAGACGAGTAGTTTTCAGAATGCGAAATTGACTTAGTACTAGCCTCTGCATGGTCATACAAGTAAATGCTGATGATGAGACAAAACCTTATTTGCCTTGCATTATTTGACAACAAATAAGAACTAATACTTTTCTATGATAAAGGCTTTCCCCTGTCACCAGGTTCCTTCCCTAAACCTACAATTACAAGCACCTACTATTTATAAGTAACTTAGAGGTTTAATAGAGCTGCCTTTAAATGGTGAGAAATTCTGGGCTCTAGTAATATTATTCACTTTTATTTGGCTATTTAGTTCAAACAGAAGTTTTGATTCTCTTTGCAGGCCGGCCAACAAACAGCGTAATCCCGACAAATATAGTTTAGGCTCAGTTGACAAATATAAACGTACCCGAAAGAAGGTCCTTGGTTGGGGGATTGTTTGAAGAAAGAATGCATGAGTCACTGTGACTCTTGGCAACAGTCCTAATTTGAGGTTGGAATTCAGAACTGTTGAGAAGGGACGTCTGCTTCTGTGGGGCTTTGCCTTTCAGAGTCATAGACTCTATATTCTGTCCTGAATTAAGATGGTGCTGAAGTCCAAAAAAAGAGTCCTTTATTGTATCAGTGTTCTCTGCAAAGTACAAGTGGTCCTTTCCCCTGTTTTAAAATAAAAAACATCAGCAGTTTGTTTGTCATTATGGTAACATTCCACTTTTTCAGAGACAGAAAGTAGATCAGTGGTTCACAGCAATACCATTGTAGCTTAGATTTTGTCACCTGTTTTTCATCTCCCAAAGGAAATAAATAATAGATGCTTTACCTACTACTGTGTGGTTGTGGCTAAAGTGAGACAATGAAATAAAGAGCTCAGTACAGGGCTTGATACAAAGCAAATGTTTCATAATTATTTAAAATCAAAAGCTATTCCTCTTAGTCCATTCTGTTTCACAAAATACTGCCTTCTCCCCCTTTCCTCACACACATCTCTCATCTCATCTGCAGATGCCTTAGTCATACTTCTTTACCTGCATGCTGGCCTCCTCACTAGACTGTAAGCAGTCCTCAGAAACAGGAATTATATCTTATTATTTCATTTTTCGATTACAGTTGATATTCGATATTATTTTATATTAGTTTCCAGTATATAGCATAGTGTTTAGACAATCATGTAACTTAGGAAGTGATCCACCTCAATAATTTTAGTACCTAGCTGGTACCATGCACAGTTACTACAATATTATTGGCTGAACTCCCTATCCTGTATTTTATATCCCCGTGACTATTTTGTATGTGTCTTATTAATTCCTATGCCCAGCACCTGATACTGAATGAGGAACACAGATGGTATTTAATACTGAGTTGCTAAATGAGTGACTACTCTTAGTCTTTTACCCAAACACAAAATGAAAGACAGAAATTATGGGTGCAGTGAGAATTAGCTGACAGACTGAATGTATTAGGTGTGGTAATTACCTTGGAGTGGTTGATCTACTACTGTTGGCTGTTAATTCTTTTCCATTAATTTTGGTGGTAGGTATCTTAGGAGGTCTTGATGGAACCAGAAACTGGGTATCGCTGGGTTCAGTATATTCTCTGAATCCCTCTTCAGATAAAAGCACATTTTCTGTCATGTCAGTGGTAGGAAGAGGGTGGTAGCTGTCATAAGTTTCTGACAAAGGCTCCAGGGCAAGTGAGACCTGAAAGAGACATGCAATATATCAGAACTTGTCTTTAATATTGACTAATTTTAAGACTACTTGCTTAAAGTAATGGCTCCCATTCCTTATGGGACCAAGTTCAAATTCCTGCCAGCCTCAGAAATCTCATCTCTCACTGTTCTCTCCTCCATTCTTCTCTTCTAGATACATCAATTACTTAGAGTTGTCTAAATGCACCCTATATTCATTTCCTTATACCTTGGTATATGCAATTTCCTAAGTATTACTTTCTCTGTCTCAACTTCTTTGTATCCAGTAAAAGATATAATGGCCCTCCCTTCTTGATGTTTCTACTTATTCTGTATCTATGAATCAATATAACCACCATTTGTTGAACACTTTACTACAGGTCAGAAGCTATGCTAAGTTTCTCACAAAGAGAAGCTCATATGATGAAATAACTGTTGGAAAAGCATATTATCCTAATTTGAAACTATTTTTTAAAAAGAGAGGCTTAGAGGTATTTGTAACTTGTAGCTTATTTTTCATCCTGATCATATTATGAATTCCTTGAAGGCAGGGACTATCATATTTGTTTTACTGTGGACTAATTAGCATAGTACCCAGTGTACAAGTCTAATATGCCTAATCATGTCTAATGGACTGAACTACAATGTCAGTCACTTCCTGTGACTGACCCTGAGCAACCTGTTTGGAGCTACAAAGCTATCCACCATTTGTGGCTGCTTCTGTTGGGCCTGAGTATGCACAGTAAGAACCAAGCTGTGCACCAAGGCCAGCTTTTATCAGCACTGGACTTGGGGGCAGGTCAGCAAAAGTCCCAAGCACCCCAAGATCTGCCTCCACCTGTTAGGCCTAGTCACTGAAAGAGCCTTTGGTGGTACTTGAGTTGCATGAGGTAGGTTCTCAGTGTGTCGCCAGGTAGGGGTGAGTGGTGTTCACCAGATCAATCCAGGTTCAAAGTCGGTGCCAGTGCTGTGTCTGAGGCCACTCAGCAAATGTCCCAGGGTATACCAAGTCTAGCTGCCACCCTCTGGGTGCTTGCACACCTTTGTGGTGGTGGGATGGGGTCTCAGGGATTTGTGAGGGTGAGGCCAGCAGAGTTTATTAGGCCCCAAAAGACCAAGATTTAGCCACATGAAGGGAGGACTCTGTACTAGTTGGGCAGGTAAGGAAAAAATGGTCCCTGTCCTAGAGCCACCCAACTCAATCTGTCCCAGATCCTGCCTACAGCAGGGTAGGGCCTCTGAGAGTTGTGATGTTGGGGCTACTGGATCTCCTGTGAGGGGGAGGTGCTGATCAGGCTTGGGACAAGATGAGGGGAGTGGCCCAACCTCAGATCACACAACTCAGTCTGTCCCAAATCCTGCCCAGATCTCAGCAGGGCATCCACTAGGAGTCAGGAGGGTGGGGCTGTCTGGAGCAGACAGTGGGGCTAGTGGATCTCCCGAGAGGGAGGTAACAGTCACATTCACAGAAAAATGGGGGCAATGGCTCCCCAGAGCCACACAACTTAGTCACTGACACCCTGAGTATGCCCAGAACTCTACACCCTGGCCCAGGCAGCTGACTTCTCAGCAAGGTGGGGTTACTGCATTCCCTCAGGTTGATGCTGTACGGAGAGGAATGCTCCACCCAAGAAAGGTGTCTGTGGTGTGGGGGAACACAGTTCAGGGATCCTGGCCACTGTCCCTTCAGCTCTTTCCCCAGAGCCATAAACCCCAGTCTCCTCACACAGCTCTAGTCTTCTCCCTCCATCGAAAGGCATTCAGGACGGGTGACTGTGAACAAGATTTTGTGCACTGGCCCTTTAAGAGAGCACCTGTGTCTCTATCAGACTTCCCTCTCTCCCTGGTGGACAGAATCCCCACTGATTTTTACAGCCATATATATAAAGTGGGCCCATCTTCCTGGCTCTGGTGCTCTGGGCTGGGGAGCCTGGCTTGGGGTTGAGATTCCACACTCTTCTGGGGGAACCTCTGCAGCTGAGATATCCCTCCAGAATTTCAGCCCCCGCTCATGGGCATGGAACTAGCCCTTTTCATGTCTTCACCTCTCTTTCCGTTCTCAATGTGGCTTCTGTAAATCCTTGGTTATAAGACTTCTCTTCAGTTGGTTATTCAGGGTGATTGTCCTATAATTTAGCTGTAATGCCAGTGTGGTTCTGGGAGGAGGTGTGTGTAATATCTACCTACTCTGATGCCATCTTGGATCTAAATCTACTCTTAATTAAATGGTTTAAAAATAAATGCTTGTAATGCCCTTCAAATATAAAATGTCTGGTATTGATAACTTGGTACAGAAGTAAAAGTATCAAGTTTCTAGCCAAATCAAAGAAATGGATTTCAAAAGAATTTCTAATTAAGTATTCTTATTTTCTAATTTTAATGTAAAATAATCATAGGTATGTATATATTATGCTACATGCTTATATAATAGTGTAAGTTCAGTATCTTAAAATTTCTATTACATTTTTGGCAGCTGATTTTTCTTACAGCCAGCCTGCTTGACTCATGTTATTTCTGACATCTGGTCTATACCAAGAATAAAATACAACAAAGATTCCTCTCTCAGCTTGGTTCTAATGATCTTTATCATCAATCTACTCTGAGCATCCTCCCTACAGCCACCATGGCCCTTGTTATCACTTAAAACCATTCTAACCCCATAATCTCAATTTCCCTTTAGGAACTATGTATCTGTCTCCTTTGAGTTATGACTACATGTGATCTTCACAGCAACACTCTAAAGCCATCTCTAGTCCTTTATCTTCCAGCCATTTAGCTCCCCATTGGCTTCATTCACCACTCGTCAGGAAGGATTCCACACAATCAATTCAATACTGTGCTTGGGGACAGCAAAGCAGCTTTATGAAAAGAACTCCATCATGTACTGCATTTTTAAGTTATTCTAAAATTAATATTATACATTCACATAATTTGAAGAATCAGTTTTACAAGCTTGTAGAAAAAACAAGTTCCGTACTGGCCAATGTTGCTCTCAGTTGGTTGGAGTGTCATCCTGTAGACCAAAAGGTTGTGGGCACATACCCAGGTTGCAGGTTTGATCCCTGGTCGTGGTGCATACAAGAAGGCAGCCAATCAATGTTTCTCTCACATTGATATTTCTTCCTCTCTTCTTCTCCCACCCTCCCCTCCTGTCTCTCTAAAAGCAATGAAAAAAATGTCCTTAGGTGAGGAAAGGAAGGAAGAAGGAAGGAAGGAAGGAAGGAAGGAAGGAAGGAAGGAAGGGAGGAAAAGGAAGGAAGGGAAGGAAGAAAGAAAAGAAAACCAACTCCTTCTCATAGATTCCCCCCTTCTATCTCTTCCCCCAGAGGCAACCCCTTTCAACTCCAGTACGTTACTCTACTGGTATTTACCTCTAGAGTTGCAAATAATGTGCTTATATTAGCCTACATCTTGACTCCCCTGCCCCTCACAGTTTCTGGGCACTATCTTCTGACTTCCTAATATGGAAGATAAAAATTTAGCTCCTCCCTACATCCTTCTACCTCCCCATCCCTCTGACTTGCCCATATAGTTATACTGTAAACACTGAACTAACCAAAATTTCTGTATGAGCGTATTCTATTTAAAGCTGAACTGGGGGAGCGGTGGTTAGGGGGTGGAGGGCTCGAGCAAAAAGGATAAAGGACTCATGGACATGGACATGGTGATTGCTGCGGGGTGGGGAGGTATAAGGGGAATAATTGGTAATGATAAAAAATACTACCTCCCCCCCAAAAAACAGTAAAAAGAAAAAAAAAGCTGTACCATGAGATATACTGATTCCTTTCTTTTCCTGCCCAACTCTTATCTAAAATGGCTCTAGTCTTGTTTCCTCATTTGCTTAGTTTGTATTGTCTTTATTAATAATTTAATTCTAAACTCATTGCTAGTTGTCTAAATCTCTTTTTAAGATTTTCAGACACATTAGGAGTTCTATAACCCTTTTTTTTCCCCAGAGGTTTAGGACATATTCGAAGTCTAGCTGCCACTATGCCTGGTATAGAGCTCCCATCCTGAGATCTCCCTTTACTTCTCTCCTGTGTTGATCTCTTGTTTCCAATAAACATCTTGACTTTTTAAATTTACTTCCTCATTTTGATAGAAAGTCTTCAGCTGCTTTGTCAGAAAAGTCATGAGAGAGGTGCAAATTTTGATAACTTGTACATATGAAAATGTCTTTATACCACCCTCACACTACATAGACCTGCTAGAGACAGAAATCTAGGCTATTTTTATTCAACATTCTGAAGGCATTATTGAATTGTCTTCTGGGTCCTAATGTTTCTATTTAGAAGCTTGAAGCCATACTACTTCCCAGTTCTTTGTGTGTGACTGTTGCCTATTTTCTCTGGAAGAGCATAAGATTGCCTTTGATTTTAATGTTCTGAAATGTTGCTATATAAGAGTGTAAGTTAGTTTTCTTTCAATCATTGTGTTATACTTAAAGGGCCCTTTCTAAACAAATTTTAATATCAAAAATATTTTAAAGGTTTTTAATATAAAAAATTTAAAGCAAAATCAGAAATAAATGGAATAATGAACCCAGGTACTCATTATTCAGTTTCAGCAATTATCACATTTGATGACTAATCACATTTCATTTATACCTTTCCCAACTCCTGCTCTGCCACTGGGATATTGAGATGCAAATTCCAGACATAATACCATTTCTTCTGTAAATACACTGGTAATAATATGAGGATCCCTCCCTACCAGATCATGAACAGATGACCATTAGCATATCTAAAACATTAATAATAACTTTGAATATTATCAAAAATTGAGTCAATATTCCAATTTTCCTGATTATTTCTAGTTTTAAAAAATTGTTTATATGAATCAGGACCTCAGTAAACTTTTTCAATATGGAAACTGATATACTGAGTACTGGGAAGTAACTGAACTACTTGCCAGAGTCCAAATTCTTTAAAGAAAAAACATCAAGTACAAAATATATAAATTTACAATGTCCAGTATGCAATAAAAAATTACAAGAAGCAGGATGTGCCCTATAATCTCAAGAACAATGAAATCACTTAAAACCCCAAATGACACCCAGTTTGAGGAAAGCATCCAAGAGGTTTGGAAAAGGAGTGGGGGGGAATTTAAGGAATGAAATAAACATTTTGCTTCTAGACACTCCCAGCCCACGGTTCTCCCTTTAGGTCCTGACTGTGGCCTGAGCCACCAACCAGGTTTCCAGCCCGCCCAGCCTGTGGGTCCTGAGATCCCCTTTACAGATCCTCTTGCCTGTTGCTGGTATTGCTCCTGATTAAAAAGGAGTAACTGCTGACAACCCAGGACCAGTTCAGTTCTGAATGGGTTTTTAAAGCTGAATTTTAACTCCAGTTAATTCCCCTAAACGTGTAGAGAAACAATTCCTTGCAGCTCCCAAAACTGGGCGGGGTCAGAGTTTAAGTTCTAGAATGGTGACTTTTAAAATACAATAAAGTTTTAATACTGCCCCCCCCCCAAAAAAACACTCAAATGACAGAGATAATAAAATTAGTACACAGGATCATGAAATAGCTATTATATAGATGCTTTTAAGGCTCAAGGATGTAAAAGAATATACAAATGTAAAGAAAAATAAATTGTACATTTAAAAAATAAAACATATTATTGGGACAATCACTTCCTAAGTTACACAAATGTCTAATCACTAAGTTGGATACCTGAAACTAATATAATAATATAATATGGTATGTCAATTGTAATTGAAAAAACAAAAACTTATTTTAAAAAAAGATAAATTAAAAAAAATAAAAACTAAAAAATGTAACTTTTAAAGAGATGAGAAACACATCTGAAATAAATATCTGACTGATGTGATTAACAGTAGATCAGATACTACCCAAGAAAAGAGGGGTGAATTCGAGTGTCTAGCAATCGGAAAAATATCAATCATCCAGCACATATGTACTTGGGAGTCTCATAAAGTCACTGAGAGGATTTGGATAAAGTGGGAAACAAAGGGATGTTACAGTCTTTGGGTAAAAACAAACAAAAGCATGAAGTGGGAATTAGCATGGTATATGGCAGTCATGTACTTATCCATTCTACAAACAGACTCAACTGCTTGTGCCAAAAAGTTTTATTCTATGCAGCAAAGAATGAAAATATTTTTACCTGGAGTTCTCCAAGTTTCTTAGATGTTGGTGAAACAATGCTGAAAAGTCCATTGATGTGATGGGTTGGAGAAAGCTTGGCTAATCCACTGATGTGAACTCTACCAATTGGAAGATGATCAAGTTTGGTGATTACTTCCAGCACCAGCACAGCCATATCTAATCAGAAACAATTATAATATATGCAGATAGCTTTCATTTACTTTTATTTTTAGAAGTGGACAGAGGGGTATACATTAGAAAACTTTTTTTATGTAAAAAATTTCATTTTATTTTCATATAAACCATGCGGTTACCATATAATTCTGGGAGGGGGGGCGGTGGAAAGTGAACCCACGATGAACAGAATACAGTTTTAGAGAAGAACAATGACAGAATACCTCACATGGAGAAAAAAATTACACTGAATAAGAATATTTAGCCTATCAAGTACTTTATAAGAAAAATACCTTAAAAATAGTATTTTTAATGTATCTGGGAAGAACTCAGGCTTTGCTTTTGAAATATAAAAGCAACAGCTCTTAGTTCTTTCTTCTCACCATTTCTAGTTTGACTTGGACAAAGGGCTTCTCTTGTATAGATCCAAGAGTTGGTCCCTGCCTCCCAGAGTATCTAATCGCTTAACCCTTGATTGTACCCAGAGTACTGAAATAATGAGAGCACTTGGAGCTAATTGGAATGGAAATAAACTCCTTTACTCTATTTTCAATTAGTTGCTCAGACTTAATACCTCATGGTCATAATTTATAGGAGAAATATAATGCATTCATATGGAGTCTGAGATTCTTTCAGGACAGTTTAACTTCTATTTTCTTACATAAGTTGAGAAAATGGTTCACTGTCACTATTTGTTCAATATTGTAGCAAAAAGAGCATGCAATTATAATTAGAAGACCTGTGGATGTGTTGTAGCACCTATATTCACAAACTACTTCTGTGTAAGCCATAGTTGTCTGTAAAATAGGCATCATATTCCTTCATCATGGTTGTGTGAAGAATAGGGATGTTGCAAGTAAAACATATAGCACAGTATCCTCTCCTATGGTAGATGCTTAATGACTGTTATATGACATTAGGCAAACTACCTAACATATGACATTCCCTTTCTTACCTACCCATGGATGCTATCTAAAAATCATGAGCTGCCCTGGCTGGTGTGGCTTGGTGGGTTGAGTGCTGGACTGTGAACTGAAAGGTCATGGGCTCAATTCTCAGTCAGGGCACATGCCTGGGTTACAGGCCAGGTACCCAGTTGGGAGCGCATGAGAGGCAACCACACATTGATGTTTCTCTCTCTCTCTTTCTCTCTAAAAATAAATAAAAATGAAAATTTTAAAACATGAAAAGAAAAATAAAAACAAAAATCATGAGCTAATAAATGTAAAAGTGCTTTGTAGCATATAAGATTATGTGTATATGTAGAACAGGGAAGTGTACCAACATTTTTTGGTTATTTTCTAATAGCCAGGCCCTTCCATATCTCATTAATTCTCTTAACTTTATGACACTGTTGTTTCTATCCCATGTGAGGATAACACAGACTCAGAGAAGTGATGTGACACTCCTAAACTCACCCAGCTTCAAAGTGACGAAAGTGGGCTAACACTCAGTTCCATGTAACTATAAAGTACACAAATACACTATACTGTGCTGCTTCATTATTCATTACTTCTAGGGAGAAAAAACTTAATTCTTAATAAGCTTGTGACTTCTATCCACTTTTGCTGTGAAATTATTTTTATTTTTTATTTTATATTTTTTAGCAAGAGAAAATAACCAAATTTAATACATACATATGTATGGAAACCCAGCACAAGTGAGATAGTCAGAGACACCACATGTAGGAAAGGTTCAGAGATAGAAAATGGGGCTTGAGGTATATAAGACATTCTGTGGAATCAAGAGTCCTTATTGTTCAGCATTCTTCCCACCCCCATTGTCTTTCATATTCCTACTAACTGAATCCTATCTGATTAAAGAGAGGCAAAAGTCAAGTGGTGAGACACAGTGAAGTATTGTAATTTTCTCAGTTTCTACACTAGTCTTCACATGCTCCAAACATTTTCATGGCTGCTATTTCCCATAAAGAGACAAAGGGTAAGGGAGGAAAGATGTCAGAAGAGAGTATGAGGCATATCTCAGAATCCTATAATACCTCTATTTCCTGAGGCATAGCAGAAACATTAATGATCTCGGGTTCAGGGAAGCCCTGAAATTTGGGTTGGTGTAAGGGACCCCTTCAGTAGGTCACTTTTAAGTCTGAAACTCAATTTCATCACCTAGAAAATGAGGCTAATACCCACTGCAAACGTACAAGGCCTCACAGCATGCATTCTAATACTTCCAGTGGCTTTCTCTCATTCCTTGTACTAACTTTTTACTTCCCTTAAACAAAAAGTTCTTAAAGATTTAAAATGAAAAAAGATTTTTCTCACAGAAAGAAACCTTTCTGTTTGTCATGCTTTTGCAATAGCTTTAACTTCTGTTCAGAATAAAATGAAGTAGGTATAAAGAAATGAATAAGACTTCTGGTCAAGATGGAAGCATAGGTAAATATGGCTGGCCTCCTTGCACAACCACAGCAAAAATTACAATTAGACTACAAAACAAACATCACCCAGAGTCATCAGAAAATCAAGCTGGATGGAAGTCTAACAACCAAGGAATTAAAGAAGCCACGTCATCCTGACAGGAAGGAGGGGCGGAGGCACGGAGAGGCTCTGCCCCAAACCAACTTAGCAGTGCACTTTACTAACACAGGCCATGCTAAGAAAGGGAGTCAAAGGAGCTCTACATAACACATAGAAATAAACACAGAGAGGCTGCCAAAATTAGGAGACAAAGAAATATGGCCCAAATGAAAGAACAGAACAAAACTCCAGAAAAAGAACTAAACAAAATGGAGATAAGCAATCTATCAGATGCAGAGTTCAAAACACTGGTTATCAGGATACTCAAGGAACTCATTGGGTACTCATCAGCATAAAAAAGACCCAAACAGAAATGAAGGTTATGTTAAGTGAAATAAAGGAAAATTTACAGGGAACCAA
The DNA here is from genome assembly GCF_987537825.1 of Furipterus horrens. Lineage (NCBI taxonomy): Eukaryota > Metazoa > Chordata > Mammalia > Chiroptera > Furipteridae > Furipterus > Furipterus horrens. The sequence goes on from NW_028327172.1 coordinate 46,191,390, forward strand.
CAGTGGAATGGATAAAGCTGAGAATCAAATCAATGATTTGGAACATAAGAAAGAAAAAAACATTCAATCAGAACAGCAAGAAGAAAAAGAATCCAAAAAAACAAGGAGAGGTTAAGGAGCCTCTGGGATAACTTTAAATGTACCAGCATTCGAATTATAGGGGTGCCAGAGAAGAGGAAGAGCAAGAAATTGAAAGCTTATTTGAAAAAATAATGAAAGAAAACTTCTCTAATTTGATTAAGGAAATAGACATCGAAGTCCAGGAAGCAGAGTCCTGAACAAGGTGGACACAAAGATGACCACATCAAGACACATCATAGTTAAAATGCCAAAGGTAAAGATAAAGAGAGGATCTTAAAAGCAGCAAGAGAAAAGGAGAGTTACCTACAAAGGAATTTCCATAAGACTATCAGCTGATTTCTCAAAAGAAACTTTGCAAGCATGAAGGGACTGGCAAGGAGTATTCAAAGTGATGGAAAACAAGGACCTACAACCTAGATTACTCTATCCAGCAAAGCTATCATTTAGAATGGAAGGGCTGATAAAGTGCTTCCCAGACAAGGTAAAGCTAAAGGAGTTCATCATCACCAAGCCATTATTACAGGAAATTTTAAACGGATTGATTTAAGAAAGAGAAGATAAAAACTATGAATATTCAAATGGCAATAAATTCACAATTATCAACAGCTGAATCTAAAAAATAAACTAAGCAAACAACCAGAACATAAACAGAATCATAGATGTCACAGAGATCATTTGAAGGGTTATCAATTGGGAGAGGGAAGGGGAAGAATGGAGGAAAAGGTGCAAGGATTAAGAAGTATAACTTGGAGGTACAGGGTAGATAGGGAGATATGAAGAACTGTACAGGAAATGGAGAAGCCAAGGAACTTATATGCATGACCCATGGACATGAACTAAAGAGGGAATTGCTGGAGGGAATGTGTGGTACTGGGTGGAGGGGGGCAAAAGGGGAAAAACTGGGACAATTGTAATAGCGTAGTCAAAATATATTTTAAATAAAGACGTGAATAAAACAAACCATTCTGAAACACAAGAGACTTCCGGCCAAGACGGAGGCCTGGACTGACATGCTCCGTCTCCCTCCACAACTAAGAAGGAATACAACTACCACAAAATCAGCAATAACCATAAGTTCCAGAAAATAAATGGAAGTCCAACGTATGAAGTTATAAAGAAGTGGTGCTCATCCAGACAGGTACTAGGAGCGAAGCCGGGGCGGAGAGCTCAAGCTGTGCTGGCAGCGGCGGAGGCAGTGACAGCAGCAGGACAGCGGTAAGCACAGACACCTGTATTTAAGGGGAGGCGAGAAGTGCCTGGGGAGCACCCCAGCTGTAGACCAAACCCGTCAGCTTGCGATTCCAATGCCAGGGAAGGCAGACCTCCATTGCCTTGGACTGTGAAGGCCAGACAGGGTGGGGATGGAGGAGGAGGCTCCCAGTCTCTCAGCGGAGAGAGAACGGCAGGAATCCATCTTGGACCCCCACCCCACAGAAAACACCACAGTGTGGTGAGAAAGGTCACAGGGTAGTGAGGAGTGCACGGGGCTCTGCCCCCTATAGCGTAGGAGATGTGACAGCCCCGCCCAGGAAGCAAAGGTAAACACAAAACTGTCTGGATGGCACAGATCATGATAGAGATCCCAGTGACCCAGCTGACCAGACAGCAAATATCTAATCTAATGAAGCAGCAGATAGGAAATCTTTCTGAGGCTCAGTTCAGAGCTTTGCTTATAGAAGTGCTTACAGACCTGACAGTAGATCTTAAACAAGACAGGGAAGGAATGAAGGCTAGTCCTGCTGAAATGAACAAAAACACATACAAAACTAGCGGTGAGGGAAAGAAAACCAGGGATCAGATCAACAAATCGGAACATAGGGTAGGAACAGACAGTCGACCAGTGCAGAAAGAGGAAACGAAAAGTAAGGAAAATTAGGAGAGGCTCAGAAACCTATGGGACAGCTATAAGCGGGCAAACATCTGAATCATAAGGTTGCCAGAAGGTGAAGAACTAGAAATTGAAAAATTATATGAAAAAATAATGAAGCAGAACTTCCCTAACTTGGGGAAGGAAATAAACTTACAGGTCCAGGAAGAACAGAGAGTTCCAAAAAAACGGGACCCAGGGAGAACCATACTAAGACACATTATAATCAAAATGTCAAAAATTAAGGATGAAGAGAGAATCTTAAAAGCAGCAAGAGAGAAGAAGAGAAATATGTACAAAGGGGTCCCAATAAGACTATCAGCTGATTTCTCAAAAGAAACTCTGCAGGCAAGAAGGGACTGGCAAGAAATATTCAAAGTAATGAAAAGCAAAAACCTACAGCCACAATTACTCTATCCAGCGAAGCTGTCATTCAGAATAGAAGGGCAGAGAAAGTGCTTCCAGGACAAAGCAAAACTGAAGGAGTTCATCAGATCCAAACCACTGTTATATGAAATGTTAAAGGGACTTGTTTAGGAGAAAGAGGATCAAAACTATAAACATTAAAATGAAAACTGTATCACAAAAACCAATAACAGAAGCTAGGGAACCGAAACAAAGGCAAACTAAGTAGGCAATGAGAGTGTGAAAAGAATTATAGGTATAGGGAACATTTTGGGGGGAGGTCAGCAGGGAGGGGGAAGGGGGGAAAGGGAGGGAGATGGTATAGGAATTAAGAAGCATAGTAAGAGGGAGTGGAGTAGACAGGAAGATGTTGAGAAGAACTATATGCACAACCAATGGGCAAGGACTAAGGGAGGGGGGACACCTGGAGGGAAGGGGGTCACTGGGTGGAGGGGAACAAAGGGAAAAGAAATTGGGACAACTGTAATAGCATAAATAATAAAACATATTTAAAAAAAAAAAACCATACTACCTACTTCACAGGGTCATTTAAAACATCAAATAAGATGATGGACTTGAACATAGTTTATGAACTGTAAAATGCTATACATTTTTTCTTGTTCTTATAAAATTCATGTAATCTTTACTGTCTCCCTTTTTCTAATCTAGATATATTCATGTTTTATCCTAATATGTGACAATATTATTGATTTACTTTATGCATTTTATTTTCTTTTAAATGAGCTATGCATACAAAAGAGTACATAAAAGAATAATAAAAGAAATATCATACAACTTAAGAAATATTTATATTTTTCCCAAGTTTTGAGTTCATACTCCTTTGAACCTGTGTCTTCATTTTCTAATAAGCATAGTGTATACTGATATTCACTATTGAGCGCTCACTTACAATGTTCACCTCATCTGTCTTCTAGTCATATGGGACCTTCTCCAAGGCTTTTTCCTAACTAGAATCATAAAATTTGAGTATTGGCCAATTTGGTGTTTAACCTCTTCCATTTACTAATGGGAACATTAAGACCCAGGAAAATGATATGGCTTGCTCAAAGTCAAGCAGCATGTTAGCATAGAACAGAAGTAGGATTCTGATTTCCTAATACCGTATGATAAGTTAATTTCCTGGAATATTCATACAGTACTCATTGTATGTAAAGTAATGAAGCACTTAGTTACATAATGTCTGGCACCATTCACTTCTGTTTCATGTCGATTTTGCTTTTTCAACAAATTTTTAAGTTCTTTTTGATCAGAGACTACATCTAACATCTCTGTATCCCCCACTGTGCCTAAGACACTTCACATGCATAAATTAAAAAATAATAAAACTTGCATTTTTTTTCCCCAGCAGCTAGTTTGCTGGAGGAATAAATAAACAAGAATATCAAGTGACTATGAAATACAAATATCCTGCAGTTATGTATTTCTACTCAGATTCTTATTTTTTTAACCTTCTTGGTGTTTGCTGGTAGGGGACTTTTTATTTTTCAATTATACTTTACATTAAATATTCTTTTGCCTTAGTTTCAGGTGGATAGCACAGATAGTGGTTAGACACCATATACTTTACAAAGTTATAACCCAGTATTTCAAGTACCACAGGGCACTACAGGGAGTTATTACAATATTATTGACTATATTCCCTATGCTGTACTTAAGACATTATATTTTTATAAAACTCACACCTACAATGTGCCAGGTACTGCAGCAATAATGCTACGATTTTTTTCATTTAATCTTCACAATAATTTCTTTCAGGTAAGTGCTATTATCCCCATTTAACTAAAGAGGAAACCGAAGCTCTAATATCTTACAGAACCTCCCAGCATCACAGAGCATCCAATCCATCACAGAGCATCCAATCCTGAAGCCAGAGGTCAAATTCAAGATTGTCTGACTTCAAAGTCCATGCTCTTCTCATTCAACCAGGTTGTTTCTTTATAGAAAGGTCAGCTATTTGACCTCATTTTACAGATGAGAAAAAAAGGGCATCAGAAATGGTAAGGGACTTTCCCAAGATCCCACAGCTAAATAATACCAACCTAAAGTTCAGATGAGACATCTAATGCAGTTTTTATTTTATCCCAGGACGCTCAAGTAAATGTCTGACCTGCTAGTTACCATATGAATAGATACCTTCTTTCTTACTGAAGAATTTCTAATCACTCTTAATTTGTTAAATTATATAAAAATATCACATGAGGATTCAAGTTTAGGTTTCCAGTATCCAAGTATCTATGGGTATCCTTTAATAGCACTTACTACTTTCTACCTATTATTATAACTAAACTTCTCTTTGAATTTAGTTAGAATTAGATACCATTCTGATTAAATGTTTGTATTCATTTTTGTAATTCCCATAGTGTCTACACAATGTTTAGTACATAAGTGATCAATATATATATTTTTAACTACTGAAGCTTTTGTTTTTACATTCTGATGTTTCCCCAAAGTTTTTCTTGACAGAATATAAGTTTCTTAAGACAGGTTATCTTTAATTCAGCTTTGGCTTTTTAGTATTCTTAGCCCAACAATGTTTACATGATAAATGCTTAATTCTTACTGATTTGAACTGGATTTACTTGATAAGTAACCCCATCGTCCAAAATGTGTTTATGTGAAAGCTTGACCTGAATATTGAGCAATAATACAGTACATTTAGAATGCTTTTCTGGAACAGAAATGAAGATATTTTTGGTTCCTGGATTCTTATAGAGGGATCTTTCCCTTTGAAAACCTGTAGTACTAACCATTCATTTGGCATTTAGTATGGATTTTCTTGTACTATTAGTAAATTTTATATCTATATCTTTTCCTTGAGCATAATTTAAGTCCCAGAGCAAAAACTATGGTTTTTACTTAAAGAAGCATGATTCGGTAAAAAGTACATGAGTTTTGGTGTCATACACAAGTGGATTCAAATTCTAGTTCTGCCATTGTCAACTATGTAATCTTAGAGAGTATTGATTGCATCTCTGAACCGAGTTTCATTGTCTATAAAACAGAATATATCTATCTTGAAGGGTTATTAAGGATTAGAAATAATACATGTCAACTCCTAGCTCATAGTATACTCTCAATAAATTATGGCTATTATTAAACCTCTTTGTGTCCTCAATAACAACGTCATAGATACTAGGTATGCAATAACACCTACTGCTGACAATATTACTACAGGCTTGTTAGGCCTGTAGGTGAAATGACAAGACAAAATCATACCTGTTAGGTAAGAGGTAAATTGCTTTGGACCACAGCGAATAGCATAACGTGTAGTTGTTCTCACAGCTTTTGGTTCAGTCTGCAATGTGTCCCTGGGACAAAAGAGGGTTCCATCTGATGTTTCTCCCCACCATCTCACTCGAACAAGGACACAAGAAGGAGGTTTTGAGGTCTTCCATATGACTTTATCAATAGTAAGCTTCAGAAAGCAGCGTAGCTGGCCTTCAACTAGAGGTGGCAAGCTTGTAGATGGAGGAATGTCACTCAAACCTGTGGAGAAATTCAAGAATACTAAGTGAAAATTTAGACTAAATATAGAATAGAATCTTCTCTTTGAATAAAAACACATAAAAACATTTTAGTCTGTACAGAGAGCAGGCTTATCTTACCTATTCTAATAAAGGAGAAGTAACTAGTAAACTAGACCACAGAATAACCTATCTCGTCACTTAAGCCACCCCGACAACAAATTAGTATTTAGGGGTTGATTCAGGTTACTGTGTAAAGAATATAATAACTTAAGACATACTAATACAAACTCCTCTTCCATTGAAAGATACCATTTTAAAAATACAATGATATGGTAGATAGGTTTTCAATCCTCAGTAGTTGAAATTTTTCTTCCAAGTACTGTTGTTCTGATTATTACAAAGTTCGCAATTCTTAAGATATGTTATCTTTACCTCCCTTACTTTAAAACCACCACTAAACACAGAGCAGCAAAAACTCTCTTCACTCAACTCTCAAATGATTAAGTCTATACCTTACAACTCAGCATTTCAATAAAGAGCACCTTAAATGGTCTCTTTTCTTTCCTGCCAACATCATATAGTTGATGAGGATAAAGATTATCATCTTTATATTCTGCTCTATTTTTCAGCACAATGCTGGGTTAGTAATACTTACTGGCTTCAGACAGATAACAATATGCAAATGAGGCAATTAAACACAGCTTTCTATACAACTTTCCTTTTAATGTATCTTCTAACCAAGACTAAGAGATTTAAGAAATTATTCTTACATTACACACCTTTCTATTCCTCTGACTTTTCCCTTGGGGAGTGTTTATGCCTCATGAGAGGAAAATATACTGGAGTCTCTCAGATCAAGAATCTCTATAAGTAATTCTTTGGGTTTCTGAAGTGAACACCCTCTCTGCTCTCTGTAGTGGAGAAAAGACCTACCATAATTTTTATGGATAACTAGTTTCAATATAAAAATTATACATAGGTGTGTACATGAGCACTACTGCATATGCATATAAGATAGCTAGTAGGGCATTTTTATGTTATTTCTATTTTGATGTTCGTATTAACTAAATAGGCTTGACTGGGTTTGACATAGGGAGCACAACTGACCACTTCCATGCTTCTGTCTCATATCCTCCCATCATTCCTGGCAGGAAAGGTACTGCCTCAAGATTGTCTTAAATATCTTAAACAGCCCTGGCCGGTGGCTCAGTTGGTTGGAGCATCGTCCTGTACACCAAAAGGCCACAGGTTTGATCCCAGGTCAGGACACATATCTGGGTTGTGAGTTCCAACCCTGGTCAGGGCACATACTGGCGGCAATTGATCATGTATCTCCCTCCCTACCTCTCTCTAAAATCAATAAACATATCCTTGCATGAGAATTTTTTTAAAAGTTTGGATAAGATTTATTTCTAGGTTGTAACCCCAGTCCTCCCCCTAATGGCCAAATACACTATAACGGGTCCTGTTATCTCTTTGTGTATAATATAAAAAGGCAGTCACCCTTTTTTTTTTTTTTTTTTTTTTGAGGCAGCCCTGTAGAGATTCAAATTCTAGTTACCTCATCTGCCCTGGGTTCCTAGGGTGACTGCTCTTGTTGCAACTAACATTTTTCTGCTCTCTTGGAGTGAACTACCCTGGTAAACCTCTTGTTACACACTCTTCCTTTTATCTTCTCAAATCCTTCATACTCACACTCTCAAACTCTTCAGTGCTACCTACCACATGGTGTACCCCCCACGCTTTTCCTCTCTCCTCCACAACTCTCTCTCCCAACTTCCGTTTGCAGCCCTTCATGCTTCATGACTGCCTCATGCTTCACTCATTTAACTAACACTGAGTCCTGCTTTGTGCTAGTTCTTGGGGATTCAGTAATGTATAAAGCATGACCCTTGTCTATTAGGTTTACTGACATACACCTTTCTCCAACCTGTTCTCTCCTATATGGACTTCCAAAGGTATACCCCTCACACACGTTTAACTTTGTTATCAAAAACCTTCCCAAGTTATGGGGATGATTTAATGTACACTGCAGTGACTATAATAGTGCATTGTATACTTGAAAGTTGCTAAAAGTGTAGATGTTAAAGGTTCTCGTTACAAGGAAAAAAATTTTGAAACCAAGTATGGAGGTGGATGCTAACTAGTTATGGTAATCATTTTGCAACATATACAAATATCCAATCATTATGATGTATATCTGAAACATAATGTTATGTCAATTATATCTCAAATTCCAAAAAGACAAAAAAAAAGTCTGTAGTATTTTTTATTCCCTTCCTCTAGAGTCCGACCCGTATGCTTTAGCCCTCACTTCGCCCCATTAATGCGTCCAGTTTGCCAGCCCACAACACTCGCCTCCAGCCCCTGTTTCATTTCCATTCGGAGAGCCAACTGCCTCCTTGGTTATTCTCCCTCCTCCGTCCCTTTTCTTCTTCTTTTTTTTTTTTAACAGGGTGGTATTGAGGGTCTCCCTAGAATTCCTTACATCCTGTTCCTCTAACTCCGCCCTATTTCTTCAACCTTTGGTCTCTCAGGTTACCTCCTTTCTTGCGGCCACGGCCGCCCCCAGGTCCCTGGCCTTTCCGTTGTTTCATGATGAGGCCGAGCTTTTCTTCACCGACTTAACTCCGGCCCCAGGACCTAGGCCGTAGCCTCCAGCCATCCCTTCCCACCGCGCCTGCGTTCCCCGGCAACCGGCAACCGGCAACGCTGTGGGCAGCCTGGGAAGCAGGAAGAAGCAGCTTTCCATGTAACAGTCTGAGAAGCGGTGAGAAGGAAAGGCGCCAAGACTTCTCACCACCAAAAGACTGCAACACCCAGGATGCTTTGCTACACTACCTCTGCGGGGTTGGACGCTGTCGCCTCCAGCTGCGCACGCGCAAAGAGATTCGTCCTTTGAGGACTCCATAGTCCAAGATGCATTGCCCCAAAGAGCTCTTCTCTTTCCGGGAAGGGTTGTCGAGTTTTCCGCTCGGGGTCATTGGGGTCCGCAGACTCCGTTACCCAGCTTCCTTTGTGAAAGCAATGTTCCTGTTGCGCACTTCCGGTAGAACCTCCTGAAACGAGTGGGTGGAGTTTACGGAGCCGGTGGGCGGTGGGCGGTGCTGCCGGTAGCTGGGTGCTGTCCAAAGGCGACTGGGCACCAGAGGAGCGAGCTGTGACCGGTTGGGCCGTACTTAAATTAACCTGGGACGAAGTTTCGGCGTCTGCTTGACTACCTCCGGCCTCCCCTTCATGTCGGCCCTTGAGAAAAGCATGCACCTCGGCCGCCTGCCCTCTCGCCCCCCTCTACCCGGCAGCGGGGGCAGTCAGAGCGGAGCAAAGATGCGAATGGGGTACGTGACTCGGACCCCTTCTTCCTAGAGACCAGGCCTTGGCCATCGGAGAATGGTGGCGCTGGGCGTTTAGAGCTGCTCCGCAAAGGAGGCTAAGGAGAGGAGAGAATGTTGGCGGCGGCCTGGAGACGTTTACATGGAGTAGAAGGCAGATTTGGGCTGTAGGGAAGGCACCAAGTTAATGGAAATTGGAGGGCAAATAATATTGAAAGGAGAAGGGAATAGGGAAAATTTGAGGAAGCCAAGAGAGTACCTACAGAAGCACCTACAGAAGAAGGGATGGAGGAGGTTTGCAAAAAGGGAGTCGAGCGATGACGAAGATGGGGAGAACGCTGCTAGGGATGGTTGAGGGAAATGGGAAATGACTAAGAAAAGTTGAGAGGAATTGGGGAAAACAACTAGGGGAAAATTTAGGAGGAGTAAGAAGACTGTGAGAATAGATAGTAGAAAAGCTGAGAGAACTAGAGAACACCTGAAGCAGGGTTAGAGAAGGAAATGAACTAGAGCAGAAGGTTCTAGAAAGAGTTCCCAGAGGTGTAAGAGGCAGATTCAGGGAGTTGGGGTGTCTAGGAGAACTGGGAAAGCTTGGGAAATAGGAGTAAGGAAAGATGGAGAATATAGCCAAGAAGAGTAATAGGACTGTGATGAGGAGCGTAGGGAATAAGGGGAGGCGTGATGAGGGAGAGGACCGAGGAGCTTAGAGAGCAACCGTGGGCTCTCGAAATCGGGAAGGGACTGGAAATAGGGTTTGGTGAATGGAAGTGCTGCACAGGGAAGGTCTGGGAAGCTTAAAGCGGAAGATTTGGGCAATTGATTTTTGCCTGGCAAATAGGTCTGATGGCGGCTATGTACTGGTTTGATAAAACTCAGACTTAATGAAGCATTGAAAGTAGCTACTTTAAATGTTTCAGGGAAGCCATTTACTAGGAAAAAAACCTTGTTGAAGAGATAGGCTTTTGGAACTTTAGGTTGTTGAATGGCTTCTGTCAGGTTAGGGAATACGTAGGTGTAGGGGAGGGAGCACAGTGAGTTGAACGCGGGAGTTTTAATTGCTGGAAAGCAGGGAGACTTGAATAGGCAGTTGGTTTTCGAGGGGTGTTTGTAGCATCAGACAGGATTCTGGAGACTAGTGAGCGGAAAGAGAAAAGGGGCAGGAAGAGTACTTAGGTGTAAGGTAGTCAAAGGTTTGTGTTCGGAATGTAGAAATGGGTTGGTCGATATTCTTGGAATAAGGACTAGAGAACAGACACCTTAGGTTCTGAAGAAGCAATGTGTACATAAACTGACCAAAAGAGATGAGAACAGGAGACGGAGGACTGTGAAAGTGGGTTCTAGCAATGAAGAAAAAGGAGAATCCTATAAATTGAAACAGTAGGAGATGGTGAAAATGGTTGGAAAAAACAGGGAAAAACTAAGGTTTGAAGTGGAGACCTGACTATGATACGCGGTAGAAAAGTGGAGAACCTTGACAGGAAAAGATAGGTCGATGGACAATGGATGCACAACAGAAAGGGGGGTGGGGGCTACATTCAAGGTCGAATGAAGATTGTTTTAGCTTTGGAAGACAAAGATAGGACTGTAACGTGAATAACGAGGAGGTTCTGGAAACTGATCCATAACAGGTTATTTGGGAAAATTAACCTGGAGTATACAATTAATGTTACCTTTATCGTTGATATGGGTATTAGTTGCTGCCTGTCTTAATCTAAAATTTGATCTTTCACTATACCAGCACTCTGATAAAAAAATGTGCAAAAATATTAGCTTTTTAATAACTATACATGCTTCAGATAAGTTTAATTAGCGCTCATCTTCTAACTTTGTCAAAACAAGTTGCCTGGGGATGAAGTGAAGAAAGATACTAAGAAAATAAAGGAAAAATCTGTAGATTAGAAGGTTGTATAATTGTTAGTAAGTTACTCTCTTTAAATAGATGTTTGGTCTTCTTAAGTTAACTGCTTGTCCTGGAAAATAAAGTTCTTCAGAAAGATGCTTCTTTATGGTATTGCGAAGAGAAGAGCATATGTTGGTGAATTTTATGTGGTCCTCAAGTGGCTTATTTTCCTGTGTGGTTTTTTTTTTTTTTTCTACTCCCATATCGTAACATAGGCAGACCTCTTCTAAATCTAATGTTAGTGATAATATAGACTCTCTCCCCACTACAATTATAAAGCTGGAAAAGAGCTTTGAAATTATCTCATTTCAGCACTTAACTGTATATTTGAGGAAACTAAGATTCAGAGAATTTTATATTCTGTAAAATAAACTAAGGGGCAGGGGACAATACTTTCTCTAAATAAATCTTCCTCATACTGAAGTACCCTAGAAGCTTGGCGGTGGGGCCGGCCACTAATGACTAGGACATGGGATTCTTGACTGTGCCACCCATGGTAGGGTTTTTTGTTTGTTCTTTGTTTTTTGTTTTGTATTCATAGTTGTTATCCTGGCAATACTTAATTTGAGTTCTGTATCTTACTCCTTTGCAGATACTTTAGGATTCAGTCTTTTTCCTCAGTCCTGATTTATAAAGTCCCACTTCCATCTTTGTCTGCTGCCCCTTCTATCTCTTAATCTCAAGTTGGGCTTGTCCCTTTGACAGTCTCTTCTATACTTACTTTTTAACTATTTTTCATAATCTCTTGCCCTCAATTTTACTAACTTTATTTAATGTGTACATATTCAGGATGGTTTTGAGTTTATGAAATTTTTTTTTGAGTTTTCCTAGTTTCGTTTTTCAAATTGGATTTGGTAATTCCAGAATAATTTTTTTACTTGAAATGTCTCTCTCTCTTTTTTATTTCCTTAGCCCTGGAAGAAAGCGGGATTTTTCCCCTGTTTCTTGGAGTCAGTACTTTGAGTCCATGGAAGATGTAGAAGTAGAGAATGAAACTGGCAAGGATATATCCTTTGCAAAATGGCTTATTCTTGAGTAAGCTTATAATGTTGTTTAAGTTAGAAAACTTGTTTAGTTCCTAAAACGTTCTTTATTCCTGTTGTTTATTTCGTTTTCACCTGTTTTTTTATTTTATTTTATTTTATTTTTTTTCACCTGTTTTTTAATGCAGCATGAAATATTACCTATAAATCAAGGACAATATTTTACTTGCTTATAATTGTCTAATGTATGGGGAAGGGATTAAGAATTAAATGTCTAAAAATGATACACATCTTAAGGGCCCAGGGGAAAGTTTCATGAGTTAAGTGGGTTGAACATGGACTATGTACTCAGAAACACAAAGGGAATCATGATTTTTTCCCATTGAAAAATGGTCATATTGAGTCCATGCTTCAAAAACAGGTTTGGTATCTCAGAAACTTCTATTTAAGTGTCTTAAGTTTGGAAGTTTGCAGCTTTGTATGTAGCTTGGTGCTGCGTGAGTTTTCTAATCAGTATTATTATGACTAATCAAAAATGTCAATGAATAAGCTTAGATATGTTATCTTTAACTATTCATACACTTTTCGAGTTTATAAGAGTGGTTCAGAGGGTCCTGTCTTACTCCTTCTGCATGGAGGAGGCCATTCCGCCCTTTCCTGGGCTGTGTTCACGGTAAGTAGTTGATAATAGAAGTTGATGTTAGCACAGTCATTGTTTACTTCTGGGTGAATTTGACTAGCCTGATTCTTCCTTTAGTGCTCACTCATGTGGCTTGATGTAAGAAGGTTATGGATGTGAGTCGATTTTGTATTTCTCATGGTAGGCCAAAGATAAACTAGAGGTTCTCAACTGGGGTGAGCTTCAGTGCATGAATTCTTCAGTTTATAAAATGTTTTATATATATATTTCATTGGGATGAGGGGGATGGAATTTGTGCCTTTCAGAGGTGGAGGTCTGTATCTCAGTAGTCTAAGCAATGGATAAGCAGACATATTCTACTTAGGTGCTTTAGACAGAAATAATATCTTTTTTATTTGTCTCCCTCATAGAGCTTATTGTAGTACTTTATACATGAAGATGTCATATAAGTACAGGTATCCCCCATATAACACAGTACTTCTATAACACGGTTTTGCTCTAACACAGTTAAGAGAATTGGGGAATCCCCCCAAATAACACGGTACCTCTATAACACAGTTTCACTTTAACATGATATGACAGTAGACAATATCCAAGAATAGCTGGTAGAAGAAGAAACTGATGAAGCAATTTTGGTGGAAGTGACATCTGCAATGTGCCAAGGTAACTTAGGGGACGATAGCACTGATGGAAACGAAGAAGTTAAACAGTTTACTCTAAAAAGCATAAAGGCAGACCTAGAATTAGCTAAATAGAGTCATATTTCTTAAATGAAGATCCTTGCACTGAAAGGAGCACAAAGTTTGAGAACTTCAAAAGTGCTTAGCACTGTGTAACGAAATTTATAAAGATCTCTCAGCTAAAAGCAAGCGATCTAAAATAACAGTTTTTTTTGCAAAAAGTAGAGCATAGAAATCAAGATAATGCTGAAGTTCAAAGGATGAGGATATCTTGTCAAAAAGAAAACGCAAGAAAATATTACTTAATTCATATTAATATGTAATACTTTTGATGAAAATTGCTTTAATAGAGATATTTCTCTTAATTATAAAAATATAGTATGTTTTTTTAAGTTTTGGAACCAAACCCCCCCTTTTTTTTAGGTCTTTATTTCATATAACATGGGTGCGCATAACATGCATTTGATAGGAACCTACCATCTGTGTTATATGGGGGTTACCTGTATTTGGAAAACATTTCTTCTTTTTTACAAATAATACTTTGTATTTTAATGGTACTTGTGAGCTACTAGGAAGTAGACAGTACTTTGTTGATGATACCCTGGTCTAAAGTAGAGGATATATGTCTGTGTGATTGCTGTTAGTTGCAGGGCTTCCTAATATCTTTGACTCTGGGGTGGGACAGTCCATTATGCAAAGAGAGAGACTGCAAAGAAAGATACTGGCAACATTCTTGTCTAAGTGAAATTGCCCTATCTTCTTCTATGTATCAAACAGATATACATACTTCCTTTATTTGCCACTAGGGAGTCTGAAGGACAGAAAGTGGGAGCAAGTAGGAATGCAGCACTAGATACCTGAATCCAGATGGCTGTGGAGTTGAGGAGGCGTCCCAATATAACAATTTTGTTTCTGGCAGGATTATTGGGATTACATATTTAATTTCTCCTTCTGCTCTCATCTATTAGACTATGAATTCCTTGAGAAGAGGGAAAATGTCTTACTTTTTTTTTCCTTTTTTTTTGGTTCCCCAAATGCCTGAAATGATTCTTGACACATAGGCACTTATTCAGCTGTTACTAAATGATTGAATGATTTGTTCCCCATCTTGTTTTTTACTTCCTTTGCTTTAGGACATAGCTGTATGATTTGCTCATACATGCCAGGCTCTTTCATGTCTCTTGACCTGTATTGTCCAGTAGAGATATAATGCAGGCCATATATGTAATTTTAAATTTCCTAGTACGGACACTAAATAGGTAAAAAGAAGCAGGTATAATTAATTTTAACATATATTTTCTTTAATTCATTATACTCAAAATGTTATTTCAATAGGTAATCAATATAAAAATTACTGTTGAGATATTTCACATTATTTTTTATACTGTCTTTGAAATCCAGTGTGTATTTTATAGTTATAGTGCATCTCAGTTTAGTCACATTTCAAGCCCTTAGTAACATAAGTCATTTATATTCCTCAACTAAATTTTAAGCTTTTTTAAAGGCAGAGATCATAGTTTATTATTGCCTGCCACATATTATATGTTCAAGGAATGATTTTTGAATGAACAGATAATAGCAACGTCTTCCTAATGTAGCAGCTATAGTAGTAAATATACCCTAGTTGCCCTGAACCAAGGTCAGAGCCACCAGATATGGCTTATGTACCATGACTTGCCTGGCTCTGCTCTAAACTAATAACTGTCACTGGGTAGCTAACATGTTGGGAGACATGTAAGGAAAGAGATGTGTGACTGAAGAGAGGAAAGAGGCACCATCTTAAGTGGCATGTTACATGCAAACAACTGTATTGAAACTTGCTAGGAATAGTGACTCCGGGCTCTGCCTCATAAGAAATTTGGCAGAAAGTAGTCTGTGGGTAGGAAAAGCTTTATTTCGAGGATAGTACTTAATGGGTTACAGAATTTTGTAAAATTTGAAGAGAATTCCGTATGTAGGCTAGAAGTGGCCTCACTGTATTCTTTGAACTTTTGAGCAGCTCCCTACTAGTCTAGTGCAAAATCAGAGCTAATATTACTTATTTGAGCATTCAGAGTCCTTAGAGATGTGGGATCAAGATAGGGCTAGAATAGACTTCACAAAACAGCTATTGATTTTGACACGGAGAAAAGGAACAATGAAGTTGAAGTCAGAAGATGGGATTTCTAGCTCCAGTTTTATCAGTACTAGTAATATATCCTCACGGAAGCTATGCAAGCCACATAAGCCTTTATTCTCCAAATACAGTCTTCTTACATGTCAAGGTTTCTTTGAAGATTATGTAAAATAATGGATATGAAAACTTTGTAAATCATAAAGCCTTGTACAAATATTATAATCTACTTGTTGACATGTATTGATATTAAATATTTTTATCCCATCAATTGGAACAATGAAATAACATGGAAAGTGCCTGGCATAGAGGAGGTGGTTGATAAATAGCTGCTAACATTATACTTGTTATCATTGTAGCGGATATCTCTAGTTCTTCTTTTATCAAAATATAGTCTACAAATGACAAATTCCATGAAAAATTAATGAAGTGGGGATTTTGTGATTAAATGAGTTGGAGAAATATTACATACAATGTCCTTTTCTTATACCTCTCTTGGAAATTCATCCCACATATCAGTATATTATTAAAGCCTTTAGAGTGTTCTTCAATAAATCTATTTAATTTCAACCATGTCTTCCAAGTGTATTTGGCCACTTTTTCTAAAACATCAAAAACAATTGAATCCGGAGTATCTGATGATTCTCACACTTTGTGAAACTCCTTTATAGATAGATCATTGTGTCCCAATTGCTTACCTGGTTTACTTGTGTAACCAAGGGAATTCCGCACCACTCAATTAACTTTATAGCTTGGACTTTGGCTGGTTAAATTTACCTGTCCTTTTTTGTTGTTATTCTTGACAGCCTACTGAATATGTTTATATGTGACTATGTTTTGAAAATAAATATGGCTACATAAAAGTGCTCTTGCAATTGACTGGACTCTAGAACTCATATTTTCTGAAGCACTGGAACATGTCTGTGAATCCAGAAGGCAGCTCTAACAAATAGCAGGAATAAGCTCAAGCACCTTTTAATCATGAGAGGCAGAATTTCCCTCAGACCTTCACCCAGGTAATAATTGGTAAATTAAGGCATGAAATAGAAGCAAAAAGGCAGTAGCAAAGCAGGAAGACAAGTATACTGAAAGCCAAAGAAGAGATGAACAACTCTGATATGATGCCAGATCAAGAGACCTCTGAGAGCAAGGACTGTGCTTTATTTGCCCTTATATGTCTAGCGCACAGGGCCTTCCGTGGAGCTGATGCTCAATAGTTCTTCCTTGAATAAGTTAATACCAGCTTTGAACAATTAAGAAAAGATTAAACTTTGTTTACTGTATTCTGTTTATGAGAGCAGAGAAGTATGTAATTTTCCTAAAGGCTTGATCAAATGACAATAAGTCATTTACATATGGCTGATACATAAAGAAGTTGTACGACATGGTTAGCAAACTCCAGGAGACACAAGGCCAAAGTACCTAAAGAGATAGTTGAATAAACAGACAGAAAATGTTCATTCTCCCTAGTAATCAAATATGATTCATAGGAAGTATCATTTCTTGTATATCAAATTAATATTTGTCAAAACCAATCCTCAGTGTTAGCATAGGTACTAGAAAACAAATACTTTCGAACATTTTTGGTGGCATTGTAAATGGAGCTCTTTTGGAATGTAATTTACACTCTGATTGAATCATCAAATATTTATACTATTTGACACAAATTGTACTTCTAAGAATCTGTTCTAAGGAAAAATACCAAATACAGGAAACACTGTTTGTCTAAAATTAACAATACCAATGTCCAACAATAAGTAAACTGGCTAAATAAACTGGATGTACCTGTAAGACAAGATATTATACAACCTTTTAAAACAATTCTCCTGGACACTATAGAAAAAGCTTTTTTTCTGTTTTTCTACTTTCTAGGTTTTCTTTCGGTTGTATGCTTGCTTTTCATAACACAAAGATTGATTTTTTTTACTTGACACCTTTTTCAAAGGGAAAAGTTTGTGTTTCAAAAGTTGTATTCAGTTCTGTATTCCACAAGTTCAAAGGAGATTGGCAAGCTGAAACTTGTCCAGAAAAGAGCAGACTAGATTAGAGTACTTGAAACCATAGCATTCAATAAACAAGCTGAAAATGTTTGACCTGAGAAAAGCAGATATGGGAGGCATAATATTTGCTTTCAATTGTAATATTAATTTTTTTTAAATCAGCCAAGCCCTGGCTGTTGTGGTTCAGTGGATTGAGCACAAGCCTGTGAACCAAAGGGTTGCTGGTTCCATTCCCAGTCGTGGCATGTGCCTGGGTTGTGGGCCAGGTCCCAGTTGGGGGTGCGTGAGAGGCAACCACACATTGATGTTTCTCTCCCTCTCTTTTCTTCCTTCCTTCCCTTCTCTCAAAATGAATAAAAATCTTTTTTAAAAAATCATCCAAATCTTTCAAACATTTATTATGTGCCAGGTACTATGCTTACCTACATAATTTCATTTAATCCTTTTTGTATTTATGTGAGGTTAGGCAGATGAGAACATTAAAATTTAGAGAAGTAACAGCCAGTCATAATACCAAAACTCAAACCTACTCCTGCCGGCCTCCAGTGTCATGTTTCTCTGAAGACCAGTTCTACATTGCCTAAAGGTAGAGACTCAGGGTAAAAACCACAGAGACACTATTGACACACGTAAGGCAGAACTTCTAAAGATGGGACTATTTCAAAGCAGACAGCCCTCAACAGAGGAAAAGTGAGCATCATCTTGGTAGTGTATTAGCATCGTCTGTGTTGTAGGATTTAATTGTGAATATATCCTAAAGTTCCTTCTTAGCCATCATTTTATAAAATCTCTGGATCCTTTCTGCATTAAATGTTTTGTGGGTCTTTTGGGGAGATACTAGAGATTCACCCGAACAAGTTCTATTAACAAGAGAAAGCATTTCTATTTTTGGCTTTAGGAACAGGAAAAGAAAACACGTCTGTGTATACGATCATTTTTAATTAAAGTCTGATAACTAAGAGAGGGAAATTATGGTGTTTTAAAGGGCAAGCTTTAGATTTCTAGAAAATTAATTTTTCAGAATTCAATATACTAATAATGACTAATATACTAAATAAAAGCACGTAATGAAGAATTGTTACAGTGCCCTGGCCAGTGTGGCTCATTAGTTGGAGCATGGTTTCCTAAACTGAAAGGTCAGGGCACATGCCTGGGTTGTGTGTTTGGTCCCCAATCAGGGCATATGTGAGAGGCAACCGATCAGTGTTTCTCTCCCACATTAATGTTTCTCTCCCTCCCTTCTCCTCTCTAAAAAATCAATAAGCATGTCCTTGAGTGAGGATTGAAAAAAAAAAAGAATTATAACAGTCAAGTTGCTCATATATGGTGGATAATACAATACTTAGGGCTTCTGTAGGCCTTGACATCAGCAAGTGCTGGGTATAACAGACTGGCTTATTTCTGTGGGAGAATCCAGAACTAAGCAGAAATTGAAGTTTGGCTGAGAGGAGAGGAACAGTGGGAGCTCATTATTATATGCCACCTCAGCAGGCTAGATTTTGCCAGTCTCCAGTCGTTTTCAGTTTTGGTACCTTTAAGGGACTGTGACCAAACAAGTGTGAATTGATTGAAGCCAAGAGTTCAATCTGAAGTGTCTGCTGAATACTGTTGCTTCTTCCAGTTAATTCAATTCATGTTAGCAAATATTTACTGAGTATATTCTGTATTTAAGGTATTGTGCTGGATTACTAAAGATAGAAAAATGAGAGTTCACTTTTTTTTATTTACTTGAATTCATTGGGATGACATAGGTTAATAAAATTATATGTGTTTTAGGTGTAGTTTTATAATACATCATCTGCATATTGTATTGTGTTCACCATCCCAAGTCAAGTCTCCTTGCATCAGCATTTATCCTCCCCAAACCCTCTTTCAAGAGTTCACTCTTTAACAAGATCAGCCAATCAGAAAGTACTTGGTAAACTTCTGCTTTGTACCAGAGATTATGCCAAGTACAGTGGATACAGAGGAGAATTAAACATATATGCTATCCTTTTGTTCATATAATGATTTAAGTCTAATAGGAAAAATGGAGATGACACATGTACAAATAACAGCAGAGATTTTAAGAATCTTTAAACAGACTGGGATTTGAATCTCAAAACAGGTTAATCTACCAAACTTTAGTTTCTTAATCTGTAAAATGAGTATAATACCATCTAGGTAATAGGGTGGTTGTGAGAATAAACAAGATGTGTAGTTTTTGATGAAGTGCTTTAGTCAGGCACTCAGTTTAAGATGAGTTTACAGTATCTATTGTAGAAGGCACAAAAGTAACATGAGAATATATAAACTTATAAAAAAATGGGTCTATTTTACGTTAATGAGGAAAATATCAAGTAAAAGAATAACACTTTTCACGCATCAAACTAGCCTAAATTATAAAATTTGAGGTATCTGTGTTTGTAAGGATACCTGTTTCTCCACACCTTCACCAATACTTCGTATACCTTTCAGCACCTGTTTTGTCAGCTATAAAATTTGTGCTAATATTTTCCCAGCCTACTTCTCAAAGAGATAATAAAGTGAGATAACAAAGTAATACAAAAAGATGATATTACACCTCATTGTGCTTGCTCTAGTCTAGGACTAGGCTGAACTTGGAATTATTAGAATTACCTGGGAAACTTTTTTTTTTTTTTTAATGTGTTTTATTGATTAAAATATTACATTTGTGCCAATTTCCCTTCCCTCTGCTCCCCTCCACCCGGTGGCCCCCCTCCCTCCAGTTGTCCCCCCCTTTTAGATTATGTCCATTAGTTGTGCATACAGTTCCTCCCAACCTCTCTCCGTCTATTCCATTCCCTCCTACCATGATCCCCAATTCCTATATCATCTCCCTCCCTCTCCCCACTCCCCCTCCCTGTTGACCTCCCCCCAATATGCTTCCCGTACCCACAGTTCCTTTTCCACTTTCGTTGCCTGCTTAGTTTGCCTTTGTTTCATCTCCCTAGCTTCTGTTTTTTAAACCAGTCCCTTTAACATCTCATATAACAGTGGTTTGGATCTAATGAACTCTTTCAGTTTTATTTTGTCCTGGAAACACTTTCTCTGTCCTTCTATTCTGAATGACAATTTCGCTGGATAGAGTATTCGTGGTTGTAGGTTTTGGATTTTCATTACTTTGAATATTTCTTGCCAGTCCCTTCTTGCTTGTAGGGTCTCCCTTGAGAAGTCAGCTGATAATCTAATTGGGACCCCTTTGTACATAATTCTTTTCTTCTCTCTTGCTGCTTTTAAGATTCTCTCTTTATCTTTAATTTTTGACATTTTGATTATAATGTGTCTTGGAGTGGTTCTCCCTGGGTCCAGTCTCTTGGGAACTCTCCTTGCTTCCTGGACCTGCAAGTCTATTCCCTTCCCCAAGTCTGGGAAGTTCTCCTTTATTATATTTTCACTCAATTTTTCAAGTTCTAGTTCATCTTCCTCACTCTCTGGCAAACCAATGATTCTTATGTTGGGCCTTTTATAGCTGTCCCAGAGGTTTCTGATCCTCTCATTGTTGCTTCCCATTTCCTCTCGCTGCATTGGTTGACTGCTTGTTCCTTCTCCATATTCCAGTTTGTTGAAATGAACTCTGGATTTTTTTTCCTCACCATCTGTCTCGTATGCGGTTTTGTTCCTTTCGTTATGAATGTTTTTCGCTTCTTTCTTATCTTTTTCCTGCTCTTTTGTGAATTCTGTAAGCCACCTGATAACAATGGCCCAGAACTGAACCTCTGACAGGTTTCTTATCTGTTCATCTGTCAGGTTCTCTATCTGTTGCCTGGTGAGTTGTGTCACTGGGATTTCTATAGTTGTCTGCCTCATTTTGACAGATGCGTTTTGTTTTCTTGGGCTGGCTATAGGGGGCAGGGGGCAGTGCCTGCGTACGCGTCACAAATCAGCGACCGGCGCCTGTCTGCGACCTATTTCGCAGCCCTGTGGTGCTTTCTTTGGGGGCGGGGGTCCAAGATGGATTCACACAGTTATTCAGCTAGGAGACCGGGATCCGTCCTCTCGCCCCCCTGGGCCTCACTGTTCAAGGCGATGCGGTGTCTGCTTTCCCCAGTGCTGGGGTCGCGCACTGCCAGGGGCTTGACTGCCGCCGGGATTTTTCGCCGCCCCGCTGCTGTCTCAGGTGCGACCGCAAACAGCACTGCCCTCTTTAACTCTTACCTGCCCAAATGGCACCGCTGGTTTATAACTTCATATGTTGGGCTTCCGTGTAGTTTTATTTTCTGGAATTTCTAGTTATCCTTTGTTTTGAAGTAGTTGTATTCCTCTCTAGTTGTAGAGGGAGACCTAGCGTGTCCGTCTAAGCCTCCATCTTGGCCGGAAGTGGAACTCTTAAAATATGTAGATACCATGGCCCCACTCCAGATCTGTTAAATCAAAAAATTTTTTGTGTGAACTCTTCTTATCTTTATATTTTATTGATTATGCTATTACAGTGGTCCTAATTTCCCCCCCTTTTGTCCCACTCCACCCAGCACCCCCCCCTCACTCAGGCAATCCCTCTTTCCCCCATTGTTCACGTCCATGAGTCATATGTATAAGTTCTTTGGCTACTCCATTTCCTGTACTGTAGTTTACATCCCCATGGCTATTCTGTAACTACCTGTTTGTACTTCTTAACCTCCTCACCTCTTCACCCATTTCTCCACACACATGTGGCAACCAACAAAACGCTCTCTCTAGCCATAATTCTGTCTCTTTTTTGCTTAGTTTTTTAGATTCATTTGTTGATAGATTTGTATTTTTTGCCATTGTTGCTCATAGTTTTGCTCTTGCCTTTAGCATTTCATGTAAGAATGGTTTGGTGATAATGAACTCCTTTAGTTTTTTCTTTTTTCTTTTTTTAAATATATTTTATTGATTGTGTTGTTACAGTAGTTCCAAATTTTTTCCCTTTGCTCCCCTCTGCCCAGTTCCCCCCTTCCCTCCAGCAATTCCACCCCCTTAGTTCATGTCCATGGGTTGTGCATATAAGTTCTTTGGCTTCACTCTTTCCTATGTTATTAACTTCCCTGTGTGTATTTTGCACCAACCAATTATGCTGCTTAATCCCTGCACTATTTCCCCATTTCTCCCCCTCCCCCCTCCCAGCTGATAACCCTCCAAATGATCCCCATACCTATGATTCTGTTCCTATTCTGGTTTGCTTAGTTGGATTTTGTTTTCATTTTTTAGATTCAGTTGTTGATAGTTGTGAGTTTGTTGTCATTTTAGTGTTCATAGTTTTGATCTTCTTCTTAAATAAGACCTTTTGACATTTCATATAATAATGGCTCGATGATGATGAACTCTTTTAGCTTTACCTTTTCTGGGAAGCACTTCAACTGCCCTTCTATTCTAAATGATAGCTTTGCTGGATAGAGTAATTTTGGTTGTAGGTCTTTGCTTTTCATCACATTGGATATACTACTTGCCAGTCCCCTCTTGCTTGCAAAGTGTCTTTTTAGAAATCAGCTGATAACCTTATAGGCACCCCTTTGTAAGGTAACTCTCTGCTTCTCTCTTGCTGCTTTTAGGATTCTCTCTTTATCTTTCACCTTTGGCATTTTAATGATGATGTGTCTTGGTGTGATCCCCCTGGGTCCAGGTCGCCCGGGACTTGTATGTCTAGTTCCTTCGCCAAATTTAAGAAGTTTTCCTTTATTATTTTTTCACGTAAGTTTTCAATTTCTTCCTCTTCCTCTTCTCCTGGCACCCCCATGATTTGGATGTTGGCATATTTAAAGTTGTCCCAGAGGTTCCCAAGCCTCTCCTCATTTTTTTCAACTCTTGTCTCCTCATTCCGTACTGGTTGACTGTTTATTTCTTTCTTATGTTCCAAATCATTGATTTGAACCCCGGGTTTCTCCCTTCACCATTGGTTTTATATGGATCTCCCTTCGTTTCACTTTGCATATCCTTCACTTCTTCCCTTATGTGTTTGTCGTACTCAAGCATATCTGTCAAGCCTGTGAGCATCTTTATCACCAGTGTTTTGAATTCTGTGTCTGTTAGGCTGGCTATCTCCTCATCTGTTAGGTTGGCTATCTCCTTGTTGCTTAGTTCTCCCACTAGAACCTTGATCCCTTTCCCCTTTTGGGCCATACTTCTCTGTCTCCTCATCTTGACAGGCTCCTGTGTTTGTTTCCCTCCGTGTTTCAGATAGAGCTGTTGCTCCTGTTACGTTGTAAGGGGTGGAGCCTTAGGGATTCAGTACAGGGCGACCCGTTTCACCACGTTTTGGCGCTGTGTGTTGGGGAGGGGTCTGAGAGGGAACAATGCCGACTGCCCAGCACTCGCCCCTTTTCCAGGCACCTCTCCCACTTCCGCATTGGACTGGTGCCACACTAGCTGCTGCCCTGGCCGGCATTCCCAGAGTGGGTGGGTCTGTGGATGTTCTAGGACTGTGGGGGCCCTTTAAACAAGTGGACTCTGCTGAGACTGGCAGTTTCTGCCTCTGCCCCACCCCCCCACTGATCTGCACAGTCAGAAGCAATGAGGCTTGATTTTCCCCGGTGCTGGGACCATGAGCTGAGAGGTCCCGTGAGGAGCTGGGAATGCTCCCCAGGTTTCCCTCCTAACTTTTTAAAACATGTAACTGTGCTTTCTGCTGGCATGCTGCTGCCGCTGCCACACCGCATCCTCTACGCCCCGGCTCCGCCCCTCCTACCTGTCTGGATGAATATTTCTTCTTTATATCTTTGTTTGCTGGACTTCCATGCAGTTTGGTTTTCTGGAACTTCTGGTTGTTTCTAGTTTTGAGGTAGTTGTATTCCTTCTTAGTTGTGGAGGGAGACGCAGCATGTCTGTCTAGGCCTCCATCTTGGCTGAAAGTCCCCTTTAGTTTTTTCTTGACTGGGAAGCTCTTTACCTGCCCTTCGAATCAAAATGATGGCTTACTGAGTGAGCAATTTTGGCTGTGGGTCCCTGCTTTTCGTGATTTTGTATATTTCTTGCCAGTCCCTTCTAGCCTGTGAAATTTCTTTGAGAAATCAGCTGACAGTTTTATGGGAACTCCCCTGTAGGTAACTAACTTCTTTTCTCTTGCTGTTTTTAAGAGTCTCTCTTTATTTTTAACCTCTAGCATTGTAATTATGTTGTATCCTGGAGTGCGCCTCTGCGTTTATCTTGTTTGGGACTCTCTGTGTTTCCTGGACTTGCGTGTCTATTTCCTTCACCAAATTAGGGGAGGTTTCTTTCATTATTTCTTCAGATAGATTTCCAATATTTTGCTCTTTCTTTTCTCCTTCTGAAACCCCTATGATGTGAAAGTTGGACCTCTTAAAGTTATCCCAGAGGATGCTTATACTTTCCTCTTTTTTTTTGACTCTTTTTTTTTCTTCTAGTTCTGATTGGTTGTTTTTGCTTCCCTAAGTTCCATATCATTGATTCGAACCTTGGCTTCATCTACTCTACTGTTGTTTTTCTGTAAATTGTTCTTTGTTTCAATTAGTGTATCCTTTATTTCTGACTGGATCTTTTTTATGCTGTTGAGGTCCTCACTAAGTTCCTTGAGCATTCTTATAACCAGTGTTTTGAACTCTGCATCTGATAGATTGCTTATCTCCATTTTGTTTAGGTCTTTTTCTGGATTTTTGATCTGTTGTTTCATTTGGGCCATGTCTCCTCATTTTGGCAGCCTCCCTGTGTTTGTTTCTATGTATTAGATAGAGCTGCTCTGACTCCATATCTTGGTAGTGTGGTCTAATGTAGTAGGTGTCTTGTAGGGTCTAGTGGCACAGCCACCCCTATTACCCAAGCTGGGTATTCAGTGTGCACCCTCGTGTGGGCTGAGTATACCCTCTTGTAGTTGAGCCTTGGTTGCTGTTGGCAGATCAATGGGAGGGATTTACACAGGCCACTCAGCTGCGAGGAGTGGTTGTGACCACTGACTACCAACCTCTGCTCTCTGTGGAAAATCAGCTGTGCAGGGGCAGGGTGGTGGTACTCTGACATCTGTTGCTGGTCCCGGACTTTCCCAGGTGGTGCAGGCCAAGGTCAGCCCCAAACTGTGTTTTGTCCTGGGTCACCCTGCCTGAGCTATAAGGCAATCTGAGATGGTTGCTACTTGTGCCGGGCTTGAAGATTCCCAGGTGGAGACAAGGTGTGAATCTAGGCTGGCTGCTGCTTGTGCTGGGCCTGGGGCTCAGGGAGGCTGGCTGTTTCTTGTTTGGTAGGATTTAGGAAGTTGTGAAGCAAGAGCCAAGACCAGCCATTCATATGGAAAAGCAGCTTGGGTGGGCCCAAAAGTTGGGTGGGGCAGAGTCTCTGGGGATCTCCAACCTGGGTCAAACAGTGTTAGCCAGGTGGATGGAGTCTCAGATATGGCACCAGCTGGCTGGCTCTGTGGGGAAGGGTTTAGAAAAGGGACAATGGCCTCTGTTCACCATGATGCCAGACACTTCACTTCCTCCCTGTATGCCTTCCGAGCTGCTACCCCAGCTGGAGCTCAGACGGGGTGAATCTGAGTAGGTGAGCCTGTGTGTGGGTTCTTTAAGAGAAACTGCCTGGGGCTCCAGTAGTTTCTTCTACCAACTCACTCCCTGCTGGTTTTGCAGCCAGATGTTGTGGGAACTTATCTTTCTGGCAGTGGAACCCTGAGCTTGGGGGCCTGCTGTGGGGCTGGGACTCCTCACTCCTGAGCTATGCCTCCTGAATTTTTATTCACCACAGGTGGATGAGAATCCAGCCCATTCCTTTTATGCACCCCTCCTACCCATCTCGATGAATGTGGTTTCTTTAATTCCGTAGTTGTCAGACTTCCATTCAGCTCGATTTCTGATGGTTCTGAGTGATGGTTGTTCTATATTTTAATTGTAATTCTAATGTGGTTTTGCAAAGAGGCGAGGTGTGTCTGCCTCCCCGCCAACTTGACAAGAAGGCCAGAATTTCTGATGGGTTAGTCTGGGCAGTAGTACTATATTTCCTAAAGCTCCTTGTGAGATTCTGGTAGGCAAACATGGTTGAGACCACCTGGAGTTAGGCTTTTTGGATTTTAATTTTGGTGTTGCTATTTAATAGTTATTTGGCCCTAGGCAAGTTACTTAATCTCACTGTAAAATGTCCTCTCCTGTAACTTGATGAAAATCATGTCTGAATAACTTGTAAAGAGAAAGTTAGATAATTCATTCAAAGCACTTAAAGTGGTACCAAAGCTAAAGGCATTTTAGTTTCTGATTTCAAATTTTACTACCAAGCTATAGTAATCAAAACAATACCTTACTGGCATTAAAATAGACAAGCCAAAGAAACAGAATCAAGATGTCATGAATAAACCCACGTATTGTATTTTCAACTAATACTTGACAAGAGAGCAAGAAGACTCAATGAGGAAAGAATAGGCTTTTAAAATAAATGGTGCTGGGAAAACTGGCTAACCCACATGCAGAAGAATGAAATTGGATCCCTATCTTACACTACTCACAGAGATTAAGTTAAAATGTGTTAGAGACTTATTGTAACAATATAATCAATAAAATATACTTAAAAAAATGTGTTAGAGACTTAAATGTAAGACTTGAACCTGTAAAACTATTGGAAGGAACAGGGAAAAAGCCACTTGATGTTGGCCTTCGAAATGATTTTTGTCTATGACACGGAAAGTTCAGGCAACAAAAGCAATAAAAACAAGTGGGACTACATCAAACTGAAAAGCATCTGTACAGCAAACAGCAAAATGAAAATGCAACCTGCAGAATAGGAGCCAATATTTGAAAACCACCTATCTGGTAAAGGTTTAGTATGCAAAATATATAAGGAACTCGTACAACTCAGTAGCAAAATGTGCAAAAAACTTCAATAGACACTTTTCCAAAGAATGGTGAACAGATGCAAGAAAAGATGCTTGACATCACTAATAATCAGGAAAATGCAAACTAAAACCACAGTGAGATATATGTGTATCTCACAACTGTTGATATAGCTATTATAAAAAAGGTAAGAGACAACTATGTTGGTGAGGCTGCATGAAATAAAAGGAAACCCTTGTGCACTTTTGGTGGGAATGTAAATTGGTTACAGCCACTGTGAAACATCTTCAAAAAGTTAAAAATAGAACTACCATATGATCCAGGAATCCCACTTCTAGATAATGTTCAAAGTAAATGAAAACACTATCTCAAAGAGATATCTGCACCCCCTAGTTTGTAGCAATGTTATTCAGAACTGCCAACACATGGAAACAACCTGAACATCCATCATTGGATAAATGGTTAAAGAAAATGTGATACACACAGGAAAATTATTCAGCCATAAAAAAAGGGATCCTACTTTTTGCAACAACATGGAGGACCTTGAGAACATTATGCTAGGTGAAATAAGGCAGAGAAAGGCAAGGCAAATACTGTATGTTCTCATGTATGCAGAATCTAAAGAAGTTGAATTCATAGGAATAGAGATTAGGGCTGGAAGGCAGGGATATGGGGAAATGTTTGTCAAAGGGTACTAACTCCCATCTATAAGATGAATAAGTTCTGGGGGTCTAAGTTATAGCATGGTGACTATAATGAATTATAGTATATTATGTACTTGAAAGCTGTTAAGAGAGTAGATCCTAAATGTTATCAACACACACACATGGTAATTATGTGAGGGAGTGGAAGTGCCAGCAACCTTATTGTGGTAATCATTTTGCAGTATACATATGTATCAAATCATCACATTGTACACCTTAAACTTACATATGTGTCAGTAATATCTCAATAAAACTGGGAGGAAAATATCACAGGAAATAAAGAGATGACAAAGGGCTAAATTTGGATGGCAAGTCAAAGAGTTTTCTCCTTTTATATTTTGAACTTTTTATTAATGAGAATATATTCAAAGTAGTATATTTAATCACTTAAAATAAAAATAATATGAGGGAAAAATGTGATTATGAAATCTGACTTGTGCCCTGACTGGTGTGGCTCAGTTGGTTGGGTGTTGTCCCACAAAGCTAAACATCACCAGTTGATCCCCAGTCAGGGCTCGTGCCTAGGTTGCAGGTTTAGTGTGTGATAGAGGCAACTGATCAGTTTCTCTCTCACATCGATGTTTCTCAGCCTCTTTCTCCCTCTCTTCCCCCCTCTCAAATAAATAAAATAAAGAATTCTGACTCCTGTTATACTTTGAATATTACATTGGTAATTTACCTTGATTCTGGTTATGTATTCACTACTAACTTGTTATATGACCCTGAGCAAATAATTTCCTTTCTTGTGGCCTCAGCTTCTTCATTCATAAAATGTGATGGTTAAGCTACACAGGTCTCTTATTTTATTCTTAAAAGTTAAAAAATGTTGATGACATTTACTAACACTAGTTGTGATATATTATTGTCAGATAATTTAGTTCATTTGAGGAAGAAGATCCCAATTATTTTAGGTTTGTTTAAACCTCTAAAATTGTAGCTCCCTGAGATATTATGATTTATTTTTAAATATATTTTTATTTAACTGCAATACAAGCTTGTGTGTACTCCTGCATCTATCTTAAGTGAATCTTTGGTAGGTTTCATGACTTGTCCACCTTTCAGGGTTATTTCATGACCTGAATGTTACATTTGTGTGATATCCTGAACCAAGATATTAACTGACTCATGGCCTTTACCTAGGAAATTTCCCTTCCAGAGTAGAGAAAAGATCACTAAGGAACATGGATGATAATCATAGTCAATAGCAGAACACAGACAATCATTGCTTAAAGATTCTCACTCTGTGTTTCATGAAAAGCTAGGACGAATTAAGGCTTATAAAGGGATTTAGCTCGAGAAAGACCTATTTTGAAGTTGGGATAAAAAACCTATGTGCACCATAAAGGCAGAAAATCATCATTTAAAAAATCTTGTTTAAAATTGGAAAGTCTTGATTGTCTTGCAATCCTTGAATTCTGATGACAGTACATCCAACTAAGTTATTGGTAATGAGAAAAGATTTGCTAACCTGGGTGTATCTTAACTACTTTTCCTTTTCCTCCTAGGCAGCCATCATTAGTAGGGTTCAATGTAGGATTGTGGCTTTGGATCTACGAGGTCATGGTGAGTGAAGTTCCTGATTCTGACTGAATGACATATTTGCCAAGCCCTTGGAATAGTGTTAAATACTACAGATTTCAATCTGTTTCATTTGGGCATTTTGAGGGAAGTTCTAGCTTGCAGTTTTTATAAATATTTTATAAATACACAGACACACACATATATAGATTATAGTTTAGCTAGGAAAATATCCTTTAATGTAACCAAAATCTGATGCTAGTGATATATAAGGAATGTGGATAAATCTTTTTTAGGCTACTGTTATTATCTTCCTTAAGGTGTCCAACTATAAAGATATGTCTGTAGCAGAAAATTCTTGCTAAGCACATCATATGAGGGAGGACCTAAAAGAAACCTGGAATTATCTTCTGAAAGGTGGGCCCTTGTGTAGTACAGGCTTCCCCCAGCTAAGTGAGGTTCTTAGGAACCCATCTGTATCAGTGTACCAGCTGGTGTTGTTGTGAGAGGCTGCATTGGGCTTCAGTGAATTTTATTTTAAAGACTTTAATCGCATTTCCCCATTTCATGATGGGTGATTACAAGTGAACCTGCCTGCACCTCACTGAGTGCTGAGCAGTTTTTGACCAAAAAAGGCATGACCCCTGTGCCTCACTCACCCTTTCTATTCACTCAATCTCGCCCTGAGCGACATTTTTTTTTTTTGTTTCCCTGGATGAAAAAAAGTCCTCAAAGGGAAACGTTTTGCTGATGTGGAAGAGGTGAAACAAAAAACATCAGAAGCACTAAAAGGCATCAAAAATCGACAAGTTCAAAAACTGTTATGAGCAGTGGAAAAAATCGTCTCAGTAGGTGTGTTGCATCAAATGGAAAGTACTTTGAAGGTGACTGTGTTTAAACATGTAAGAAAAAATACACAACTTTTAATAAACACTAGGGTTTTTTTTTTTTTGTCTCGTATATAAGTATAAAGTCTGCATTTCATTGTTCAAAAGTGAGATTTTTGAAAGAGAATGCTCTTGCATTTATAATTACTGTTCTTGGGAATTTTATTTTTTAAATATATTTAGCCTTGGCTGGTGTGGCTCAGTTGGTTGGAGTGTCATTCCTCCTGTACACCAAAAGGTAGTGGGTTTGATTACCAGTCAGGACACATGCCTAGGCTGCTGATTTGATCCCCAATCTTGGTGCATATGGGAAGCAACCAATCGATGCTTCTCTCTCGCATCAATTTTTCTTTTTCTTTTTTAAAAATTTAATTTATTATTAGAGGGGAAGGGAGGGAGAAAGAGATGGAGAGAAACATCAATGTGGGAGAGAAATATTGATCAGTTGCCTCTTGAACATGCCTGACCAAGGACAACCTAC
Source organism: Furipterus horrens (assembly GCF_987537825.1). Lineage (NCBI taxonomy): Eukaryota > Metazoa > Chordata > Mammalia > Chiroptera > Furipteridae > Furipterus > Furipterus horrens. The sequence goes on from NW_028327172.1 coordinate 46,222,194, forward strand.
AACCCAGGCATGTTCCCTGATCTGGAATCAACACCCAACCGAGCCACACTGGTCAGGACATCATTTCTCTTTCTCTTCTTCTCTTTAAAGGCAATGAAAAAAATGTTCCCAGGATTAAAAAAATATTTTTAAATATTTATTTTAGGTGAAACAAAAGTCAAGAATTCTGAAGACCTGTCTGCAGAAACAATGGCAAAGTAAGTAATCTAATATTGTTTATACGTCACCTGGTTTTCATTAGTATTATAAAGAGTAGTATACCTTTATCATTCTCTTGGTGATTGTTGTACAATCATTAATACATTCTTTTTTCTTTTTTTTTTTTTTAACTTGTATATCTGGTCTGGTGTCTCCTTACTATTTAATCTTGAAAGAAACATTCATCTTTCTTGGTATATTCAATGTGATAGTCATACATAAAGCGCTTGAAAATTCTTTGGGGCATGGTATAGTTTGTGTTGGCTTTTGAAAAATTTTCTTATTTTGACGTTGTTGAATAGAATCTAGATATCAATTGGGGACCCATGCTTGGAAAAGTAGTTGTATACAAGAGGCCCAGTGAAATGTTTTAAAATATCCTGCCCATGTTCTTTGTCCAACTTTTATAGTAAGACAGAAACAGAGCATTAAAGAAAAAATAGTTATACCCTAGGCCTCAAAAGATGACTGCAGCATATACAGTGGCTGTCAAACCTGGTCCCTCATCAGAATCACCTGAAAAGTGATTAAACTACAGATGATTTGGCCCTACCCCATAACAATTGAATTAGTGCTTCTACTAGTGGGATCTGAGCATTTACATTTTGATAAAGCTCTATAGAGGAATCTGATATAGCCAGCCCTCTGACTGGCGTTTGGGAACCACTGCCCTATATTGTAAGCAGAATTCTTCTCACTACTCTGCTTTCATACATGCTCTGTCGTGTACTTAATACATGTCCTCCCAAGTAGTTGACCAACTTTGGCCAAAAAATCTTGTCCCTTCTTACTTTAGCAGCTTTAATCCAAGAGTAAAGGATTCTAAAGGAACCCAAACTCTCATGGCCATAATCTTACAGTTATAATAGATGGTATTTGTGTCCTTTCTATTTGCCAGACTTTATTAAGTGTAAAATAAGCATTTATTAGGAATAAATAGTGCGTTGTTGGTGGGAGTGCTGACTGGTGCAGCCACTGTGGAAAACTATGAAATTTCCTCAAAAAACTAAAAATGGAACTGCCTTTTGATCCAGTGATTTCACTGCTAGGATTATACCCTGTTCATAGCAGTGTTATTTACAATAGGCAAGTACTGGAAACAGCCTAAGTGTCCATTAGTAAATGAGTGGATCAAAAAACTGTGGTACATGATCTGGTCAAGATGGTGGTATAGACAGACATACCTTGTCTCTTCCACAACCACATCAGAATTACAACTAAAATATAGAACAACCATCACTCAGAACCATCAGAAATCGAGCTGAATGGAATTCTGCCAACTACAGAATTAAAGAAACCACATCCATCGAGACAAGTTAGGAGGGGTGCAGACATGGAACGGGTTGGTCTCTCACCCATATGTAGTGGGTAAAAATTCGGGAGGCATAACTCAGGAGTGAGGAGTCCCAGCCCCACAGCAGGCCTCCCAGCCCAGGGTTCCACTGCCAGGAAGATAAGTTCCCACAACATCTGGCTGCAAAACCAGCAAGGAGCGAGTCAATGGAAGAAACTGCTGGAGCCCCAGGCAGTTTCTCTTAAGAACCCACACAGGCTCACCTCAGATTCACCCCCTCTGAGCTCCAGCACTGGGGTAGCAGCTCGGAAGGCACCAGTGGCACACAGGGAGGAAGTGAAGTGTCTGGCATCATGGTGAACAGAGGCCATTGTCCCTTTTCTAAACCCTTCCCCACAGAGCCAGCCAGCTGGTGCCATATCTGAGACTCCATCCACCTGGCTAACACTGTTTGACCCAGGTTGGAGATCCCCAGAGACTCTGCCCCACCCAACTTTTGGGCCCACCCAAGCTGCTTTTCCATATGAATGGCTGGTCTTGGCTCTTGCTTCACAACTTCCTAAATCCTACCAAACAAGAAACAGCCAGCCTCCCTGAGCCCTAGGCCCAGCACAAGCAACAGCCAGCCTAGATTCACACCTTGTCTCCACCCGGAATCTCCAAGTCAGGCATAAGTAGCAACCATCTCGGATTGCCTAATAGCTCAGGAAGGGTGGCCCAGGGAAAAACACAGTTTGGGGCTGACCTTGGCCAGCACCACCTGGGAAACCCCAGGGCCAGTGCACCCAGTGGACAATAACAGATATCAGAGTATCACCACTCTACCCCTACCCCAGCACAGCTGATCCTCCACGGAGGTGGAGGTTGGTGGTCAGTGGTCACAGCCTATCCTTGCAGCTGAGTGGCCTGTGTAAATCCCTCACATTGATCTCTCAATAGCAGGCAAAGCTCAAATACAAGAGCAGGGTGTACTCAGCCCACATGAAGAGCATACCTCAAATACCCAGCCTGGGTAATAGGGGTGGCTGTGCCGCTGGACCCTATAGGACACTTACTACATCAGGCCATGCTACCAAGACATGGAGTCAGAGCAGCTCTAATTAATACACAGAAATACACACACAGAGGCTGCCTAATTGAGGAGGCAAAAAAATATTATGGTCCAAATGAAAGAACAGAAGAAAGCCCCAGAAAAAGAACTCAATGAAATGGAGATAGCCAATCTATCAGATGCAGAGTTTAAAACCCTGATGATCAGGGTGCTCAGAGAAATGATTGAGTATGGCCACAAAATGAAGAAGTGAAGGTTATAAAAAGTGAAATAAAGAAAAATACACTGGGAACCAACAGTGATGGGAAAGAAGCCAGGATTCAAATCAATGATTTGGAACAAAAGGAAGAAATAAACATTTACCCAGAACAGAAAGAAGAAGCAATTGAAACAAAAAAGACAATTAAGAACCTCTGAGACAACTTTAAACATTTGAATCATAGGGGTGCCAGAAGGAGAAGAGCAAGAAATTGAAACCTTATTTGAAAAAATAATGAAATAAAACTTCCCTAATTTGGTGAAAGAAATAGACATGCAAGTCGAGGAAGCACAGCCCCAAACAAGTAGGACCCAAAGAGGACCACACCAAGACACATGATAATTAAAATGCTAAAGGTTAAAAATAAAGAGAGAATCTTAAAAGCAGCAAGAGAAAAGTAGAGAGTTATCTACAAAGGAATTCCTATAAGACTATCAGCTGATTTCTCAAAAGAAACTTTGCAGGCAAGAAGGGACTGGCAAGAAGTATTCGAAGGGATGATAAGCAAGGACCTACAACCAAGATTACTCTATCCAGCAAAGCTATTGTTTAGAATGGAAGGGCAGATGAAGTGCTTCCCAGACAAGGTAAAGCTGAAGGAGTTCATCATCACCAAGCCATTATTACATGAAATGTTAAAGGGACTTATTTAAGAAAGAGAAGATCAAAACTATGAACATTAAAATGACAACAAACACAACTATCAACAACCAAATCTAAAAAACAAAAACAAAAACTGAGCAAACAGCCAGAACAAGAATAGGTATAGAGATCTTGTGGAGGGTTATCAGCTGGGAGGGGAAGAGGGAGGAAGGGGGAAGTGGTTGAGGGATCAAGAAGCATAATTGGTAGGATCAAAACAGACAAGATGTTAAGAATAGTATGGAAAACGGTGAAGCCAAAGAACTTAATGCATGACCCATGGACATGAACTAAGGGGGAGCGGGATTGCTGGAGGGTGGCAAAGGGAAAAAAATTGAGATGACTGTAACAGCTTAACCAATAAAGTATACTTAAAAAAGAAAACTGTTGGCCCTCACTGGTGTGGCTCAATGGTTTGGGTGCTGGCCTGCAAACCAAAAGGTTGCCAGTTCAATTCCCAGTCAGGGCGCATGCCTCAGTTGCTGGCCAGGTCCCCAGTTGGGGGTGAGAGGCAACTGATGGATGTAGCTCTCTCACAGTCATGTTTCTTTCCATCTCTTTCTTCCTTTTTTCTCCTACCTCTAAAAATAAAAAATAAAAAATAAATTAAACTGTGGTACATGGACACAATGGAGTACTCTGCAGCAGAAAGAAAGAAACTCCTACCCTTGCAACAGAGTGGATGGAAATGGGGAGTATTATGCTAAGTGAAATAAGTCAGGTGACAAAAGACAAATACCATATGATCTCACCTATAAGTGGAACCTAATGAACAAAACAGACAAACGAGCAAGATAGAACCAGAGACATGGAAGTAAGGAACAAACTGACAGTGACCTGATGGGAGGGGGAAGGGGGATAATGGGGAAAAGAAGGAGGAGGGTTGAGTCAAGGAACAAGTGTAAAGGATCCATGGACATGGACTACAGAGTGGAGATTGACTGAGACCAGGGTGGAGGGGGTGGGGTGCAGGTAAGTGGGGCAGGGGAGAGCAATGGGGGGGAAATTGGGACAACTGTAATAGAACAACAAATACTATATAGTAAAAAATAAATAATTTACTTAGGTTATTTAAATTTATCTACATTATTAACTCTGTAGTATAGATATTATCTTTTTAGAAGTGAGGAAACTATCTCAGCCTGAATAACTACATGAGGCCACACAGTTAATAAAAAAAATTGTGATCATTCAATTATAGTGCTTGGTAGAGAGAGAGAGAGAGAGAGAGAGAGAGAGAGAGAGAGAGAGAGAGAGAAAGAAACACAATGTATGAACACCATTTTACTAAATGAACCTTTGCCTGAGAACCCACAGAAAGGGAGCCAAGAATCTGTTCCCTCAGTTGTTCCCAGTGCCTTTATAATGTGAGAACAATAAAGCCTGAAATAATCAAGCATGTTTGTCATACCTATGGAAAGATTTGGGAATGATTTTTAAGGACTTAACGGACTTCTTGACTATTAACAAAAAAGTGAATACATCGTTTAAGCGGCCAGGCAACCAGACAAAGGCTGATGATGGCTTGGCTGGCTTTCTAGAGGAAATCGAAAAATTAATTGAGGATCTTCCCAATAATGTATTGATTGGTCTGGGACAAACAGGAGAAAGAAACTACATAGTAATTTGAACAGGAAAAGTTTAATTTAAAGATTTATTAACTATAACATGGGAATGCAATAATGAAGAATTGGCTAGTAAGAAGTAAAGAGAACTCTAAAGAATATACTTGACTCTGGGAATAGTTTCACTACTTATCCATGTGTCAAATTATGTACACTTTAAGGATATTACAATTTTATTTATCAATTATATCTCATTAAAGCTGAGAAAAATTCTAAAGGAAATAAAGAATATAGTAATAGCTGATGTAAAAAGCAGCTAGTATTTCCTTGGGCTGAGATAAAACACTAATGGATAGAGGTTGAGATCTAAACCTTGCTGGAGAGCTCATGACCATGGCTCTGAATGGAGGCTGAGAAGTCACTTTGATGTCACATTGGTAGAACTTACCATAATTCTGCTTTCTAGGGTGCAGGGGAAGCTGTTCAGAGGAAGATTCTCTCACCAGAGGCACTCTGGAACATAAATATTGGGGGTGTTTCCAGACATCTGCTGTACAACATCATGCCAATAGATATCAATAAGATATTGTGTACTTAAAAGTGTAAAAGGGTAGATCTATGTTAAGTGTTCTTACCACATATACCTGCACACAAACACATACACACACAGAAGTGATGCAAGGCAACTTTTGGAGATGATGGATGTGATCAAGGTAATTCTTGATTGTGGTGATTATAACAATATAAATGCAAATATAAATATAAATCTCCAAACTTATAAAATTGTATACATTAATTATGTGCCACTTTTTGTATACCAATTATACCTCAATAAAGCTAGGAAAGAAGAACATTGGGGATGGGGGTATGTATTGCTGGAGAGGTAGGCACGGGGAAAGCTGTATGTGGTACAGGAGCTGGGGGCTTCCCATGCTGTAGGACCTGGGTGATAGGGAACCGCACGTTACAGGAGCTTGTGGAGTAAACACACATGAATCAGGAACAGAACCCTCTCTTTCTGCAGTGTCTCACCCGTGTCCTCTTAACATCATGCCAACTGGCAAAGGAAGAACATTTAAAGGCCTCAGATCCAATTTTGCAGAAGGTGCAATGAAAGGTGAATTGGAGCTGAGAGACAATAAATTGGTAACTAGCATAAAAAAGTTTAAAAAGGAAATACATGATTAAAATAGTCTAGAACTGATGATTATGATTACCAAGAATGAGAAGAGCCAATAATTATTGTTGAATTCTTGCTGAAACAGTCTAAACAATAAAACAGTTATATGATTTCTTAATTCAATCACTCTGTAAAACAAAAATTCTAAAATGGGCATTCTTAATGGGTGGTTCGTGAGGTTTTCAAATAGTACTGACAGCATGATTTTCACCTTACATACCAACTTTAGAACCTATGTCCTACATAAGATGCAACTCCACTGAAGATAGAAGAGCCAAGATTTGAACTCAGGTGGCTCTGATAATCGTTTTTGTGCTATGTCTGATATGCTATACCACTTCTCAGGAAATGAACCTAGTGTTAATAAGTATGATAGAATCCCCTTAAAGAGCAAACACAAAAATGGTACATCCAGTTACAGACTCGATCTGTAGTTAATCCCCCCTACTTCATCTTTATTTCTCTGGAATTTCAGGACATGTCTCAAATAAGGCCCTAATCTTGGTGACTGAATACTTTGTCAAATTTTAGTAAGAATACATTTTTCTTGGTGATAGATGATCAAGTGATCATAACCAACTTTTATTTGGATGAAACGTACCCTTCCTAAACTTAGATACAATATTAAGTTGGTTTGTTTCAGATCCTATCCACCTTCGTGCATGTATTTTAAGGAGACCTGGATTTAGATAATATTCTGTAGCATCCTTTTATTTTACTGATTATATCTCCTACTAACACAAAATTTTAGCCTTAAATTTAACACCAGAGGAATATTAAACTATTATTTGTTTTTGCTTATAAAATTGTGTGGCCTCCTTTATCTCCCATTCAGATTGTCTGCAGATGCTGCAGCTACCAGATTGACATCTGTAATTGTTGTATGAGGATTATAAGATTAATTCCTTAAGAAACATTTACCTTTGCTATTCTGAATACTGTAGGGACATATTTGAAAAGCTGTGTCCCTATATCCATACCTGCTGTATTTGGCTGACACCGTGTGAGTGCTTGAGGTGTACGTAGTGACCCCAGCAAGACAAAACTGTCTTTTGAACTTGGCTGACTCAGCCACTCCCAAAAGAAGACAGTAGAGCCAGTGGTTCCTACAAACACACCAACCAAAGAAGGCCTATAGCAAATAAAAACCAGAGTTCCTACTTCAGTTCTCATTTTCAAAGCTGTAAGGTTTGACTTTGTTAAACCGATCCACTCATAATTAAAGGCTAGGACAGAAGCCAATAAAAATTAGTTCTGAACATCTTTCTAGTTTCTCAGAACACTATACTTACATTTATGTTCATACTTCAAACAACTTTACATGTAAATAACAATTAACATTTGTATAGCACTTTACTTTTTTCAAAGTATTTTCACATTCACTCAGTTAATTCTCACAGCAATTCAGAATAGTAAATGATATTCTTATCTTCATTTTATAGATGTTGAAACTGAGAGGTTAAAAACTAATCCAAGTCCATATAGTAAAAAATAGACTGGGGCTGTAATTCATCTTGTGACTCCAAACTTCACTACATTATAATGCTTAAGTTGTTTTTCTGTTTTATAGATGGGGAAGCTGAAGCCTAGAGCAGTTAAATATTTTGTCCAGAGTTTCAAACTTAGGTTTAAACTAAAGCTATATGTTTATGTAATTGTACTAGATGTGTGGAACAGTGAAAGTGTGATGTAAATGAAAGTCAGAAAATTGATTTCTTAGTCCTTAAACTGCCATTTATCAGAAGAGCTAAGTGTGTGGCTAGTATATAGATATTGGGAACATGTTAGGAGTTTTAGATAGCTGTGCTTGTAAGATGGCCTAACAGACCTCTATAGTTCTAGAACTGTTACAGATCAAAGGAAGGAGTTAGGGAAGAAAACTATTTTACAGTGTTGTCAGAGAGCATTTCCTGCTTTTATTCCTTCCCTTTGCAGAGATGTTGGCAATGTGGTTGAAGCCATGTATGGGGACCTGCCTCCTCCAATTATGCTAATTGGACATAGCATGGGCGGTGCTATTGCAGTCCACACAGCATCATCCAACCTGGTTCCAAGCCTCCTGGGTTTGTGCATGATTGATGTTGTGGAAGGTAAGTTTTTTGTGTTAACTGAATCAAAATCTTTGACATACAAGAGCTATGTATGGTAGATTGCTTTTGTGTTTTAATTTATTGTTGATTTCATTCATCTTGAAGTATGTCCCTTTGTCCTTTATATCTTTTATGCTGTTTTGTGGCAAAGGCATTCCAAGTTTTTTTTTTTTAATTGGGATGTAATGGACTTACAATTTTGTATTAGTTTCAGGTGTACAATATAAGGATTTGATAATATGTACAGGGTGGGGCAAAAATAGATTTACAGTTGTCAGTATGCAATACAGAGTACATTCTTGTATTCTTGTTTATTGTATTTTCCATATGAACAACTGTGAACCTACTTTTGCCATACTCTGTATATATTGCAAAATGACCTTCATAATATATCTAGTTAATATCCATCACTACCATATAGTTAAATTTTATTTTTCTTGTCATGAGAACTTTAAAATCTATTCTCTCAGCAACTTTTAAATATATAATACAGTATTATTAACTATAGTCACCACGTTATACAATACATCCCCAGAACTTATTTTATAACTGGATGTTTGTATTTTTCGACACCTTCACCCAGTTTACCTATACCCCACATTACATAATCAGTCTCCATGACATAAGAAACTCTTCATAAACTTCTTTTATGGCTGCATAATATTTTAATTGTATGTATGTCCCCTAATTTTATTTAACACTTAAAAAGAAATTGCCATGTCTTCTATGACCCAGTCTCAGAAATCATACTATTGCTTGTATAAGGCAGCCCTATTCGTTGTAGGGATACTTCACAAAGGAGAGAATACCAGGAGGCAAAAATCACTGGAGGCCATCTTGGAACCTGGCTGTCACATCAGTCTTTTGAATTTTATTAAACTGCATCTCTTTTTCTGCAAGCAGCACTGAATTCTGTTGTAGTTGAGGGCAGATGTATATAGTTGACCCAGTAAGTGTAAATGCTCGGGATATGTTAAGTGCTGTTGTTAAAATTTTTGTTTAACATCTAGGTACAGCCATGGATGCCCTTAATAGCATGCAGAATTTCTTACGTGGTCGTCCCAAAACCTTCAAGTCTCTGGAGAATGCCATTGAATGGAGGTAATCCACAAATTTATATTGTCTATATTTTAAGTGTTAGATTATAGCTTTCTTTTTCATCAGCTCAAGCACCAAGTTCAAAGGAATGATTTGTCTTAGCTTTATTGTTAATTTCATGGGTGGAAACAATTATGTAAAGACTGGAGTTTTAAAAACATTTTAAATGTTTCAGACTTGGCTCAGTTGCATAAAATCCACCCTTTTTCTAATACACTATAATACCTCCTACAATCTTAGTAATTATGGATCATATGCTTTCTAGCTATTCCCATGTCTAAGGTGAGAGTTTAGACTAATTGAGACTCTTAAGATCTCTTCTACCTCTGATGCTCCGTGGTTCTAGATTCACTTCCTGTGTTCTAGAAAAAATAAGAAACAGAATATTATTGTAGGTTTTTTTTCTCCAGTTTTTATTTGCGTTTTGGGTAAATAAAAACCCTTTGTGTAAATAGTTTTCATAAAAATCACTGACGGAATTGCCTGTGGCTTTCACTTAAGTAAAGGCTATTCAATCATTTAATTTATTCATTAATTCAATCAATTATTTTAAATATTTATTAAATACTTGGTGCTGAAGGGTGAAGATTCAGAGATAAGTAAAACACTATCCCTCCCACCGAGGAGATCAGTCTTGGGGTTAAACATCTTCAGTATCCCATCTTCCTGCCTATTCTTCAAAATCTATCTCCAATACCTTCTTCACAACCTTTTCTCTAACTTCAAACTACATAGATCACTGCCTCAGGGAAATAGCTTGAGACCTTTAAGTCTATATTACATTGTACTGTTTAACCCCAGAGAAGGAAAACTCTGACTCCAAAAAACCTCCGCTGCCTTGCGGCATACCTCTTCAGGGGAAAGGCTAAGGGAGTAAACCCCGACAGAAAATCCGGAGCCGGAGTCCCTAAGGCGGTTTGATGTTGTAGTCAACACCGGCAACTCCTGCGGCGCACCTGAAGCCAAGCTGTATTGACTCCGTCTTTCCCTTGGACCCTTCAGCTGCGAAGAGAGGGGGGGTCTGCTGCATGGGCGACAGCAGACCCTCCATATCACCCTGCCCAGGCTCTGTAGCTTCAGCTTCATTGGAGAGGACACTCCAGCGTCATCGTAAGATGTCGATTCAACACGGGAGGAGACAGATACCGTGTCACTCCCGAGTTGGACTGCACAGCCATTCTTGGTGGTGCAGATAGACTCTTAAGAAGCTACACCATCGTCTCTCAAGACGGACGGCTGCCGACGACGACTGTTTACCCCATAAGTCTTCTAATCTTCCCTTAAGGGATATGCTTATATTATTAATTACAATTTCTGTGTTAATGCCCTTCCTGTATCATAAAGGGCAGCACCTATTCTCTGTTTCTTTTGTACTTTTGCATAGCATATGGCATACTGCTGGCTGCCCTAGCAGGCAGAACGCATCTGTTGACTGGATCAGAGATATCAAATGGAAATTAAGGACCTGGTAAACATATCCTAAGGGAGTTTTCCTAGGACGGAGGGTCACATGCCAAATACATCTTGTCAGAATGATCTGTGTGTTTAGTGAGGGTGCTGCTTCTTCCCCATGTTCATGCTACCATTCTCTCAGAAGCACCAGAGATCTCTGCCTTGGGTGGTCACAGCACTGAGAATGCAGCTGCTGCCAGCTCACATAGCTCGGGTACTCTGCCTACTTCCCTAGTAAGAATCAGTGAGAAAATTATTCCAAATAACTTTTTAAATTTATTCAGTAAACATTTTTTTTGTATTTATGATGTGTCAGTACCCGATCTAAGAACTGAGGATGAATCAGGCTTCTTATTGTATTTACTTGTTGGGGACACCAACATCAACAAGTAAATATATAAACACAATAGAGTGAAGGAAGTACAGGAGGTAGAGAAGATAGGTATCCAGTCCAGCCTGAGAGTCATGGTGGACCTTCTCTTAAAAGTAGATAGAGTCTTGATTCTAGAGGCAAAGGTAGGATAGGATAAGGGTTTTATTTGTTGAATGTTAACATATTCTGGGTTCTATGAAAGCCACTGATTGTAAAACCCTACTTTCTGAGCCTGAGAATCAGAAAGAGTACTATGAAGTATTTGCTAATTTTGTTTTGTACTCTGTTGGATATCTGAATCAAGTTATGACTCATGGCCATTTTGGCTATTCTAGATTAAAAAAAAAAAACATTTTGAAGTACTAAGCTAGCCTATTTAATTCAGTAAAGATTTAAAGCAAAGTGCATTCCTGCTTTTCCTTCCTTGGTCATCTTAATGAGAGGCAGTACGGTGTAGTCATTAAGAGCTTGGGCTTTGAAGCTGGGCAGATAGAGATTTGAATCTTGGTTCTACCATTCTGGCTGTTCTGAGAAAAACAGTGGGGCAGAGAGTGGGGGTGATAATGGAAGTGGGAAATTGGTTAGGAGACAGTGGTAGTAGAATAGGAGTGTAATTATGGTAAGCATAGACAAGGATGGCAGCAGAGTAAGTAATGTGGTCATATTTGGAATGTATTTTGAAGGTAGAACTGGTAGGACTGTCTTACAGATAGGATGTTGGTGGGGAGAGGGACAGCACTCAAGGATGACTTATAGGATTTTAGCCCAAGCAGTTGGGTGAATGGTAGAGACAAAGAGAAGTAGATATGGGAGCAGGAAAGGGGCAGAGAATTGGGATTTCTATTTGGAAAAGCGGAAATGCTTATTATACAATACATCTAAATGGAAATGTTAAGTATTGCTTTCATACCATTGTAAAGTTGAAAAAATCGTAAGTCAAACCATTGTAAGTTAGGGACTGTCTATAGTTAGAAGAGGTTGAGCTAGAGATAATTGGGAGAATAATTATTGCATAGATAGTATTTAAGGCCCAAAGATTGAATGCAATAAACTAGGAATTTGATGGTGATAGAAAAAAGATCCAAGAACCGAGCCTTTGAATTCTACACAATATTTAGAGCTTGGGAGGAGGGGGAAGAGCCAAAAAAGAGACTGAAAATGTACAGTTGGTGAGATAGAAGGAAAATATAACAGGTGTTTCTAGAAGGAGGGAGAGAACATCTGTGTCAAATAATGCTGAGAAATCACCTAAGATGAGGGCTAAGAAATGACCATTAGCGTTGGCATGATGGAGGCAACCTTGCAAAGCAAATCCCAGAAAATAATTGGAAGATAAGAAGCCTGTTATAATTTGGGGATTAGTTGAGGAAATGATGGGAGACGATAAAGAAGAGAAAGCAAGTGAGAACTTCTTTGAGAAGTTTTGTTGTATAAGAGAACAGAGAAATGAGGTAGTATCTAGTAGTGAAAGTGGGATTGAGAATGTTTTCAAAGGCTAGAGAATGTTTTTAAAGGATGTTTTATAATGTCCACTAGAGAAAAGAATGGTGACATAAGAAAGAGATAGGATAACTAAAAAAAAAAAAAAAAAGTCCTCATAAGCAAGAGGGGATAGGAATCAGTACACAAGGTTGACCTTGAATAGGAACGGAGATATTTCATATATTAAACTGTCAACAAAGCAGAATATATGATCATGAATACTGGTGGATTTGTATTACTTTAGATTCAGTTTGTGGCAGAAAAATGAAGTAATAATTCTAATTGCTTCTGTTTATCATTAAAGTAATAAACAAGGTCATTATCTAATGAGGATGCACTTTAAAATTTTACATGATTGTTTAAGCTAAAAAAAAATGTAAAGAAACGTGTTTTGGTGCACTGTTTCATGTGGTGTCAGTCAGTTATTTTGCTTGGCTCTTAGGCATACTCCCAACAACTCTGGAAAACTAACCTGTTAAGACAAAATCTAAGCTCCTAAGCTCTATATCATGACATGCAAGGCCCTGTCACACTCCCCCTTTGCTTGCCCCTGCTCCCACCCTGTAAAGTCATCATCCTGCTGACTTGCATATCACAGTGCCTTTGTTCACATAGTGTGCCCTCTGCCATACTGCTCTGACCAACCTCTTTTATCCTTTACTTCTTATCTTCAGTTCTTAGTTTAGGCAGGACATTTGGGAAGCTTTCTCTTAACTTCCTCATTCAAAATAAAGTTGATTCCTTTGAACCTTGCCTTATCTGTTTTTGTTTCTCCCCACTGAATTATGTAGTTCTTAAGCACATAACATCCTCTTGGTAAATGTTCTCAGAACTGAAATGGCTTCAGTGTCTTCACTTAAGTTTTACTGCTTAGTTCATAGACATAATAACCAAGTGAGAAGTAGTGGTAATCTCTATATAAGCTACAGTGGTAATCATAATTTTTTAGTAGGTCTTACAGAATCTGTCAGATTATTCATTTGACCCTAGTGACATGGTAAGTAAGATGCTGAGTAACCTCTCACCCTTCTTACTATTCTCTTCTAGTGTGAAGAGTGGCCAAATTAGAAATCTGGAGTCTGCCCGTGTCTCAATGGTTGGCCAAGTCAAACAGTAGGTCTTATTTTTCCCTGTTGGGCTGGTTAGGGAATGAAACCTGGTGAGAGAATTACAGTTTGCTTTTTTCTCACACTTATCCTACCATCCTTGGAATACCTTCATTATTTTAGATAATTTTTACAAGTGAACTCCGTTGGGCCAGTTGTACAGATTTTCTTTTCTTTTTTCTTTCTCTTTTTTGAGAAATCCCGAGACCAAATAGTGTCTTCTCTATGGTATTATATTACCTTTTAGCACAGCTCTAGGTGTTACAGGTGAGGTATCCCAGAGAAAGCACATTAAAACTTAAGTGTCCACTCAAGTGCTAGTAGGATGTTTTTATTCTGGTAACAGTCTCCTTCTAAGCCAAATACGGTTGTAAGGAAATTATAGCATGAAAGTTTTAGCATAGCCTGAATGAAAGCCAGATTTTAAGGGTGAGCTAAGATTATTTAGCCTAATTGATTTTTCTGGATAGCGTTACATGAGTCCTGGGTATTGCTGTGTAGTCACAAAATACACTTCAGGTGAATTGAGAAAATGTTGCCCAGTGGAACAGATAGGAAACACAGGAGTTGATGAAAATGATAATAGATTATTGAATGGGTGCTGTTTGCCAGCACTGTGCAGGGTATTTTATATATAGTATCTCATTTTTTAAAACTTTGTATTATTGAAAATTTTCAGACATTAAAATAGAATAGTAAAATGAAATTCAATGTACCCATTGCCCATTTTCAACAGTTATTGACTCATGGCCAGTCCTGTTTCATCGGTACCCCTGTTTCTCCTAAGCATAAAATGTTTTTTTAATTAAAAACTGTTTTTAAATTTTTTAAAATTTTAATTCCTTTTAGCATAAAATGTTTCAAAACAAATTCCAGACAAACACAGTTTCTTCTCAGGATTTCACTATGCTCTCTATAAGTTCCACTTCTATCTGTCTCATTATTTTTTTCTTGCAATTTATGTGTTGAGGAAACCTGTTTTTCTGCTCTAGAATTTCTCATAAAGTGATATTGTTCTTAGAGGAAAATAATAATTGGTTAGATCAGATATTCTTAATCTGCAAGATTAAGCTGGCATGATTATTCTAACTGCCTGTTTCTATCAGCTAGTAAAAAAGTGGGGGCTTTTTACCATTCTGCTTGAGCCTTGTACTACTATAAGCAGAATATAGTAGAAAAACATGCTTTAGAGGTGATCGGGCCTGAATTTGCCTACCAGCTTTATCCACTCATGAGCTAGGGCATCCTGGACTATTTTAACTCTTCAGGCCTACTTCATATGATTGTTAAGAGGATTATATAAAATAATGCCAATAAAACTTGTCACCATGCCTCGGGAAGTAGATACTCCCTTCTGTGGGTAGTATTGGTGCAAGAACTGGAAACCATACCTGAAGTATAGTCATACATTGCTCACGACCTTCCACAATTCTGGTCTACTTTGTACATTTTAAAAAACACATTATTCACATCCTTCTCCCAGGAACATTGTTAAGTTTTAACATTTGGTCATAAAAGGCCATAAGCATCAGTATCTCTGAGATAATTTGTGTATAGAAGAGAGTTTTGTGACAGTAATTTCTTAAAAAACCTAGGTGTGAAGGAATGATAAGTCCAGAAGGCTCAAAATCTATAGTGGAAGGAATCATAGAGGAAGAAGAAGAAGATGAAGAAAGAAGTGAGTCCGTAAATAAGAGGAAAAAGGAAGATGACATGGAGGTGGGTAAAAGCCTGCATTTTTGGAAGGATGGGGTAGGGGATGGTTCAGAGTGTGTGGGGATGGGGAAGGGGAGGTGATATTGTTCTTTTTATCTATCATTAGATATTTTAGGGGGGAAAGACATTATCATAATAGATACTTAGGTTAAGTATAAGATATAAGGCACTTGTAGATAGTGCTGACAAATTAGAACACACAATTTACAGTATTTAACCGACCCTCAGACTGCTCCCTCATCAAGTTCTTTCTCACCTCTGCTTCTGTTCCTATGGTTTATTTAATGAGAAAATCCCTATTCCTACCATTCTGTAGTAAACCTATGAAAGTCTTACCCATCTTTTAAGGTGTATGTCCTTGGGGAAGCTTTCTGACCTTAGTTTATGTCAGTCCCTCTCCAGTGCAGCACTGAGAATCTAGATGACACAACTCAGCACTTTGTTTTTGTTTTTGTCTAAATATTTTCCCTCAATCTTCACTGGAGGACGTGTTAATAATTGATTTTAGAAAGAGAGGAAGGCAGGGGTTAGGGCGTGGGGAGGAGAATGAACCGTTAATGTGAGAGAGAAACATGGATCTGTTGCCTCCCATATGCACCCTGAGATCAAACCTGCAACCTATGTACGTGCCCTGACTGGCAATTGAATTCCCAGCCTTTTAGATGTATGGGATGATGCTCCAACCAACTTAACCACCAGCCAGGGTAGCACTTTGTGTTTTTTGAAATTGTGACTAACTCATAGAATTTATTTTCATAAGCCACATTCAGAGATACTGCAGATACAGTGTCCTCTAAGTCTTTTCTGTGATAGATTATAAGCATCTTACTAATGGCAGGTAATGAATGAACTTGGGGCACACTACATATTCCTTTGCAATTGAAGATACTACTGTTAGCGAGGAGAAAAGTACTTTTTTTAAACAGTATTTTTATTTAATGAGGATCTTCTTGTCATCCTTAAGATCAATGAATAAATACCTTGTACCTCTTTGTTGGTTACAAAAATATAAATAATGCATGATCAATTTGCCCTCTCAACACTCTGAGAGGTGAGGGGAGCTCTTTTCTCCCCTGTTAACAGTGTGGAAACTGAGATGAAAGACTTGTCTGAGGTAATCACACAGTATTTAATAGATTTGAGACTCTGATACAAACTATCAATTACTTTTTACCTTTTATATGGTAGGATCTACACCAAGCCCTTCACATTTATCATATTTAATTCTCATTTTAGTTCTGTGATGTAGATATCATCACTGTTTTACAACTCAGGTACTTGCCTGTGGTCACACATAAATGTTAGTGCTAAAACACTCCAGATCCTCTGATTCTTTAAAATTATTTATTTATTTTTGAGAGAAGGGAAGGGAGGGAGAAAGAGAGGAAGAGAAACATCGATTGGATGCATCTCGTATGTGCCCTGACCAGGGACCAAATCCGCAACCCAGGCATGTGCCCTGACCAGGAATCAAACCAGTGACCTTTCGCTTTGGGAGATCTCACCCAGCCAACTGAGTCACACCAGTCATGGCAAGATGCTCTGATTTTTAATTCCAACTCATTTTTTCTTTGCAAATGTTTATACCACCAATTATATGAAATTATATAAACTCCAGAAGTTTATATAGGCACATCAAACAATAAGGAATATAACTAAACAGTCTATACTTGAGGAAAGACAAAGAAATTCCAAACAACAGTCACAACTTTTTGCAACTAATAGGTAAATGAGACCTGGAGATCTAATGCACAGCATAGTAATTATAGGCAACAATACTCTTGTTGCTAAGAGACTAGATCTTAATTATTTCCACCTCAAAAAAGAAATGATAATTATGTGACATGAAAGAAGTATTATTAGCAAATGCTGTGGTGGTAATCATATTGTAATATATGAATGTATCAAATCAACACTGTTGTACACATTAAACCTACATAATGCTGTATGTCAGTTATCTCAATAAAGAAAAGGAACTAAATATTTTTATTAAATAAAATGGAGAAAATGTTAATACAAATTAAACTTAACAACTACAACAAACAAAAACAAAAAATATTTACAACTTCTAAAGCTTGGTATCCAGGAGCCATTTAGGGCCCATTAGCCCTTTGGAGGAGCATCTCTGCTATAGCACAGTATAAAAAGTAGTGTTTGAAATTACCCTGAGACATACATAAGAAGTCAGTTGCATCCATTCTGCTCTGTAAAAGAAGATAAAGATATACATTTGGTAGGGGAGGAGGGGCACATTCTATACAACATGGTTAAAATGCAGAAAAGAAAGGGAAAACATTTAAACTTTGGTCCTTGAATAAACTTCAATTGTTCAGAAGATACTCCTTTGGGCATAAATCTCTTTTTTAACTGCTTTATTGAGAAATAACTTACCCAAAGTATACAAGTCATTTGTTTTTTTAAAGTATAGTTACAGTTATACAAATATCCCAACAATTTAATTTTAGAACATTTCATCATTTTAAAAAATGTCATACTTGTCAGTCACTTTTCATTTTTTCTTAACCTTTCCATCCCTAGGGAACCACTGATCTACTTTCTATCTCTAGATTTGCCTAATCTGGGCATTTAATATAAATGAAATTATATAATATGTGATCTTTTGTGACTAGCTTCTTTCATGTTAGCCTAATGTTTTCAAAGTTCATCCATATTGTAGCATGTATTAGTACTTCATTCCTATTTATGGCTGAATAATATTCCATTGTATGGATAGACTACATTTTTTTATCCATTCATCAGTTAATGGACACTTGGATTGTTCCCACTTTTTGTCTGTGATAATGGTGGTGCAGACATTTGTGTACAAGTTTTTGTGTGGATATGGGTTTTTATTTTTCTTGGCTATACACCTGTGAGTGGAATTGTTGGATGGTAATTTTTTTTTTAATATGCTTTATTGATTATGCTGTTACAGTTGTCCCAATTTCTTTTCCCTTTGTTCACCCAGTAACCGCCCTCCCTCCAGTTGTCCCCCCCACTTAGTCCATGCCCATTGGTTGCGTATATATTTCTTCTTGGATGGTAATTCTGTGTGTAATCATTTGAGAAATAGCCAGGCTATAGTATCCAAAGTGCCTGCACTATTTTACATTCCCACCAGTAGTGTATGAGGGATCCAGTTTTTCTAAATCTTTATCAGCACTTGTTATTGTCTTTCTCTTTTATTACAACCATTCTTGTGGTTTCGATTTACATTATCCTAATGACTGTTGATGTCGAGCATCTTTTTGTATGCTTATTGGTCATTTATGTGTGTATCTTTGGAAAAATGTCTGTTCAGATCCTTTGCCCATTCTAAATATGGTTATTTTTTTATTATTATTATTGAGTTACAAGTCTTCATTTATGTGATTTGCAAATATTTTCTCCTGTGGGTTTTTTCATGTTCTTGATGTTATTCTTGAAAATGCAAAAGTTAGATTTTGATGAAATTCAATTTATCTATTTTTTGTTTTATTGCTGGTTGTGCTTTTGGTGTCTATCATCTCTAAGAAGGCTTTGCCTAGCCCAAGGTCACAAAGATGTATGCCTGTGTTTTCTTCTTAGGATTTTCTAGTGTTAGCTCTTACAGTTAGGCCTGTGATCCATTTTGAGTTCATTTTTGTGTATGGTATGAGGTTGGGGATATAACTTCATTTTTTTCTTTGCATGTGAATATTCAGTTGTCCCAGCACCATTTGTTGAAAAGATTCTCCTATCCCCATTGAGTGGTCTTGTTGTCTCTGTCCAAGATTATTTAACCATATATATGATGGTTTATTTCTGGGCTTTCTAGTTTATTCCATTGGTATATTTGTCTGTCTATATACCAGTACTATACTATTTTGATTACTTCGTAATATGTTCCAAAATCGGAGAGCAAGAGTCCTCCAATTTTTTTCTTTTTCAAAAAATTTTTAGTAAGGGTCCCTTGAGATTCCTTATAAATTTTAGGATAAGTATTTCTATTTAAAAAAAAACAAAACGCCATTGGAATTTTGATAGGGCTTGTTGAATTTGCAGATTGCTTTGGGTAATATGGCCATCTTAACCATCCAGTAATCTTTAATATATTGCTGTCTCATGTTCACTTCTTGATTTTCATGTTGTGGTTGATTCCAGGTATTTATTTCAGTTATAATATTTCAAATTTTTAATGATGCAGAAAAATATAGAGAATTATTTATTTGTTCAGCGTGCATTTGATGAGTGAATACTTGCGCCCATCCATCTACTTTATATCAAAATACAACAGATAACCTGTCATAGTTTTGTCAGATTTCCTTTTTTAAATTACTATTGCAGGAACATTGTATCATTATCATAAATCAAAATATAAGAAAAAAATATACTCTACCAACAAATCAACATATTTTCAGTATTTCCTTTCTATTCTTTCTCAAAGCATACCACATTTTTCCAGTGGTAATCCTAACTTAGATGACATGTTGTATGCTGCTTCTTTCACTTCATATTATGTCATAAGCATTGTTCATACCGTAACATGTTTTTGTAATTATCCTTTTGATGGTGTGTTCTTTTTGCCAAATGGATATAAGAGAAGCTCAGTCTTGTCTCTACCACTTACTAATTTTGTAATCTTAAGAAAATGTCCTCAGTTCCCCGAAACTAATAGATGTAAAGCAAACTTCTAATTATCTAAACATAGAAATAACAACAATATAAAGGCTGCTATAAGGATTAAATGTATATTAAAACATCAGGGACATAGTAGGCACTTAATAAGTGCTAGTTTCCTTCTGTGTTCTTTCCCCAGGGACCTAGTTTTTATTCTGTTCTTTAGAGGTTGCCCTCAGAGACTCAGAACTTATTCTTATTCCTCTAGACCAAGAAAGACCATCCATACACTTGGAGAATTGAACTGGCAAAAACAGAAAAATACTGGGATGGCTGGTTCCGAGGCTTATCCAATCTCTTTCTTAGTTGTCCTATTCCTAAATTGCTGCTCTTGGCTGGTAAGTGTGTATGTGTGTACGTGTATTAGTCAGTTTGGGCTGCCATAACAAAATGCCATAAACTGGGTGGCTCAAACAACAAATTTATTTTCTCACAGTTCTGGAGGCTGAAAGTCTGAGATCAGGGTACCAGCATGATCGAGTTCTGGTGAGAGCTTTCTTACTGGTTTTCAGACAACCATCTTCTTGCTGTGTCCTTACATGGCAGAGAGGAAGCAAGAGGAAGCTCTCTAGTGTTTATTCTTATTAGGATACTAACCTTGTCATATGAGGGTCCCACCCTTATGACCCCATTTAACCCAATTACTTCCTCATTTAACCTTAATTACTTCCATATTGATTTTGGGGGGACACAATTCAGTCCATAGCAGTGTAGGTATATTGTCATCTGAATATGTTCTTGTTATATATAACTACTCACCAAATGGGTAGTGACTTCCAAGGTGAAGTACCATCCTCACTCATTTGTGCCCTTTCTCTTCCCCACACCAGATCCCTAAACCTAATGAAGCATAAGCATCCACCTGGGATGGCCTGATTCTGGCCTGGCCTCTGTACCTGGTCAAGCCCAAGTCCTTCTCCTAGAGTGGTGTAAGGATATTCTGAGTATAATGGAAATTTTAAAAAATAAAACCCTGTTTTCAGATACCAGTTTAAATGAGCAAAGTGATTGCCTGGAAAGCTTCCTGTGGTGAGAATATACCCTCAGGGAGTTAGGATTGTCATTAACATAAATTGAGAATGTCATCATGTTTGCAACTTTGTAACAATTTTTGCTTCATACTTTGGAACAGTTAAAATCTACTTCCCATGGCCTTTTCTAGTAAGCTACTTGTGGATTCTCTTATTTTTTTTCTAGGTGTTGATAGATTGGATAAAGATCTGACTATTGGGCAAATGCAGGGTAAGTCATCAAAAAATTATATCCGTAGGTCAGTGGTTTTCAACTTTTTCATCTCATGTCACACATAAACTAATTACTAAAATTCTGTGGCACACCAAAAAGTCATATTGTTGATGACCTGACAAAAAAATAGGTATAATTTTGATTCATTCACACTGGATGGCTGTTGTTGTGTTGGCTGCTGTCATTTTCTTTTAAATTTGACAATCTAAGGGAAAAGAGGTCAGTGCCCCTGACTAAATAGTCAGATATTGCATGTTTTAAAAATTCTTGCGGCACACCAGTTGAAAATCGCTGCCCTTGATTATTCTCTGAAGGCTAAAAAGGGACAGAGTCATATGGAAATTAATACTCTGAGATGGTGAGATACAGTGGAGAGAGCTTGAGCTTTAGAGTTAGACCCAAATTTGGCATTTAGCTCTGCTCCTGACCCACTGTATGATTATTGGCAAGAATTTCTCTTTTCTGAGCTTCAGTTGTTTTCCCCTTCTAAAATTGAGAATTACAGTGCCACTTACATCTCAGAGTTGTAAAGGCTAAACTGAGGCAATGTTCTTGAAAAAAGGGATTATAAACTATAAGGTACTCTGTAGGTATATAATATTGTGAAAGGAGATATTCTGAATATTTACCAATATTTTTATTATTGTTAGAAGTCTTAGGAAAGGGCAAGGACCAAGATAATCCAGATACAAAAAAGTGTAAACTGTATTTAGAAGACAGCATGGTGAGGTGGTTGGTAAAAGCAAGTGCTCTGAGCTTTGGAGAACTGGATTTGAGTACTGCTTCTTTCCTACTAATTTTTTGATGCTGGGCTAGCTACTTGACCTGCCTTAGCTTTAGTTTTCTCAGTCTATAAAATGAGAAAATTGATGGCAGCTTCATAGGCAACATGAGGTTAATGAGTAGGACAGTGCCGTGTTGTGCTCAGGCCCAGGTGTGTTGGCCAGATGACAGTGGAGGCAGTGGGACCAATTTTGTGCAGGCTCTTGTTTTCATATGGATGAAAGGCTTGGAGAAGGTGAAGAAGTCAGGGGGCATTGGCACCTTTTGGGTGATGGGAACAAGAGGTGCAAACCCCAAGGCCAGTGTTTCAGGCTTAAATGGATTCTCTTCTTTTCTACTTACTGTCCTTAGGCAATCTCATGGCTTCTGTTTACACCCTCATAGCTCCCAGAGCTAAGCGTTCAACTCATACCTCTTCTCTTCTGAGTGTCAGATCTAACGCATGTACCAAACCTGTTGGACAGCTCCACTTGGCTATTTCATGGGCCCCTCAAACTGTTCTTTCAGCTGTCTTGAAGCTCTCCACAGGAAAGGGGCTGTATTCCCTCACAGTGCTTGTTCAAAGGCTCTTGAATGATTTCTCAAACTTTGGCCCCAGGCCCTCATACCTTTTCCTTTCTCCAAGTACATAGTGTACTGAAGCCTGGAGGACCATAGACTGAGGCTGTGTGATTTTTACAGCACTGATGTTGGTAATTCTGAGCTCAAGTCCCTTTGCTTGAATTCAATTCAAGAAAGCCTTTTCTAAGCACATTTTCTGTGCATGACCTATACTTGATGCTGGGCAGACAGAAGACTCAAACATGGCCCCTGATATGCTCCAAAAGCAGTTGATCAGGACTGGCCTAGCATTTGGAAGCAGTGTCACCAGCGTTGGATCAGACAGTTCTGGGTTTAAATCCCTATTGCTGATTTTGTGGCCTGGATGAATTGCTAACTCCTTTAATGCAGAGTTTTTTCATCTATAAAATGGAGATAATGATATATCTCAATATACATATCTGCGTGAGGTTTAAATGAGAAAATGTGGGTGAAGTAAGAGTGACAGATGATAACTTTACTGTGTTCAGGAAGCAGTAATGATTTCTCAGCTTCTCCAGGAAGAATTATGCCAAGGCCACCTTCTCTTTCAAACTATCTCATAAGTATAGAGACTAAATGGCTAGAATGAGGGACATTCCTTGAAGCAAAGGGAAATAGATAAGTTGGCATAGATTCCTAAGCTCAGCCTTCCCAGCACTGTGTTTATATTTTTTAGAAGATTTTATTTAATTATTTTTAGAGAGGGGAAGGGAGGGAGAGAGGGAGAGAAACATCACTGTGTGGTTGCCTCTCACACGCCCCCATCTGGGGACCTGGCCTGCAACCCAGACATATGCCCTGACTGGGAATCGAACAGGTGACTTTTTGTTCTCAGGCCGGCACTCAATCCACTGAGCCACCCCAGCCAGGGTGTCTAAACCAGCATTGTGTTTAAACCAACTGAATTAGTTATAGAATCCTGAAACCCAGCACTCATTCATGGTACAATTTGGGTAAATAATTTAGGTCCTTTAAAATTAGGGTTCCTCATCTGTAAGATGAGAAGGGAGGGTTTGGAAATGTGTCCACCTCATAGAATAATTGTGGGGATTGCCTATGATCACATTATTTTATGTGTACTGGACATAGTATTGTTAGTATGTGTGAATTCTCCTTGATTCCTTATACCAGTTCTTTCAAAGAGGAATGAAAACTGCATCCTTAATCATTAATCCCAGGGTGGTTGGAGTTTTAGATTTTATCAGGTCATTCACTCAGTTATTCACTCATCCAGGACTTATTAAGTATCAATACTTTGTCAATGTCTTGCTCTGTGTTGGGCCCTATTAGGAATATACAGAGCAAGTAATGATTCTAGCCTCTGACCTTACAGAAACTATACACTCCTGGGGAGACAAGCACCAGTGGCATATCAAATATAAGCTTACAAAGCAAGAGGGTTGCATACTACTCTGTTGGGATTCAAATGAATTCATAGTAATACATGAAGAGATACAAGGGAGAGGGGAGTAGTCTGGAGTACCAGGGCAGCTTACTGCAAGAGGAGGGCCATAAGCTGGGCCTTGCTGAATGGAATGGTCTTAATTCCTCTACTAATTAACCTACTTTGGGCAAATCACTTGACTAATCATGGTCTCAGTCAGTTTTATCATCTCAAAAAAGAATTTCAGTATTTATCCTGCTTAGTTTTATAGGGTAGATTTGAGAATCAACTTAAAACATGAGTAGCAGAGTATTTTGAAAAAATTTTAAAGCACTGTGTACCTGGGGTAAGAATCACAGAATGTAATGACCAGGAGGGCTTTCAGAGCTTACTCCCTTATTTTGTAAATGATCAAGATACTGAGGCTCTTGAGTGTCTGCTTCCTCCACCTTCAGGAGTTATCGGTCCCATATCCTTTAGTCTGCTCAGGAATCTTGCTTTATTGATCACCTCTGACCTGTGACTACTATTGATAGCTATCACATTAATAGTGAGCTTATAGTGCTCCACAAGACAGTATGAGGAAGTGCTTAGTACAGTGTCTGGAACATAGTTAAGCACTCTAATCGTAAATTGCTGTCATAATAAATTTCACAATCCTTAATATAGCTTACAAAACCCTTAATGATATGGTCCTTGCTTATCTTTCCAGCCTCATTATTAACTCTCACAAGCACCATGCCAAATGTTTTATTTCTTGAAACAAATACCATTTCATCCTCCTTCCCTTGTGTAGGCTATTTTTTTCTGTGTGGGAAGCCTCCCTGGATCCCTATTTGATTGTGAAGCTCCTTTTCTTATATTCTTCCAGTTCCATGTGCACAGTTTAATCATAGGAACTACGTGTTGCATTAAAATGTTGGTTCTTGTGTTTTGCTTCCCCTCTAGACTACAGTAAGTCCCCTGAAAATAGAAACTCTTCCTCCCTATATGTCTGGCCTAGAGTAAATGCACATTAAATAGTTGCAGAAGGAAGCAGTGAAGGGGAAATGATTAGTCCGAGATTACAATGACAGGTATTACCGTTGTTCTCAGAGGCTTGGTAACTGGGTTTAGTATTGGGGGAGAGAGGGAGGGCGAGGTCCTGGGCTCCTGGAGTGCCCTGTAAGGCTGCAGAGGTGATAGGAGAGAGAGCTGTTTTAGTCCCTGAGTTTGCCTGGGTTTGTTTCCTCTCCAGGGAAGTTTCAGATGCAGGTGCTACCTCAGTGTGGCCACGCAGTCCATGAGGATGCCCCAGACAAGGTGGGTCTAATGCTTGATGACTGTGAGAGTTGTGAGGACATCTGGGAGAGTGACCTTGGGTTTCACAGAAGATAGAACATACCCTGGAATCAGTCTGTGTCACCTGCAGCTGTTGTGGGGCCTGCACAGACGCAACTCCACCAGCTCCCCACACCCCTCCCTCGCAGCTGTCTGTGGTCTTGTCTTTTTGTGTATGAGCTGAGGAGGTACTGACACCCTGCTATTTTATCCTGGGACCCTGTGGTTAAGATCTTAAGCTCTACTTTCCCATTTATCCCCAAAAGCCAGATAGAAAAAGGAGTAATTAGGGTAACAGTTATGAATTAATAAGAAGCACCCCCTCTATTGGAAAAAGGTACTTTGAAACTCTAAGGGAATAAATAAGTTTTCCCATGATGCCTTTTGTCTTCTCTGGAGCCATTCCTGCAGAGATGGGAGGATTATCCTAGCCCCAGCAGGACCCGGGTCCTTCTGATCTCAAGCTCCCCAGACCAATAGGACCCATGAGTTCAATATAGAGCCTAACCTTCCAACAGAAGCCCACAGGACCGCCAAGGCTGAGGCCCATTGCTAACCTTCATATGGCTTGGAATCTCTGTTTTGTAGGTAGCTGAAGCTGTTGCCACTTTCCTGATCCGGCACAGGTTTGCGGAGCCCATCGGTGGATTCCAGTGGTAAGGAAGTACAAAGGTTTAAGGAGCCCAACAATGCCGGCCAACTCCAACAAAAAGATTTTTGTTGTAAATAATCTTCTTTAACCCTGCCTGGTTGGGTCACCATGCCATTCTGCTTCCTCCTCACACAGAGCCCTGACATGTGTGTTTCTGCAGTGTCATCGTGTATTTGTGTTCTCTGGTCCAGTGGGTTGTTGCTGAGCTGAGGTATTAAATTGCGCCTTGTCCCTCACCTCCCACCACGATATGCACTTACAGAGGTGGTCCTTGTCTGAGGAGGCTGGGATGGGAATCAGTCCTTTCCCAGGCACTTAGAGAAGTTCTGTGTGCCTTCTGCCCTACTACTGAGGAAGGCAGGGCAGGGCATGGAGGCTGTGTAGAGATCCAGAGCAGGATTTCCAGCCTCAGCACTGTAGACATTTAGGGACGGTAATCCTTGGTATTGGGGCTGCCCTGTGTGTTATAGGATGTCTAACAACATCCTTAGCCTCTATGCACAAAAAGCCAGTAGCACCCCCTACACTTACAGCTGTGACAAGCAAAAATGTCTCCACATTTACCAAATATCTCAAAGAAGGCAAAATCACTTCCAGTTGAGAATCACTGGTCTAGAGGGAAGAGGATGCCCCTCATCTTAGGATGCCCTTCATCTTATCAGGGAGACACATTTGGGCTCTTTGTTGAGAAGGAGGAAGCAGAGACGCATGCTGACCAAAACCACATGGTTATGACCCCACCTCAAGGAGCTCTTAGTGCTGCAGAAGGCTCCCGATCCTCAGAGAGCCCACAGCCTGTTGAGGAGTCAGGTCTGCAAGTTGGAAAGTCTCTTATCTGGTTTTGGTGAGGGTCTAGGAGAACCTGTTCCCCACCCTCAGGAATTTTGAAGAAGACGACATGTTGAAGAAAAAGAAATGGCTTCTGCGTTAGAGAACTGGGCCTGAGAGTGAGGATGACAGGGCAGGGTAGGCCTTGGAGAGGATGACAGCAGCCTGGCACAGTGAGCCACCCCTCAGGCAGCTGGCCATTGGTGGATCCCAAGAATCAATAGTAAAGACTTACTTTCTCTTAGTAAGGAGTGTTTGGGGCCCCTCGACCATTTGGAGCTTTGGTCAAATCAGCAGTACCCTGAGAGCAAACCCTGTGTATAACCCTGAATGTGGCTGTGGGAGGTGGGACAGATCTGCAAGGGCCTTGGTGGTCATTAGGAAGGGCTTCCTGGAGGAGACAGGGTACATTTGTTTTCCCTTCTCTTTCCACTTTTTACAGTGTGTTTCCTGGCTGTTAGTGACCTGCCATTCGCCCCTTTCTCAACATTGAGCTCTGTTGTAAATACATCGCACCAGAGGCCACTGTGATGCCGCTGTCTCCTCGTCACCATTCTGCCCGACCATGTGACACCGGCTCCCTATAGACGGGCATCCCAGATGTACAAACCCTTTCATGTATTTCTGCCAAAAGCATTGTTTTCCAGAGCCTTTGACCACCATCAGCCTCCCTAGCCCAAGGCTCCCCAGATCCTACCCCTTTCCTGTTCAGGGGTCTGCCTGTTCGCCCTGCCTTACCTAGGGTAAAGCCTCCATCAGAACTGCCATGCTGGGCCCCTATTCCTGGCATTAGGCAATGCACCTGGGTCCAAATGTCTCCCCAGGCTCAGGGACCTCCATTCCTTGAGATTGTTCTTGGCATGGTCTTGCCCTACCTCAAGGGATGGGCCATGCACAGGGTGGTCCTAATTTTTCCCTTTCAAATAAAATTCCAGTCAGGTACCTTTTTATCCCAGTCTTACTCTTCCAGCCTTGGAAGACCCATGGAGTCCAGGATCTAATTCTTAGGTACAAGGATGGGTGATGGGTGACATTACAAGAAACCAGCCTGAAAATCAGGTTCAGCCAGTTCAAGCACATGGCCTCCCATCCGGGGAGAGCCCACCACCCCACTCCCACATGTCTGGGCACCTGCCCTGGGCTGAGGCCAGGTTGTTCCAGGGGCCTCTTGAGCCCTCACCTGTCACAGCAACCCAGGTTAAGTACAGCCCATGCACAAAGCCACAGGCTAAAAAGCCTGTGCAGTTTTTAAGAATCAGATTTAACCATTTTCATAATTGGTCCCTGGAGGTGTGCAGAGTGCCCGCTTACCTCTTCACCCCCACAGCTTATCTCTGTCATTCGTGGTTTCCATGTCACTCTTCACAGCAACAGTACAGCCCAGCATCCCCTCTTTGCCCTCTTCCAGCTGCCACATCACAGCACTGCGGCTCCCCCTGCTGCCCAGGCGCACCGTTTCCAAGAGCAGGGAGGGGCAGTCTCCTGCAGCCCATCTTTTCTGTGACTATCTTAGCTGATGCGTAGCCCCCTCCACCTTTCCACCCAACAACTTCCTATTCCTGTCCTGCTGCACGGTCCGGAGTCTGGGACCTACTTTGTTTCTTTGTTATTTATGACCTTGTTAAAGAAAATAAATATCTCCCAACCTTTATTGATCTAGTCTTTCTCTATGAAGTTGTCTTTATTTCTACTGATCTGGGGGCAGGGGACAGCTCATTGGATTTAGTTACCATAGAGCTCCAGAAACCCCTTTCCTGAAGCCCATCAGCATTATATGCTCTGCCTGCTTCCCAGATCTGGAATGCCCAGTGGGATGGACAGGGCCAGCCTCCACAGCAGCCAGGGAAACCTGGATTCTAGTCCTATCTCTTCAGATTAGCTGCTGTGGCAACTTGGGCTTGGAACAGGATGTCTGTGCACTGTTCACATGACCTCAGCCACTCATGGCTTTATATCTGCCAATACCCATACTTTGTCCACAACCCCCAGATCATCTCCTGAGCTCTAGACACTTAGGTCCATCTGCCTCCTCCTAGTGACCAAAAGCCACTCATGTTGACCATTTTTCTAAAACTGAATTTACCTTCCTCCTAAAACTAGCTTGTTATTCCTCCCATGTTTCCTGGCTCGGTAGTTGGTAGGTGGCACCATCTCTCCAGTTGTCCAAACCAGGCAGCCAGAGCTCCCTAGTCAGCTCGCTCTCTTACATCCATATCCGGTCGACCACCAGACCTGCGGTAAGCCCACAGCCCTGCCCTAGCTGAGGCCTCATGTCTCAGATCACTTCAATGCTCTTGCTGATTCCCTGCTACAGCCCCTCCCTTGGTCGTCCTCTACCCACTGTTGGAGTCTCCTCCTGGAAGGCTTTGGGGCCAGGCTGCCTAAATTAGAACCCAAGGCCCAGCTGTCACGGTTTGTATGAGATAACTACATTGTGTGCTGCAGTTTCCTCATCTGAAAAGGGGACCAAGAGTACCTACCCACAGCGTCTTGAGGACTACATAGTTCATACAGGTTAACTGCTCTCTCAGAAACTGGCACGGGAGGCACCTAATAAATAGTTCCTGTCATGCCACTCCCACATTAGGACCTTTATCACTCAAAATGGTCTAGAAGCATCAGTATTGTTTGGAAGCTTAAATATTTTGTCCCCACCCCAGACCTATTGAGTAAGAATTGATCTGTATTTAGCAAGCATGTTAATTCTGAGATGTTCTGGTTTAGATGTTCACTAAATATTTCAGGGTAAAGCATGGGCTCCCCAGCATAGAAGGAAAGTGCTTGTGTGTGATCTCATTTCTCCCACCAATCCCTTGGAGAGAGGAGGTGTCCCTTTGTGGGGCTGTGTGCCCTTTGTCCACAGGGGGGCAGCATGATCACATGCATGGTTTTCAAGGACCAGGCTACTTCCCTTCACCAGGCAAGTTAAAATAGTCATCAAAATTTGATCATCATCTAGTTTACTTTACACACATCTCATTTAATCCTGACAGCAATCCTATGAGGCAAGTGATGTTATGCTCCTTTCACTGGTAGGCAGGTCCAAGTTCACACAGCTCAGAAGTGACTGTCAGAATTCAAACCTAGTTGTTCCTCTTCATTACTGCCTCCAGGACAATGCATGGGTCACTGGGAAAAGGTCATTTTAGTTCAGATACTGGACTTAAAAGAGCAAGAGGGACCAAGGAAATTGGCTTCTTCAGGCTTGATGGATGGAGACTAAGAATGAATGAAATGTTCACTGAGCTTTGTGTTAGGTACTGTGTTAGTCACTCCCTTATTCTTTGTGTCCTTATGCTGGGAAGTGGCAGCATCTTTGTCTGTTGAGCATTTCACTAGAGCCCAGTGGATAAGGAACCATTTGTATGTACATGCAACATGTGTTTAATGAGCACCCACTATGTGTTGACTGTAACAACATCCTTGAGCCTACAGATCAGCACTGTGAACTCAGGGAATAAAGGAGAACCCCTGCACCTTTTAAGTGAAGGGTTGCTACAGAGCCAGAAGAGCCAGAAGAGCATGTTTGGGTCAAACTAAAGGTCTTTCTGTCTCTCTCTCACACACTGAAAAAAGAAAGTAGGCAAATTTTGCGATAAACTTTTGGAAACAGGTCAGAAAAGTTTTCACAAAAGTAGCATTTGAGTTCAGCTTTGAAGCGTCATCACAAGGTAGAGAGGGAAAGGAAATACATTGCAGGTAGCGGGGACAGCATACTCAAGCCCAGGAGACTTGAAAGTCAGTCTGAGAACAGGTAGATTAGTGTGATTAGTGTGGCTGGAGCAGAGACTGTGATGTGTGAGAGGCACCCGGAGGCAGGACTTAAAGGCCTTGAGTGGCAAGAATGGAGAGTTGTCTGGAGTTACTGTGTAGATGGATTGGTCTGCACCAGACTCAAGGCAGGGAGTTCAGCAAAGAGGCAATTGTAGTCCATGTGAAAGGCAGTGGCACATTTACCTAGGGCAGTGCCTGCAGGGAGAAGAGGAGGCGACAGGCTCAAGATTTTGGAGGTGGAATGAACAAGACAAACTGATTTGGACAGTGAGGTGCAGGGACCCTTAAGTTGGATTCAAGGGTATGTCATCAGAACTAGGGGTAGGGAGTTAATAGGTCAAGACATTACCAAGGGAAAAACAACAAGAGAGTCTGCAAAAGGAGTAGAAAAAGCAAAAAGCAGCCACACTCTTTTTCTGCAAGAACAGTGTGTTATTTGTAAGCTTTGAGCCAACTCTTCTCCTGCCCTAGCTGGCTGCCTCATCAGCAGCCAGAATCAACACATTCTCACTCTGGTTCCAGGGCTCAGAAAGTTATGTAAATTCAAGAGGCTGCGTTATTCCTAGAGCTGGCTTTCTCTCCCAGCAGTTTGCTAGAAAACCCTAGCCTGTAGCCAGACAAAACCTTGGAACCTGAGACTAGCCAGTGGCTGGCTTCTTACATGTGGATGGAGGGAACAGTTAACTGAGTAGTTGTGTTGGGAGAGGAAGTTTTTTTCCTGATGATCAATGATGGTGCCACATATTGATGACTAATCCAATTTAAGCTTAGACTAACTTACACAATACTGCATGTACTATTTATAAAGCACATTTGCATCCTTTGAGATCTCACAATTCTGTGGAGTGGGTAGGGCAGGCAGATTAGCAGTGCCATCCTACAGATGAGAAAACGAAATCTCTAATAAGGAGAGTGACTTGCCCAAGGCCACAGAGTTTGTGCTCGGGCTCAAGCCACAGAACTCCGAGGCAACACCAGAAAAGAGTTGGGGGTGAGGCAGATGAGGAGATTGGGGCCTGGTAACAGGTACTCACTAGTGGTGACAGGCACTCAGCCACTTAATAGCTGGGGACCATTGGCACAGCACTTCTTTCAGAACTTAGATTCCTTATCCAAAAAAGGGGGCTGATAATCCTTAAATCACAAGGTGTCATGAGGGTTCAAATAAACAAGTATACAAAATATAGCAAGATGTGCTTCCTGCAGTAGTCAGGGTGGGAAGCAGTAAGTACCATGGTGCTAAGAAGATGAGGAGATGATGGGTAATTCCAAAAGGAGGGGAACCAAGGCAAAAACCATTAGATCCAAGGTCCACTGAGTTCTCCCCAGTCCACCAAGTGGGACAGCTCTCAAGCAGAAGAGTTAAACTTGCTGTGCATTTGGTGCCTAAGTGCTGACCCTCCCCTGGCCTAGGAATGTCCTTGTCAGATTTATTAATAGCCTTTTTCCAATTGTGATAAAATATACATGACATAGTATTTATCATTTTAAGTGTACAATTAAGTGGCATTAATCACATTCACAATGCTGTGCACCACTCATCAGTATCTTTAAAGTTTTCATCATCCTCAATCTAAATTCTGTACTGCTAAACATTAACTTCCCACCCTGACCCGTGTGACTCAGTTGCTTGACCATTGTCCTGCAAAGCGGAGGGTCACCAGTTCAATTCCTGGTCAGGGCACATTCCTGGGTTGCGGGTTTGGTCCCTGGTCATGGTGCCTAAGAGAGGCAACCAGTCGATGTTTCTCTCTCACTTTGTTGTTTGTTTTTCCTTCCCTTCCCTCTCTCTAAAAATAAATAAAATCTTAAAAACAAAACAATAACTTCTTCCTTTCTCCCTTCTCCTCGACCTTGGGAACCTTTATATTTTGTTTTCTCTTTGAATTTGCCTATGCCAGGTGGCTCATACAAGTGGAATCATATAATATCTGTCGTTCTGGGTCTAGTTTATTAGCATGTTTTCAGGGTCCAGCCATGTTGTAGCATATATCAGAATTTCATTCATCTTTGTGGCTGAGTGGTATTCCACTGCATGTGTGTGCCGCATTTTGTTTATCCATTCATCTTTTGATATGTACTTGGGTTGTTTCCACTATTCGGCTTTTGTGAATGATGCTGCTATGAACAAGGGATAAAAATACCTGCTTGAGTCCTTGCTTTTAATTCTTTTGGATGTATACCTAGGAGAGGTATTACTGGTCATGTGGTAATTCTATTGTTAACTTTTTGAGGAACCACCAAAACCACTTCCTACAGCAGCTGCATCATTTACATTCCTATCAGCAATGCATGAGGGTTCCAATTTCCCCACACCTTTCCAATACTTAGTTCATTAAAAAAAATTACAACCATCGTAGTAAGTGTGAAGTGGTACCTCATTGTGTTCCTCTAATTTTTTGCATTCCAAGGCAGCCAGATAGGGAGGGAGAGAGTGAGCCCCCACTGGGAGCTTTGGAGTCAGGCATGTGGGCTCATGCTGGCTGTCGCTGCTGCTGGAGGCTTGCCTTGCCTGTCCCCATGCCCACAACCCTAAGAGCCAGAGGGACTTGAGGCCACAAGAAATCTCTCTCTGACCCCACACACCAGCAGGCTCATGAGGCTCAGTGGCTCCCATAGAAAGATTTGAGCAGAGGCAGCAGGGTAGACAGCTTTGCTCCTTGGGGGTGAGCAGCTGACAATTCCTGTTTCCTTTTTTAGTGGCAAGAGAGTCAAAAATAGAGATTCCAGAGCCCTGGAACCTGGAGAGCATTGTGTGAGTTTCTAGGCTGATGGTGCCCCCTCAGGGACCATTGTGTAATTTTTAAAAGAATATTTAATATAATTTTTGATTTGGTAAAGGGGGAAAAAATTTTTTTTCTGAAACAGATTACAGAACATAAAGTTAGACAAAACCTCTCCTGGGGTGATTTGTCTGAATTTCCAAGGCTAAAGAAATTTTTATGTTTATCAAAAGAAAAAGGTATAGATTTTTGTAAGACTCATTATACACCTGTGAATTACAGAGGTATGCTCCCTTCTCTCTGTAACACATGCGCGCACACAGTCCTGCACACAGACCTCCTTATCCTTCAAGGCTCAATTCCAATGTCACAGGCGCTCTTCACACCAGATGTAGTGATGCCCCCTTCTGGACTTCTGTAACACGTCGCATATCCCCTTTCCACAAGTATCGTCGTCATGTGGGTTTTCTTCTCTGGGAGTTATTTCTTCAAGGACAGACAGCATCATCCCAGCATCTCCAGCCCCAGCACAGGGCCTGGCACAGAGGCAACAGCAGTAATGCTTAGTTGCATGAATGAGTGACAGGCCACACATAAAATTTGTGCCCATGAAAACACCATCAAGTGTGTCGGTACCATCCTTTGCCCATTGTGCTCCTGACCCCAGAAGCACCTGTGGAGCTTTGCAATGGGCCTCAGAGCCAGAAAACCTGCCTTCTAGTCCTGGCTGTGACATTGACACGTGTAACTGTGAACAAGTCACTTTTTCTGGTCCAGGGAAATTGTTGCTGCCCTCTGACCCCATAAGGTGATGAGCAGATGAACAGGAGGATCATGGTCCTTATTTTAGTTATGTTTCATTTGAAAATGTGGTGAACTTTAAAGAAGATAGAGAAGGTAGTTATCGATGGGAATCCATCAGAGCCATGCCCTTAAACCATTTACACCTCACTCCTTTGGGATAATCTTTGGTCTCAGGGGTTACCCATTTCAAATGCAGGTATGTCCCTGGCAGGAACAGAGGAACCCTGTCACTCAGACCTGAGGGGGAACAGGTCTATCAAGCATTTGATGGGAAGGGTCCTGTGACCAAGAAAGGGAATCAAAGAAGGATGGGGCAGAGAGGAAGAAGGGAAAGAGACAGGCTCTGCTTCCCAAGGGGGAGAAAGTTGTGGAGAGCCTAAGGTGAGAGAGAGAGAAGTCCAGAGGGAAAGAGAGTAGAAGCAGCTGGTCGGGAAGACCTTCCCACTCCTCACCCCAGCTCTGCTTCTAGCTGTGTGGACTTTGGGAAGTTTTTTCATGGGGCCTCCTTTCCCTCCGTTGCCAAGAGGGATGAGAATTGTTGTGAATGAGATACCGGAGATAAATAGCCAGCAGAGTAGGTACAAATGTTTGTCTCCTCCCCTAACTCTTGGCTAATTTCAGCTTTGCCAGTGCAGAGCACTCTGCAGCCACATGCCCCCCCGTCCCCGTCCCCACCTTGGGTTCTCCCAGCTTGAGCAGCCAACACCCCCAGACAGGGGCTTCTTTGAGTGGTTCAATAAAAGGGCAGTCTGTGCTGCTGCCTTTGGCATTGCTGGACACCGGCCCCCCAGAATCAACACCTCTCTTTCTTTCTCCTCCTGGACAGCTCTCCCTGCCCCCCTATGTGTGAAAGGGGACAAGTGAGGTGACAGCTGCTCCCTGCCCTTCAGGGGCACACATTCTCACTCTTTCATTGTGTTCTTGGGACCCCAACATGGAAGCCTCAGTGTTCTCCCCTTTCTCCCAGCTCCCATGATCCTTAGGGTGAGCACCTCACGGCTGTGTACTTGATTATATCTAATTGTATATTCTTCTATTTGGGCATGTGCTAATTTTGTCTTCAGGGCAGTTGAGCAGACCTCATTTTCTTGGACTCTCATGGAGTACTTAGCATGGGGCTGGTCGAACAATAGATGGCCTTGTACAATATATCTTTGGAATTGAGGTGATTGATAAGGATAGTCAACAAACACCTACATCTGCATTATGCATTAGAGGCACAAAGGGTAGACCTTTTCAAAGCCCGGGGAAAGCTTGGAGACTCCTCAAAAATTGTTAGCACCAAAAGTTATTGCCAAAGGGAGCAAAACCCCCACAGCAAATAACATTGTCATGCTGACAACAGAGGGCTAGTTAAGATATTTGGAAATAGACCTGGATTTGAATCCTGCCTCTGTCACTTTATAGCTATGTAACCTCAAGCAAATTACACGTTCTCTCCCTCAGTTTCCCTCATCTATAAAATGGGGATAACAGTACCTATCTCATTGTGAGGACTGATGGAAACAAATACACGTAAGTCCTTAGCACAGCGCTTGGGCTGTAGTAAATGGTTGATGTGTGGTTACTAAGGATAGTGATAATAGTCATTAATGTAAAGAATATTCCCTAGGGTGAAGCCTGCAAGAGATATTTAATGCAATGCTAGGAGACCAGGTGGGATGAAGCTTTTAGAAAAATGGTTGAAGCATAGTACAAGAAAGAACAAAATTGTAAATAAGCTATGTGGTCAGTCCTATTTATAATTAGCTACCTACCCACCAAGTGCTGTGGGGGCGGGGGCACAACCACACCACTTTCTACCAGGACTAATCAGAGTTTCTGAGGACATGAAGCACGTGCAAATATCAAGGAATAAGGTCTTTCTACGCCAGGCTGTGGTGCAGTGCAGGGACGTAGCTTGGAAAGCCATCGAGTGGAAAGAGCACTGGTGAGGGGGGCAGAAGACCAGGCCTCAAGGCAAGCTCAATGGTGTCACCCCAGGCGCGCCACTAGCCATTCCAGCCAGACCTTGCCTTCTACAGTTCCTGCTCACCTTCCTTCCCTGGGTAGGGGAGGTTCAAGGGAAGGAGTACCAAAGTGTTTTTAAAACTAACATACATACTGGCCAAAAGTTCTATGAAGCATCATTGCTCCCGGCCCTGCTCCTCTTTCGGCAGCTCTACAAACCCTCCCCACTTCCATTATCAAGCCTTGGTCAGTCTTTACCAGGAAGCCTCTGGGGCGGAGCAGGTTGGGGGTGGGGCATGCTGGCAGTGTGCTGCTCCTGTCTCCACCTGTAGCTACATTGTCCTGTGATTATCTGCGGGTCTGGGCAGGGTCAGCATAGAATTCTCCTCTCCACTCCTGGTGTCCCCAGAGGCCTGGCACTGAGTTCACATCTTGGTAATGTGATTTGAATAAGTCAATGAGGCTAGCCCCACTACTTCAAGCCACGATGACCCCTTCAGCTCTTGATTGTAGTTATTTATTTAGAAATCATCTCTTACTGCATGCAACATTTTCATATTGTGCTTAAGAACATTCAGCTCTGGATGAATTTGCTCTCCCCACTAGCTGGTGGCATCTTGGACCTCTCACTCCCCACAGCACACCTGGGGGCTGGGCCTGCCCCTGGGGAATGCTCAGCAAGCAGTTGTTGCTTCATTTGCAGCCAGGCAGGTCTTAGATCTCAGTCACCTGGTCAAGATATTTGATAATCACCACCTCTTAGACACGGTGAAAGTGGTGGTTCAAAGCCCAAGGTTTGGAGCCAGACTGGGATCATGGCAAGTTATCTAACTGTGCCTTCTTTTCTATAAAACAGGGGTAATAACTGATCGACCTCATAGGGTTGGGATGAGCATTAACTCACGGAGCCCTTAGTTTCATTAACTCATGTGAGCCCTTAGAAAGGTGCCCATCACACGGTAAACTCACCAAGTCCACCGCTGCTGTTATTAGCCCAGACCCAGCCTGCAGTTCTGAGAAGGCCCAGGTCTGATCCCCGCAGCTGTGAAGAAAGGGGAGCAGTGTTGCTGTAGACAGCTTTCTGGCTCAGGCCCGTTCCTCTGGAGCTGAAGGAAGCAGGTTGTCAGTATGTGACTGAAGGTAGCAGAACATGCCACATTGTAGGCTACTCTGGCATTTGATTATTTTGCGCTAAAGGCCCTTGAAAAGCAGCAAGTGCAGGAGGGAGATTTCTCTGAACTCCGTTTATCTGCTTAAGAATAGATCCTCCAAAAGGAACTCAGTTGTCATGAATCCCCTCCCTGGGAGTTTCATCAACCAGGAAAGATTGACTCATCACAGGACAGGAGACTAGAAGTGGACCCCACACCCAAACTATCAAAAACTATAATACCTCCCCTCCCATCTAGTCTTCTAAGGGCCCATTCATCTTTCCTGAGGAGGCCTCCATCCTCCCTCTCCTTTCCCTACTTAAGCCTGAGTTCTTGACACCTCAGGGAGTTACTCATTTCCCCCTGAGTGTCTCCCATGTTTATATGATGTATACATGTTCATAAGCTTCTGTGTCTTTTTCTCTTGTCAGTCTGTCTTTAATTACAGAGGTCTCAGCTAAGAATAACAGAATGGTAGAGGGAAAATTATTTTCCTCCTCTACACAAGAATAGTTTAGTAAGGCCGTTTTCGGAATGCAGGCACACTCAGCAGAAATACGGGATGTGACCAGGCACTCGCCGAGGCTCCAAGGCAGCTGCATATCAGCATGGCAGAACCCTTTCCATGGACGCCACAGAGCTCGGGGAAGCAGAAGCCCTGCAGTGCGTGGTGCAGGTTGGGGGCAGGGCAGTCCACTGTCTAACCACTCAGTCATTTAACTGTGTGGCTTTGTGAGCAAGACACACACCCCTGCCCCTGTTGAGAATCTGAGCCAAGTTGCCTGAAATATTCTCTTCGCACAAATGCTCAAAATACTTAGAGTCACTAGTCAGTGCAGCCTTACCCCATGCTAGTCCTTTCACTGGAAAATGCTTCTCCTCATTAAGACTCTGCCTATAAAAATTCTACCTGTCCCCCAAAGCACAGCTCAAAACATGCCTTCTTACTCATTTATCCAAAACTTTTTACTGAATGCCTACTTTATTCAAACCAGACTTTCCTCTGGGGATACCAAGAAGAATAAGGAGCACAGAGACTAATGTGAACAGCGAGGCAAATAAACGAATACAGAAATTCAGTGGGATGGGAACTATAATAGAGGCATTTACAAAATATAATGGGGTCTTAAAGCCCTCATCCTGCAGGGAAAGCAGCTGACCACAATTAAACAAATGAAGAAAGTAATTTCAAATCAAGAAACAAGTTATAAAGAAAATGAAATCAAAATATTTTTTTAAAAGACAAACATAGAAGTCAATTATTAACATAAACTACTTTTGTAAAACCTAGGCAAAATAAAGACATGTCTGTTTTACTTAAGAAGAAAATAAAAATTTTTTAAAAAGAAAATGAAATCAGTTAACGTGAAAGAAAATGGCTGGAAGGCTGGGTGATCAGGCAAGGCCTCTCCGAAGTGGCACTGAGCCAAGAGTGAAATTATGGGAACAGCTTGGCCTGGGAGGAGTTGAGGGAGCAGCAAATACAAAGGCCTGAAAAGTGTGAATGATGTTGAGGGCGATGACTGGTGGTTTTGAGGAACAGAAAGAATGTCGGTGTCTGGAATGGAGTGAGAGGGGAGGGGTAGGAGGTGGACCAAGTTGAGATTATGGCATAATAAAATTTTACTCTGTTCTTTTCACTCAATGTTATAATGTAAGAATATGCTCGATGTGAAAATGATTTGCAAACATTTTTAATGGCTGTATTAAAATATCATACAAAAAAAATGCTTCTGCTTTAAAAAATATATGAGGTACACTCCTGATACAGAGTTTCTGCTTCCTCAGTCTTCAGCAGAAGTGAGTGGGCCGAAGAGCAGAAAGCCTTGGGGGCCGGCTAGCCCCTCCTGCAGGTGTGTGTGTCCTCATTGCACTTCTGGGTCCCCGGGGTCAAGGTTCTAAGTAAGAAAAGCTCCCTGACCAAATGCCGGAGTCTGTTGATGTGTCCTATTCCCAACAGAGACTATCTGATTTCCAGAAACTTCTCTCTCCAGCCATCTTGCCCAGTCCTTTGTATTGTCCAGTCTACTGTGACTCATGCCTGGAGAAGAAACAATGTGAATGGTTTCTCAGTGAGCTCTTGGGTGTCCCTGCTAAAGACCACTTTCCTGCCTCCTGTTTGTAGGGAACACACCGTGCTGACAAGGCCCTCTTCCAGAAGGGTGCTCTCTTTCTGGCCTCCAGTCCTTAGCTTTTGGCTTGGCTTCTCTGGAAAGCCACGGGACTCCATCGGCTTCTCTCTGCCAACATGTTAGTCTTCAGGGCTTGAGCTGCAGGGTCTGCGGAATTCCTGTCCATACTCATGTATCCACTTGTTAGCCACTGGGGGAGGAGGGAGAGGGGACAAAAGCAAGCTCAGCATAGCAGACAGTGGCAGGGCCCACCGGAGGGTCTCCTTATATTCTGCACCCAGGCAACTCACTCGCCTGACCCTAGTCCCAGCCTGCTGTGGACTACAAAATGTTGCTTCTAGCAGAGGTAAATAGCAAAGAGGACACTCATTGTCCCCTGGAAAAAGTCCCTGATGGGTCCTGTCTACTGTAGACTGATTTTCAAACCCATGGGTCCTAAGGTCACTCATCTTTCATTCATGGAGCTCCTATAAGCCCGCCTCCCCCATGGTACACTCCAGAGTGGTGAGAACGCAGGGGTTGCATTCCCCAGCAATGTCCATCTCAGCATGAGAGTCCCTCTTCTACTTTTTCTGTCTTCAGAGAGAAGTGCTCTCAGACACACATATATCAAAAACACGTTTCCTACTTATTTAGCACTTCCTTGATTGACCCTCTCATGGGGAGACACTTGATGGTTCTCTCCATGGGATACAGGACTGGGACTCAGTACCATATGCCCCCACCGCAGCTGTACTCCGGAATCAAGGCCAGTCTGGTCAGGCCCATGAACTTTTACTGACACCTGCTCTGTGACAGGCTCCCAATTTGTTGAGGGCAACCACCTCAGAACCCGATCATGTCAATGTAACGTGGCACTGTAATGAAAGCTTTTGGAATGAAAGGGCTACACTATTTTCCATCCACCCCTATTTCACTTTACTGTGAGACCCTCGCCCCACTCTCACACCCAGAAAGGCAGGCCTTACCCCACTTATCTCCCACCAGGACAGGACAGCCAGCATGAAGTGTGTCGCCATCCCCTTCACCACTCCTACGCAGGTTCCACCAAAACAGTGCTGCATTCTGAAAACAAAAGGGCCCCACCCCGGAGCAGGGGCAACCCAGAACCTCATTCCTGGGGAAGCACATAACTGAGAACAAAGGCATGCACGCCATTACAAAAAAACGTTGGTGCAGATTGGGGGCAAGGCATGCATAAAACGGCACAAAGTGGCACAAGCCGCTATTTACTCATTCGTTCATGCATTGGGCACTTATTGAGGGCCGGCCCTGCTCCAGGCCCTGAGGATGCAGAGACAAACCATATCCATTCTGCTCTCAGGAGCTCACAGTCTATTAGCACAGACAGATATAAAAACAGATGGGGACAGGACAGTGTGACAAGGGCTAGGGGAAAGATGAACACAGATGTCATTGGATCACTGAGGAGACGCACACAACAAAAACCACAAGGTGGACTAAAACATTCCTCATACAACTTAAGAAATTAATTAATTCAGCCTCTTACCTTCCTTAGGCACTTGCCAATAACAGACCCAGGAAGCCGGCATTATTATCACACTCCCCAATCTTCCAGCAAGGAAGTTGAGGCTCAAGGGCTTTAAATAATGCAACTAAGAAGGTACTAACTAGGTCAAGAATCAAACCCCAGAGTTTTGACTCTAAATCTTAGATGTTCTCCATACCCAGGTTTCTTCCCTGCACACTTCTTACAGACGTACTTTAACTATGGCCAATCCCCTGAGTATTCATAGATACCTGTGTACTTAACAAATGTTTAGAATGTGCCAGACACTGTGTGAGTGTTTTATAGGCATGAACTCACTTATTTTTCCTCATTTTATTCCTGAATTCAATAAGGGCTGTGATCCGTAATGGACTGATTGATCTGAAATTTGGGGGAAATATCCATTCATTAAACAAACCTCTTTCCACATAGCCCTCCTCTACCTCAGATGATTTCATGGTTCTGTTGCCATACCTTGTTGCTGCCTGTTACCTTCTCTGTGAGCTCCTGGAGGACAAGGACTATGGGTTCTCCTCAGTACCCTCAGTGCCTCCAGCCTTCAGTGTTCACTGAATGAATGACTAAGGGGACCAGCTGCTGTAGAGGATCCAAAGGTTAATAAAAACAGTTCTTTCCTTTGAGGAGTTCTGTTGTAATAGGGAAGGCAGACATGTAATCATCTACTTGTAATACGTGTAAATAAAATTAAAAATAGAGGCACAATAATGTGGTCATGTAGAAGACTGAGGGATTATCTTTGATTCTAGGCATCAGGGAAGGATCTCTTCTTATGCTGCCCGCAGGAATACGCTTACAAGTACAGAGAGTGTGAATGTTAGTTCTTCACCTTACAACCACCTGTTGGGACCAGACCTCCACTCACCTTGACCACTGGCACACTGAAGTTGGCATAGATGAAGGCTGTAGCTCCTCCAGCTTCCACCGAGCTCAGCTAAAACACCAGAGGAAGAGCCAGAGTTGAAACAGTCCCTGACTGTCCTACTCTGCCCTACCTGACCTGTGATGTCATTTCTGCAGATTCCCTCCTGTGCTCTCCTATTTCAACTCTGGGAGAAATACCTATTGAGAGACAACCACCCAATTTAGAAATTAAGGGAGCCTATTCAGTGGAATCGGTGTTTGCCTGCAGGGCCACAAGAAGATGACATTTAGGAATGCTCCCTTTCTTTACTCTTCAAGGTAACATCCTTATTGAGGGCTATAATAAGTAGATTAAAACTCTGACACCGTTAGGAAGAAACATAGTTTACATCACAACCCAAGACACACACACACACACACACACACACACACACACACACACACACTGAAATAAAGTAAATGTTTCATAAAATGTTCTTGGCCCCAGCCAGGTAGCTCTGATGGTTAGAGCGTCATCCTGATACACCATGGCTGCAGGTTCGATCTCTGGTCAGGACACATACAGGAAGCAACCAATAAGTGCATGAATAAGTGGAACAATGAATCGATGTCTCTCTCTCTCTCTCTCTCTCCTTCCCTTCCTCTCCCTAAAAGTCGATTAAAAAAAAAATCTTACTACATAAGATACCCTCTGTTATTTTCCATTTCATTTTACTTTATTCTAGTTCAGAATTCTTAAATGCTAATCAGAGCCACTACATTTATTTCACAGCCCACTAATGGGTCATGAGCTGTGGCTCACAGAACACTGCTTAGACTACATCAACGAGTTTTAAAAGTTGGGCATCATAGAAACTACTAATTGCACCTTTCCCAGGTCACTCAGTCCCTCTCTAGGTAACCTCAGCTAAGGAGTTTCACTGCCAGTATATTCTAGAATTATGGATGTGTTTTCTTAATATGAAGATTTTTGTCTGATTGTCAAAGAAAATACATAACATTTTGAAAAACACAGGAAAATACTTTAAAATAGTATTATTCATCATTTTATTATCCAGAAAAAAGCACTGTTATAGTTTACATAGTAATAGTTGACATTTATTAAGTACCTACTATATGTTAGGCATTATAATAAGATTTTACAAATATATTCACTTATTCTTCACAATAACCCTTGAGTTAGGATTGCTACTGTTATTATTCACATTCTACAGATGAGGATTATAAAAGGTCACATAACTCTTTGGTGACTGAGCCAGGAATTGAGCTGAGCCAATGCCACCTGACTACAAAGTCCCTTTATGTTATTACATAAACCTTGAACATTTAGGTTATTTTCAAATGTTTACTATTATAAACAATACTGTATCGAACATCTTAATGAATAAAATTATTTTTGCATTTTAGATTGTTTTCATAGGAAAGAGTCCAAGCATTACTATTATTGAATCAAAAGGATATGTATCTATTTAATACTTTTGATATATATTGCCAAATTACTTTCTCACCAGAACCATGACACAGGATTCCCAGTCTACACCTCAGCCGGCTACCTATTTCCCAGAACATTCATGGATCCCACCATAATAGGAGTTAAGATGCTGGCACTTGTTAGAGGAAACTGGACTAACCTGTGATTCAGAACCTGGAAGTGACTGTGGTGATTCTCAGCCTTTCTCAGCTCCCCCTGCAGCTCTTTGGGAAGGGCATTAAGAGCAAATATTTGCTCCTGTGTTCAAGTAACTAAAAAACTGGGTGATTCTGTTCTTACCCTCATCGTCAGCCACTGTGGGAATAAGCAAGATACAACATGGGAACCTGGACGTACCTGTGTTCCTCTACCTATGGTTTCACAGTATAGTGGGGAGGAATGACTTACCCAACAAATTAAAAAGAGAATCTGATCTGTGTACTATGAAGCTTGTGAACAGGACTGCGAGATTGGTGGGGAGGGGAGGGAATTTTCTATGTTTTATGATGGGACTGAGCTGTGTCCAGTATGAGCAGAAAATCACTAACCTGATTTCAACCCAATCCTCTCCTTCTTAAAGATTTTTGCCCTACAATAGTTTTCTTATGTTCTCCACAACCTTAATGCTTATCTTTAGAAATATTTATGAAGGTCTTTACCCCAACCTGAATATGACAGACAGATTTGGGTTCATAATCTATACTTTTTAGGTCCTATGACACTGATAGGCCTTTACGGGGTCCTTTACTTGCTTTGTGAGGTACAATGATAGGAACATTACATGACACTCTTCAGAGTGACATCCCCGTGTATTATCTCATTGATCCTTGTGACTGTGACTGAGGCACAGAGCCAGAAAACCAGCTCAAAGAATAAACATGATTTGTGCTGAGGCCACATATTAACTAGCAGAACCAGAATGAATCC
Source organism: Furipterus horrens (assembly GCF_987537825.1). Classification (NCBI taxonomy): domain Eukaryota; kingdom Metazoa; phylum Chordata; class Mammalia; order Chiroptera; family Furipteridae; genus Furipterus; species Furipterus horrens. Next base: position 46,266,456 of record NW_028327172.1, read on the forward strand.
AACTGACTCCAAACCCAAAGTGCATTCCATTCTAGCGTCTCAAATGCTTAAAGCCCAAACACAAATGCACAGTGTATACACACGCACACACATTTGCATCTGCCATTTAGAATTGCTGGGCTCTTGCTTTCATGCGACCCTTGCCTTAGTAACTGGGCCTCTGTAACCAGGGAACCAGCTATAGAAGATATTAGGGGGATAAAAAACAGATATTGGCCCTGAGAGGTCTTATTCTTTGGTTGATATCAATATTCTTTACTGTCTGTGACCTTCCATGCCAGCCTGAGTCGTCAACTGGAGATGCAACCAACTGCCAATTCAAGATGTGTCTCTTCTCTCTGTGCCTGACCAAAATGCTCAGAATGACCACTAGAGGCCAAACACCATTGAAAGTGGCAACCTTCCAGTTCTGCAGGAAGTATAAAACTGAGCCACAAGAAGAAACATGTTGGAATTGCCAACATTAAAGTCTATAGAGTCCTAGCCTCTGATGGCCCTTTCTTGGCTGTGCTGTGATCAGATCAGGACTAAGAAAAGAGGGAATGCTAGGGTGGGGGCATGTGCTATTCTAAAAGCCTGAAAATAGGACTTCATCTCTGGGTGCTATGTAGAGCCCTTACATTCAGCATGTTTATCCCTTCAATTAACAGTAATATACCTTTTGTAATTTGAGTAACAGATGATTGACATTCTGAGCTGTCTATAAAACTCACATGATTGGAAGGGAAGGAGATAGAGGAGATCGTAAAGACTGATGCCAAATCCTATAGAATCAGGTCATAAATTAGGAGAGGAGGCCAATTTATTTTTAACAAGGTGTAATGTAGATTTTATGGGGAGATAAGGAAGAGAATTTTCGCCACTTATGAGTGAGCAGCACTTACTGAATTTCTCTGTAGGCATCTCTGTTCTTCCCTCCTGTAATCTCACATGCCTCGTTTCTCTTCTCTTTCCCCTCACAGCTCCACAAGCTTTTCTTGTGGTTTCCAGGTCTCAGGATCTCCTGGACTTCAATGTAACCCCACTTCCTATCCTAATCACTGCCTAGGACAGGGTTATATTTAGGTTGACACACTGTAAGCTCTCTAAGGCCAGGAACTCTTGATTTGTACTTCTTTGTACCTCCCTATAGTGCTTAACAAAAATACTGCCTGAAAGTCACAAAAATCCTGGAGACTTTTCAGCTGCAAGTACCAGATTAAATCAACATCTGAAATTGCTTTGAAAGTCTTAAGAGAGAAACATAGTCATTAAGTAAGAAGCCCTGGTTCAGAGCAAGACTCACATAGACCATAAATGTTGCAACTCGGTTCCCAGACTTCAGTCTGTAGAGTGGGCTGCTTGGTGACTGAGACAAAAAAAAAAAAAGAAAGAAAGAAAGAAAGAAAAGTCATTATTTTATGCAGCTGGCACCAGAGTGACAGCCAGGATTTCACCATAATACAGGGAGGAGAAAAATGGAGGTGTCACAGATGGGAGACGGCCTTGAGCAACACCTAGACAAATTTGTGCTCATCCGTGCTTTTTAGTACTATCTCTATCTATCTGTCTGTCTATATATCTATCTTTTACTAATTTATCAGGCACTCATTAAACAGAATTGCTTGCCAGTAATAAAAGTACTCTATGACAGATTCTTGGTGAAATAAAGAAGTTAACATATAAAATATCACAGATAATTATTCTGTAGTAATAGCAAGTGATAAGACGGGAATTCCCAATTATTTGTTGAAGAGACACATCCCTTTTTGTCACAGAGCGGGTTAAGATATGATTTACATATGATGAAATTCAGCCAGTGTACATGTACTGTTCAGTGAGTTTTAGTGAATTTCCACAGTGGTGCAACCATCCCGCCAATCCAGCGTTAGAAGGATTCCATCAGTTGAGTTTCCTCGGGTCTGTTTGCAGTCCATCCCCAGGCCCACCCCCAATACTGGCCAACCACTGAGCTACCTTCTGTCTCTTTAGTTTTGCCTCTTCTAGAAATTTCATATAAATAGAATCATAAAATATGTAGATAAAGAGTGACTGGAGGAAAGACAATCTTCCCTGGGAAGTGCCCAAGTGAAGCAAGACAAGAGACACTACGATAGTCCCCATTCTTCTCCCCTTAGCAAACGATGGAGAGGGGAATGGCAGCACAGAGGAAAACGAGTCACCAGAAATCATCTTGAAACCATGGCCTTCAGATCTTCCCGGAACAAGAACTTTTATGCTAAGATTTCACTTAGCATTCCATGGGAGTCCTACAAGAGCTCGGCCTCAGCGGAATAAACCGCACTCTGCTTCCCCAGCCGGGATTTGGTCACTGACCCCACAGTTACCGTAGCATGGTCAAAGTGAGGCTCGTAGTGCCCTCCAATTCCATAGTTCACCACCTGGAGGTGCTCTGCGTAGGGAGGCCGGACATCGAGGCCTGTGAGGGTGGCAATGCGATGGTCAAGGGTCACCAGCACTGGGTCAACAGTGTCCTTCAGCCAGGCACTACAACAAATCAGAGATTGGAGCATCAGTGATCTGAGGCCAGAAAGGAATAAACACCTATGAATGAATGAATGAAAGATGTCAACTGCCAGAGGAAGGAAGGGAGGGAGGACAGGGCATGGATGCTTGATTACCTACTCTCCTCACACTGAGTCTGCCCAGGCCATGTTATTCTCTGTCTTAACAGTCACACCTTCATTCATTCAACAGACATTCTCCAAGGCTCACTGAGTGCCAGGCCCTGTGTAGGTGCTTTGAAGAATGAAGGTTCAAAGCTCGAGGCACTGAAATGCCAAGAGGAAAAAGACAAAAACCGACCTTTGAAACAGCTGTTTTAAGAGACATGTCAATAGCTGCGTGCAATGGGAAAAACTTTGGGTTCAAAGTAGTAGGAGCAGTCCCTGATCCTCCATGTGACCTTATGTCAGGCACTTAACCTTTAACCTCCCTAAGGTTCACTGTACTCATCTATAAAATGGGGATAATGATATTATCTACTTCACAGACTTGGGAAGATTGTGAGAGTCAATACATGTGAAGATGATTTGTAAGCTGTATGTAGAGGTTGCAGTAAAACACAGAAAAATCTGCTCTTCTGCTCTACTCCGAGACAAACCAGGATAGGTCAAAGGCCAAAGAGCAAAGTTCAGTCTCTTTTCTTGAATGGCTTGTTGAGGTTCTGACAAAGTGGAGGACTGGGGATCAGAACGAAGGTCCTGGGGAAGTGAGGAAGTGAGTCTCCCAGGGAGATGAGGCTTTGAAGGGAAGAGCCTCGGCACGATATGGGAAGACTGTGTCTTGGCTCTTCCAATTCTGGATTAATTTGTTCATCCTTTCATACGGAGTGCGTGTGAAGTACTATGCTATGTGCTCTTAGGTTTAAAAGACACCCAAGACAAAGCTGTTGTGTCAAAAAACTCATGGGAGAAGATACACAAATATAACTGAGTACAGATCAAGGTAGAGTGAAAAGCGAGGACTGGTCTTTACAGAAAGTGCTGGGGAGCACAGAGCAAGGAGACAATTCTGACTGGGGCACCACGGCAAGAGGGTGACCAGATATTAAAGGGTGCATAAAAGGTCGACAGGTGGAAAAGACATGGGGTATTGCAGGATGAAGACGCAGTGTAAGTACAGACACGGAGGGGTGACAACACATAGTGAGTACAAATGTGGAAACCAGTAATAGGACATGATGCTGGCATAGTCGGCTCAGGGCACATTGCACAAAGCTGCGACACTGTTCAGGACGCTGGTCTTCACTCTGTGGGTAATGGATGGTCAGTAAAGTTTTGTGGGAGGAACATGATCCAACAATTAGGAGTTCACTGGTGACCACTGAGAGACAAGTTACAGTGAAGTTGCGAGGGCAGAACCAAAATCCAGAGGCGGGCAGAGTGATGGGAAGGAAGAGGAGGTAACGAGCATCTCACGTTCTTCACCTGGAAAATAAAGAGGACACCTCCTGCCCTAAAAGGTCAATTTTCTCTTTGACACTAGTATGTCAGAACGGTTAGGAGAGCAATGAAGCTGAGGTCATATATATCTTCCAAAGCTTAGGGGATGCCTTCTACTGTGAAAGATCCCTAAATGTACCAGACCAAGCAAGCCAAGCCAGATGATGCTGGACCAAAGCTTTCCTCACTCACCGCACTTCCCAGTCAGAACTACACCCAGCCCAAGGCCTGGCCTCTCCCCAAGTACGCTATCATCTCATCTCTGTGGCTGCGATGGGGGCCCTCCTTTTACTGTATCATCAGTCCTGTCCTTACAGTGCAAAGAAAGCGCTGCAGTGGCAGGGGGAGGGGGCAGGGATAGAGGGAGGGGATACTGCTGGGCTCTCACAGCTGGCTCTGCCACTCCAGAGAAGCCATCATGTTCAGAGATTCTAGTCATTCTTTCCCCAATGTTGGCAAGCCATGCTTTGAATATGAGTCAGGAGGTGGGAATGGAATCTTATAAAATCAAATTACAAAGGGGGATGGGACTGTATTCTCTGGAAAAACAATTCTGGCTAGAACAAGGACACACTTATTTTTTTGGTTAGGGCATAGGAGCTTTTTCAAGTGTTTTCCCAATGGCCTCCTAGTTAAGTCCTCGGACCATATAACAACCTGTGAAAGGCCTCTGGGGGAGGGGAGTGGCAATTTCTCCCTCTCAACAAGAATGTGCAGACATAGACAGGAACCACAGGTTTTCCAGCAGCATTGCCCATGGCACCTGAATGGCTGTTGCTGGTCCTCAGTCAGCTGTGCCGCTGGCAGAGTGCAGGCAGCAGGTATGATCGGAGTTCCTGACAAGGAAGGACCACTCTTACCTTTTGCTAATGCGGTACTCCACTGGCAACTGCTTTTCACCTGATGCCACCACAGATCTCTGCAGCTGGTGGGAAGAAGGTAAGAGAAGAAAGTCCAGGCGGTTATGACGCGGAGGGAAGAGCTCTGTCATTTCCACAGACATGCCCTCCCCTTTCTAAGCATTAACCTATCACCAGTTCAGGTGATAGCTATCACTCTTGAAAATAAAAAATAAGAAGTGACAACAAAATCTTAGCATCCAGTCTTGTAGACAGTGAACACTCAATAAGTCTGCTGAATTGAAACAAAGTGATATTTGAATCCCATCACATCCGCAAGGCTGAGTTCTCTAAGAAAAAGGGCTGTTCCTCCTTCCTCTATGTCCTGGTGTCTGGAACAGGGCCTGCCTGATGGGAGGCGCTTAGTGTTTGCTGAATTAAATGACACCTCCAACAACAGGAATCCTTCTACCCTCAGAGGGAACCTATTTCTTCTGAACAACCCTAACAAAAGCTCTTCCTTACAGAGAATCAAAATCTGTTTGCTACAACTGTCTGGACTGACTCTGGGGGGACAGAAGGAAACAAACAGGTTTGAAGTTACTGATTTAACTGAATGTATGGACATAATATTTACGTTATTTTTAAATAAAGAGGCTTCTAATTGCAAAAGTACTATAACTGGGGTAGAAAAAGAAATACTGTTTATTTTTACAACAACGTGTCTTCTTCTGCCCCATAAGGGCAAGGACTTGGTCTTTTGTCAGCGCTGCATCCCCCGGGCCTAGGGAAGGCCTGGCAGGGAGTGGGCACTCAATACTGGGGAGATGAACAGGGTCCTTTGCCGTAAGACCCAGCCCTGGCACTTCACATGCAGTCAGAGCAGAACACGGGGCAAGGAACTGCACAAGACAAAAAGTTTCCCTTCCTGGAGGCATCTATAATGTTATTGTTCCTGCTCCCAAACCACGTAGATGCCCTTGGAAAAGCCTCTTCCTTTCCTTGGACCCGTTTCCTCGGCTACAAAATGCAGCACATGAACAACACATTCTTGGGACTTCCCATCACTACAATATCAGGATGCAGGCAATCAGTAGGTTACTGGTAGCATCTCTAGTCCTTCACCAGTTTTTCCCAGCATCCTCTCCGGAGTCGTTCATAGGAGAGGGAAGAGCTGCTTCCTTCTGTTCTTTTAGGGCAACAGCAGTGGTTTTAAAAATAATCCTAGGGAATCTCTGCTTCCCCACCCCCCCTCTATTAAGGAGCTACCTTGCACTTAATTCCTTTAACAATTATTTACTGTACACATACAAGTCATTCATTTTGGGGGACAAATATTTATTGGTTGTTCTCTGCGCAAAGCACTGTGCTAGGCATTGAAAATACAACATATGAAACCAGATATAGGTCATGCAATGGCACCATAAGGGGCAAGTACAGGATGCTATGGAAATATTGAAAAGGAGCATCTAACCCATTCTTATGGGGGCCAGGAAGGCTTCCCAGGGTGCCCAAAAGGCAACTAGAATCATAGAGGTGAGGAGAGGCCAAAGCAAGAGTGTTTTAGGCAGAGAGCAGACTGTGTGAGGAGGCGAGTGATAGTCTGACCCGTGCACAGGGGCGCAAGTTTAGTGCGGCTGGGGTGTTGGGTGCAAGGGGGACATGCTATGGAAGGGGTTGGTAGCTGCCAGGCCAAGGAGCTGGTAATCATTCCAAGTGACTCATCAGAGAGTTTAAGCAAGGGCTTGACATGGTCAGATTCAACCTTTTAAAGATTACTCTGGTTGCAACTGGTATAATACAGGGCTAGGCGTTTCAAGGAGGACAACATACAATCTCAGCTAGTTTACAGTCTAGCTGGGGAGACAGGATACTCGCCCATGAAACTGTTAGTGGTACCAGAAAACACAGAAATGGCAGAGTAAATGAAAATACCAAACAACTGGTGAAAGAGCTTTTAGTTCAGAAGAGAGAGAGGTTATTGTATGTGGCCCTCAAAAAGTACTCTGAAAAAATGTTTCTACTGAAAGAGCCAGTGGAAGTGGGCGAGAGTGGTCAGGGCTCGTGCGCCAGTGGAGCTGTGGGTTTCAACCGAATCTTTAAGTGTGGATAGAATGTGGATGTATGGATGGGGGGCAGGGGGTGTGGCAAGAGAGCATTCTTTGGAAAAGGCACAGTGACTAGGAAGCTGATAAATTCAACACAAGCCACTGAGGCATCTGTGCTCAGCTCCCAAAGGGCTTGTTCCTCACAGAGCCAAAGATCGGACAGGGAGCAGCCATCCCAGCAAGACACTTCTGGGGGAAGGGAGTGTGGCAAGGTCTGTGCGTGCCAAATAGATGACCTGGCCATGAGGGATGAAGTGAACAGCTCCTGGTGAGTCACCTGTGTCCTGTTACCATGGCAACAGAGTTGTTCTCAGGAAAAAGTGGCTGCTGGCCAAGTGCTCCTGCTGGCTCACGGAGAAGCCGATGCCATTGAAAATACATCCTTCACCTCCCAGTGGAGCTTAATCATCTCAAAAATCTCTACAAAGATCCTATACTTTACTGGATTGGCTTTCAGGTGAAACGATTACTGCTACTCTTCTCCCCTCCAGTCCATGTCTGCTGTCAGAATCCTTCCTAACATCTGCAGGCCTATCTGCCACTCTCCTGTTTAAAACTGCCTGAAGCTCTCCCCCTGCCTCTGGGATAAAAGCCAAATTCCCCAGCATGGTACTTACAGAGCTTCTAATGGCGTCTCACTGCGTAGCTTCATCTTCTGCCCACACCATCCCTGGCTCACACCAGCCGCTGCGCTTCCCCCATTCCCCAAACACACTGCAGCCCAGATCCCTGCACAGATTGCTTTGTATTCCTGGAAGACCCTTGGCCGCCTTGTCACTGTGATGAATTTCACGTCCACAGGGAAGCCTCCTCTGTTTCTTCCTCTTCCCTCATGTATTCCTCACCCTACTGCCTTTCCCTCAAAGGAAGAGTCACCTTTTCTTTTAAAATCCTCACCCAAGGATATGTTTATTGATTTGAGAGCGAGAGGAAGAAAGAGAGAGAGAGAGAGAAACATCAATTGGTTGCTTCCTGTATGTGCCCTGACTGGGGACCAAACCTGCAACCCAGGCATCTGCCCTGACAGGGCATTGAACGCTCAGCCTTTTGGTGTATGAGACAATGCTCCACCTAACTGAACCACCCGGCCAGGGCAGAGGGTTTACTTTTTAAGGCAATCATAACACAACTCCTGGCACACATCTCTCTGAGAGCACATACCACAATGTAGTGTAAATATCTGCATCTCCTCATCATGCAGTAAGGTCCCCCAAAGGGAGAGGACCCACACTTCATCTCCTGTAGAGGCCCAGCACCCAGCACCGTGTCTGGCGCACAGAAGGCTCTGTTCTGGGGATGAATGACTAAACGGCTGCTTGCGTGAACAGCACACACGAACGGCCCAATGACGTAAGTCTTCACGTGCCATTTGTAAAAAAGCAACATGTTATAGTGATGAGGTAGACTGTATAATTTTCCTAAATACTTGCCACACTTCCTGGGGGACAATTAAAAGTCCCCGCTACACCGACATCGAGCTCAGCACAGCGGCTTGTCGTGCCCCCGCGGGAGAAGTAGACAGTCTCTCTTCTGTACTGCAGCGGTGGCCGCACGCCTTGTTTTGACCAGTGAAGTGCAAACAGAAGTAATGACCGACACTTCCAAGCAGAAGTTTAAGGGCCAGCCAGTAGTTTGCCATCTCTACCTTTTCCTCCCCCACGAGACTGGCAGTGTCCTCGAGGCTGCTCTGTCAAACCGGGTCCCCAAGTGAAGACAGGTGGGGCATAGCTGCAGTCACACCACGACCAACATGCAATGTGAGAAAGAAGCGAACCTGTATTGTTGTCCTGGAGATTTGCACTGCTTGTTACAGAACATAACTTGGCCTCAGTTAACTGATACAGGAAGGTAGACTAGCAGAGTGACAGTTGATGCGCCTCTAGTTACATGTGTGGCCTTAATCAAGTCCCTTCTCCTCTCTGGGCCTCATTTGCCCCCTTAACAAGAGAATAAACTTGAACTAGATAATATTTCCACTCTGTAATTCTGTAAATCTGGACCAGGACATCACTCATGCCCCTCTCATTTCACCCTTTTCTTTTTTCTTCTACCAATTACATGGAATGATGGACATTTTTGGGGGGGTCTTTTTTTAGGTTCAATTAATATACAATGAGCCCTAGCCAGTGTGGCTCAGTTGGTTGGAGCATCATCCCATAGACCGAAGGATTGAGAGTTCAATTCCCAGTCAGGCCCCATACCTACGTTGCAGGTTTGATCCTTTGTCAGGGCACATACGAAAAGGCACACAATCCATGTTTCTTTTTCACATTGATTTTTTTTTTTTCTCTCTCTCTCCCTTCCTCTCTGAAAGCAATGAGAAGGTATCGTCAGGTGAGGATACAATATACCTATATGTCTACATATCTGTACCTATACCTATCTATCTATCTATACACAGACACACACACAATGATATGCACAGAACTCAAGTGCACCACCTGGCGAGTTTTGACAAATGCCTGCAGCTGTATACTCCTTATCCCTAAGAACATATTGAGAACACATTTCAACACCTCAGGAGATCCCCTTGTATCTTTTCCCAGCCAATCCCCTCCCTCCAGAGACAACCACTACTGTGATTTTTTTCACCATTGGTTAGTTCTGTGGAACTGTTGTCACTCTGAACTCCTAGACTGATGAAATGCCTACTTGTTCAGGCTGCCTATTCTCACACTGCTGAACGCCAGGCATGTGAAGACACAAAAGAAATTCTTGGCAGGCTTTGGGGACACTCACCCACGGTTCTGCAAATCCTCTAATTTTCTGAGCCTCCAGGTCACTGACGAAGTCATGGTAGAGAACGACATAGGGCTCCAGGTGGATGACCTCCTTCCGGACGGGCTGGAGCAGCAGGTACGGGCTGGAGCTGGTCTCATAGGTGCAGTGGAGGCTAGGGTTCTGGTAGTGAGTCGGCTGCAAGGAGAGGCGAGAATCAGCATAAGAGGAGAGGGACTAGGAGCTGACACTAATTTAGGGGAACTGCAGCAGAAAAAAGTGGAATGTGGGAGATTCAGAATGTGGTCACTGCATTGTTATAGCCTTTTTCCTCACATTGTTGCAATTCTACCCTTTCTCTCTAGCCAAGCCAGTTCCCCTTTTCTCTTTCCCTGAAAAACCCCTACCTGGGAACCCAGGGTCTGGCATAACTCCTCGTAGGTATCTCTGGTCTGCAGGTGGGGTACATTGGGCCTCTGGATGGTAGCCTCCACTGCTGCCTGGCTGGAGCTCTCTGCCAAGAGCTTTTCATATTTCAAGACATTCCTGGCCATCCTCTTATTATCTGGGCCTGGGAGAAATGAGAGCAGGGAATAACACAGATGAACAAACAGGGGCCCCAGGGAGTGCTGCCAAGTTTCCCTACAGCTTCACTGTCGCACACGACCAGCAACTGGACACCCTGAATAACTTCTGTGTCCTGCACTGAGGGTGCAAGGCCCTCCCTCCCAGAAGAGAACCTGGTATTTTAAAAAGATTGAATTAGGCCTGATGGATCTGAGGGTGCAAAGGACTTTGGAAAGGAAAGCGGGCAGCTCTAGGATAGTGTGATGGTGGGTTTTACATATAAGGAATAAGCTTCATTCTTTCATGCGTTCATTTACTCATCTATTCAGTGAATCTTCAGTGAATATCAACTGTGTACCAGATGCTGTGCTAGAGGCTAACCTCCTCAAGTTTACAGTCTAATGGAGAGAAGAGACATTAAATAACTAGTTACAATGAAACATGACGAGTAAGTGCTATGAAAGAGAAGCTGAGTGAGCCAAAGCCTAACGCAGGGACCCAGCCTATTCTTCCTGGAGAACTGGAAGCTCATTAATTCCTGACTCTACTAGATCCTTCAAAATTCCTAACTGGCCTAGACACAGGGCAGAGCAGTTTGGGACAAAGGGGTCCTAGCTTTGGTTCTAGCCTGGGCTCCTGCAGCGGTCTTGTGTCTTATTTGTACCCACTTTGGCTGTAAGATGCCCTGTGGGTTGACAGCTACCGCTGTCCTGCCAGTTTCTGCGTACATTTCTCAGCACATCTCAGAAGAAGGTGCTGAATTGCTCCAGTGCTTCCAAAGCAGCTTTCTCTGTGGAGCCCAATCTGCTTCTAACCACCACTTCTGCCGTGGCAAAGAAGGGGACAGAAATTACCATCTTTTTCTAACAAGACAAGAAATAGAATTTTGAAGAATGTAAATGCCCAGAACACCAATGAGAATACTGCAAAGCCAGAAATGGAACCGGAAGTCTCCGTTTGCTCTGTCCTGCTTATCCACGTATAGCAGTGCTCAATTTGGGTTCTCTAGGAGAAGCAGAGATTTTAATAGACCAAGCACAAGAAATAAAGGGTCAACGGGTTCTGATTTTGCCTGCACCGCTAATTGCCCATGTGTTTCCAGACCATACAGGTACTTCTTTAGGCTACCATTTGTCAAATTATCAGAATGGAATCACGTCACTAAGTGGATTCATTAAAAAGTGATAAATAAATACAATTGTAAAGTCTTGAACTACTTTATAAATATTAAAACATAATAGTGATTTTTTATCTTACTTTAGTATCTAAATATCCTAATAAAGGAAAACTTGGGAAGCTATCTACTACCAAAATTTTATTTTATTTTTTTAATTAAAATTTATTTATTTTTATTTATTGATTTGAGAGAGAGAGAGGGGAAGAGGGTGGGGAGAGAGGGGGATAGGGGGGAAAGAGAGAGAGAGGGGGAGGAAGAGAGAGAGAAACATCAATTTGTTGTTCCACTTAATTTATGCCTTCATTATTGCTTCTTGTATGTGCCCTGACTGGAGATTGAACCTGCAACCTTGGCGTAGTGGGACGATGCTCTAAGAAACTGAGCTACCTGGACCAAGGCTTACTACCAAAATTTTAAGCAAAAATACCCAAGCAGAGAGCTAAGCTAGCAAGTCTCCATCTTGTTCAACTCTGGTGAGGGTTGAAGCTGAATTCTGTGCTAAATGGGCAGGATGTTTGCATAGCAAAGTGGGCCTTGGTTTCAGGGAAGAACTGATATCTCTTTGTAAGCAGCTGTGGTGAATAATCCTGCTGAGTCACTCTCCGTGCACACACAGCTCCCATTGATTGCACTTGTCCCCAGGTCTACTTCCCAAGCCTGGGTCTTCAGATGTCCCTGAAGAAACTGGCTCCCACCCAGGACTTGTTCCCCACTGAAGCAACGTTAATATATAACTGTTTGGGGATGGAGGAGGAAAGGGACAGGTTGGTATCTTCTTCTTAGCTTTTTGCAACTGTCTGAAATATCCTACCCTCACCCAATGCATTGATCAGTATGTAAGATTTAATCCAAAATTAGAAATGTGATGTGGATTATGAAATTAGAAAAATAAAAATAGATAGCTGTATTTTACTTGCAGAGATTTAAGGCCAAGAGCAGAAGGATTTCCCAGTGAATCAGACCTGTGGCTTATCTTTTATCATTACGTACTGTAGAGAAGAAACTCCTGGGAGAGGCTGAGGGCACATGAAATATTTCCCGCCTATAAAAAAGAAAAAGAAAAAGAAAACAAAGAAAGAAAAAGAAAAGAAAGAATTAACTGCACTGAGGGTATTTCCCCTGACACAATCAATCAATGGATTTTCAAAAATATATAATATTTTTGAAAAATATAAAACAGTCTTAACACGAGTAGATAATCAGACTCATTTTCATGAGCAGCAGGCTAGAAATGTGGAGGTTCTCTGTCCTAATTCAGGATTTGCAGCCCTGATGTAAATTAGGCCTCCTCAGTTTCCTCATTTACAAATGACTTATTACTACTCTTACAAGGGAAGGCAGAAAAAATAAGTGAAAATAAACTTTCTTAAAATTTCCTCAAATCCTAAAGCATGCAAAACTGTGTAATTGCAAGGTGTTGTTATTTGGGTATATTTCAATATTAAATTTAATATGAAAATATAAAAGCCTTAGTAAAAGTATAATTTTTTTCTCCAGGTTCAATACTTTCTAGACTCTACAAAGTTAGTGGCAGGGAGCAAAGGAAGGAATCAACCTGCAACGATCCCATTGCATCATCATGAACTCTCCCTGGAGCCATTTAACCCTGGGCTACACATGGTGAACCGTAAACAGGACTTTTGGACAAACCAGGGGAACAGAACCAGGTGTGGGTGGGCTGCCATTCTGCTCTGGGGGCCCTAGAATGATGATGAACTGATAAAATAATATTTCCTTCCGGTCATTTTATTTTTGCATATTAAGTTTTATTTTTAGTGATAAAGACAATAATAAGCACATTCTAAAACATACGAGAAATAGAAAAACAATGCTCCACTGAAACCCAGGCAGTCCAAGCACTCTGGATAACATATAGTCTATTTATTTATTTATTTATTTATTTAATTTATTGTTGTTCTATTACAGTTGTCCTGTTGCTCTCCCCTGTCATGTCCAACCCCCTTCTCCCCATGCAGTCTTGACATAGCTATAATCATATTTCTTATACATTTTCATATCCTGATTGTTTTACTCAAAATTGCTATCAAGAATTTTTTTATCCTCACCCAAGATATATATTTTTTATTGATTCCAGAGAGAAAGGAAGGGAGAGAGTGAGAGAGAGAGACTGAGAAAAACACCGATGTGAAAGTGAAACATCGACTGGTTGCCTACCGTACCTGCCCCAAGCAGGGATTGAACCCACAATGTAGGTACATTCCCTGACTGGGAATCGAACCTGCAACCTTTTGGTGTACAGGACAATGCTCCAATCAACTGAGACACCTGGCCAGGGCAAGAATTTTTTTAAAATATCATTACAAAAACAGTCCTCAGAGACAGTATTTTTTAATTATTATTTTTTAATTATGGTAAAAATAAATAAATTTACCACCTTAACCACTTCTAAATGTACAGTTCTGTAGTAGCAAATATATTCACATTGTTGTGCAACTAATTGCCTGGATTTTGTCATCTTGCAAAACTGAAAGTCTGTACCCATTAAACAACTCCCAATTAACCCTTCCCCTCAGCCCCTGGTAAACACCATTCTCCTTTGTCTCTGTGAAGCTGACTCTGTAGGCACCACATACATGCTGAAGTGGAATCATACAGCATTTGTCTTTTGTGACTGCCTTACTTTATTTAGCATAATGTCCTCAAGGTGCACCTATGTTGCGGGTATGTGTCGGATTTCTTTCTTTTTTAAAGTTGAATGAAATTCCATTGTATGTATATACCACATTTTGTTTATCCATTCATCCTTTGATGGACACTTGGGCTGCTTCCACCTGTTGGCTCTTACAAACAGTGCTGCTAAGAACATAGGTTTGCAAGAGAGACAGCATTTTTTAATGGCTGCATTATATTTCATCGGGAAGGTACATCACACATCACCTAACTATTCCAGTATCGTTGGACACACATATTATTTCTTATTATTTAATATCATGAATTATTCTGTTTTATACTTAACAGAGGGATAGTTCAGGAATCTAATGATATCTTAAACATCAGATATTACCTAAGGGTTATAGTTTTTCAAACTCTTTCTAGATGAAGAGAATTGAAATGTGATTTTACATATTTATAAAATGAAGGGTTTTTTACAAGATAAAGTTATATTTTATCAAGAACAATGTTAGTGTTACTTTTGTTGTTTCAGTTAAATTTCTTTGGAAATGTATATGCTAAATAATGTTAAGTGGATAAAAGAGAACATACACGTGTAGTGTATAAAATAGTAATCATTGCTTCCATTTATTGAGTGTGTATGTGTCATGAACTGTATTAAGGGCTTTACAGGTATGAGCTCATTTAGTCCTCACAACAACTCTTTGAGGTGAGCTTTGAAGGGCAGCAGAATATGCCATCCCAAAATATGGTTCTTTGAATCAAGATTATTTTAAGCTAATTATTTTGAGAAAGGGTAGACACAGGAGAAGTTCTGCAAACCAGAGCAGATGTTTCCCTTTCGTAAGGGACATAAAGGGAATCTCCATTTGTAAGTATCTCTCTCTCCCTCTCTGGACCAGGTAGGGAAGGATGACTAAGTCAGAAGAGAATCTTATCCATGGAGAAGGCACCATTTAAATCTGCATAACAACTTTTCCCTGGTTTTCCAGGTAACCTCTCATAACTGGCCTCTCCACATGGCTTGCTTTCTTTATCTTTAGTGGAAGATGAAGTTCTTTAAAATTCTATTTTCATTTTCCAATTACAGTTGACATACAATATTATATTCATTTCAGGTGTGCAACATAGTGATGAGATATCTATATAACTTATGAAGTGATCTCCCCAAGAAGTCTAGTCCCCTTCTGACACTGTACATAATTATTACACTATTACTTGCTGTAAGCTGAAGATGATATTTAAGGTGGTCACTTAGGTCACCTTGGAAAGTTCCTCATTTTTCCCCAGATATCTCCCATGTATACATTAGGTATACCTGTTAGTAAACTTCTGTTTATTTTTCCTCTTGTTAATCTGTCTTTTATTATGGGGAGGTCTCAGCCAAGAACTCAGATGGTTAGAAGAAAAATTATTTCTCTTTCCCTGTGGCATCATTATTATTCCCATTTTAAAAATAAGAACACTGAGGTCCAAGGAGTAAGTTGCCCAAGTTTTCACAGAATTTTAACCCAGCTCTGTCTGACTTCAGAGCCTAGGGTTTAACCACTATGCCTACTGTCTCTCATTATTAGCAGTTACTAAAATTATTTTTTACTAAAATATATCATAAAAAAGTATGTATAGTTATATAAAATATAATTATATAATGTTACAATTATATCATTTTCATGGTATACATATGAGGATATATAAGTTATATACACACACACACATATATATATATATATACACCATATATAATTTCATAGGATCATGAAGGGCCCATGGAGAGACATTTACCTGTAATTTACTGTGGGTAAAAGGGGAACATAAAAGGTCTGTGAGACAATGCCTTGTGTGTTCTATTGCTGCGGCACAAAAAAATTGTTCTGTAAGAGCACAAAGAAGGAGAGTCTGTGGACTTTCAGGAACACGAAGCAAGATTTTGCAAAATAGGTGACATTTGAGCTATGCCTTGTAAGATGAGTAAAATTGATCAGACAAAGCCCAATTGTGGAAAGGGAGACTCTGCCAGTGAGCCAAGGGGAAATCTAAGTCACGCGGAGGCGGGGTGGGGCTGCGAAGCAGAACTAATAATCAGGCCCTGGACTTAAAACCGCATCTTTCAGTGCAGGCTGCTTTAGTTTATCTTCTCTGAGTCTCTCCGCATCAACTCTTCATTTTCTTCCTCTACTAAAATTCAGTTACTACCTGTCCTTTGTTGCACCACAGTGATTCTGTTTCAGTTTTAATATGTAGCAACTGAGAAGGAAAGTTAGGAGAGGCACTCTGGAAAGTTTTACAACAAAGATCCACTTACCAGAAACTTCCAAATGAGGAGAACAAGACCACGTGCTGCAGTGAGAATAGATATGTTTTGGGAACAACACGTGGGGTTGGACCACCCACACCCTCCTCCCTTTTCTCAGGAAAAAGGAGAAAGAAAAAGGATCGTAGGGAGTAGAACTGATGTATTAGCTTTGGAAACTCTAGGGAATTGGCTCTGTAGTGATTTTTTAAGCCCTTTCTTAAAGACTCTACAATCTGCTGGGGAATGGGGTTCGCTATACCAAAGGATAGCAGTTCCCGTATTTAGGGAAATGAGCTTCCATGTGAGGCACAACAGTTCACAGATCGACCGTGTCAAGGAAAAATATCTGGAGGAGGCACTGAGCTGCTACTATGGACCGAGGAGAGAAGCTCTGTAGCTGGACACTAATCACGTTACAGTTGTATTCGATTACAGATCGAAGAGGACAGCAATCAGACTTCTTCCTTGGACATTCACAATATCATGGCATAATATCTGTGAAGAGTCATGAGTTACCTGGAGGGCAAAAGAGTGGTTTACGTTGACCATGAACTCATAAACATTAGTCAACACAGCTCTTGCTGCTATGGGTGAGAGACTGCCTCCTACATGAGAGAAGATGATTTTAAAGTGGTCAGGGTATTGGAAAGAGCACTAGACTAACAGTCAGACAGACCTGGGCTCTCATCCCAGCTCTGTGAACCTTGCAGCAAGTTAGGAATTTTTGGGAGATTTAGTTTACTCACATGTGAAATATGGAAATAATAAAATAACTGCCCTGCTTGACTCACATTTGGTCCTGTTGGGAAGATGAAATAAATTAAGAGACATGAGAATGCTTAGAAAATTGTAAAGCAGATATAAAGCATTACATAAAGCATTACATTTATTGTAACAAAAGCAGCGAGTCTCACTTACTCCCTACCTGGAAATAGGCAAAGGCCAAGTGATCCAAGGCATCCTCCAGACTTGCCTCATCCTCTGTATTCCATTCTCCATATGACCCTCGGAAGAGACTGACGGCCTCCTCCAGCCATGGAATGGCGTGGTAGTAATCCCCCATGTCATAGGCTACCTGCAGGGAACATAGTACTACCATTAGAGCCTAGTCCACAGGCAGAAGAAAGGAAATGACATGCAAAGAGTGGAGGGCCATTGGAACCCAAGAAGGCAAGTTTTCACCTCAAATTCATTTAAATGCAATTTATTAAGCATCTCTTATATATAAGCCATTTTACTAGGTATAAAGAAGACATAAGGGTTCTTACACTTAAGGAATTTATAATCTGGAGAGAAGGCATGTGAATTCAAGTTAACGATAATACTGGGCAGAATGGCATGAACGCTCAAAGGCAATACATGTACTATGCTGGGGAGACATAGGAAAAAGAGGAGGCCTGGGAATCTCAGATGTCATGGAAGAAGTGGCATCTGAGATGGGACATCCCTGAAGAAGGAAAAGGATTTCAATAAGCCAAGACTGGGAGGAAGGACATTTCAAGATGAGGAAATGGTAGAAAGAAAAGCCAAAAACAAGAATGTGTTCAAGTAGTACATCGTGGCCATGGTGGAAGGTGAAGAGAAGCAGGAAATGAACTTTAAAAGGCAGCATGGGCTAAGCTAATGAGAGTCATGAATGTCATGTTTTTAGGAAGACATTGCTGGTGGCAATGTGAGGAATGGATTAAATGCATTCATTTATTCAATATATGCTGAGTATTTACAATGTACTTGGTGGTCCCTGCCCTTACAGATCTTACAATTGAGGGGCACATGATAAACCAATAATTGTGATACAGGCCATTAACACCATAATGAAGGCAGGCCTGAGAATGCTATGAGAGCTCAGTGGATTGTCCTACATCAAATGTTGGAATATGGCAACATGTACTGGACATAGCTCCTGTCTCCTAATAGCTTACAGTTAACTAGAACACCAGAACTGCAGGTGGAATTTCCTGGAAATTGCTGTTGGAGACAACATGGAATTATAAAGTCACAGAGTTGGAAGGACTCTTACAAAATGATCAAATTCAGGTGTAACTTCCAGACAGGCAAAAGGACAGCAGAATGTGAGATAACGTGACTCTGCAGCCTGAATATAAGTCAATTCCTACCCAAGTCTGCCCTATACCTGCTGTGTTACCTCTCTGGTCTTCAAGTTACCAATTTATAACAAAGTTGAGTTGAATAATTATAATAAAAAATGACTTAACTTCTTCTGCTAAGTTAACAATTTATTTAATTAAGGTTTCCATGAGAAACTTTAAATCCTAGCAATATGGTAGGTTGAGGTAATTGGAATCTTTCCAACCACAAAGACACAGAAACTTTGAATAAAACATCATAAGCATTTTATTATATATTTTGAAGAAAAAGTGGAAAATATCCAGGTACCAGAAACAAAAAAAGAGCTGAAAATCCAGGCAATAAACTTAGGAGCAGTCGCTGAAGCTGCTTAGGAAAAGGTGAGTGTTAATCTTAGTAACATTGGTGCTTAGTAACCTCAGGCTGTAATGCCCACATGAGGACAGATGGGCCTTCCATAGACCTCCCCACACCTAGGAACTGGAATTAAGACACATTCATAAAAACAAAACCCATGAAAAACTACACCTTAAGAAAAAGAGTAGGCTGGGAAAAATCCACCCACTGTCACAAGGAGACAAGAAAATTGGTTTGCTTCTATCGGGGCTCTGTTTAGGGAAATAAAATGTCTCCTTAGAATATTCACAATTATAAGCCTCTGCTTCACATAAATTTAGGGTGTGAATTTACATTATTCATACAGTTAAGGAAACTCCAGGTCAATAAATCAGTATAAAAATAGATCTAGGCCACTTCAAGTCAAAATCACAATGATATATCACCTCACACCTGTTAGAATGGCTATTATCCAAAAGGCAAGAAATAACAAGTGTTGGTGAGGATGTGGAGAAAAGAGAACCCTAGTGCACTGTTGGTGGGAATGTAAATTGGTGCAGCCACTGTGGAAAACTGTATGGAGGTTCTGCAAAATTTAAAAATAAAACTACCATTTGAAATCAGCCCTTGGACTTCCAGCCAAGATGGAGGCGTAGACAGACACGCTGCATCTCCCTCCACAACCAAGAAGGAATATAACTACCTCAAAACTAGAAACAACCAGAACTTCCAGAAAATCAAACTACATGGAAGTCCAGTAAACAAAGATATAAAGAAGAAATACTCATCCAGACAGGTAGGAGGGGCAGAGCCAGGGCAGAGAGGACGCAATGTGGTGGTAGCAGCAGCAGCAGTGGCAGCAACAGGCCACCAGAAAGCACAGTCACACATTTTAAAAAGTCAGGAGGAACACCTGGGGAGCGTTCCCAGCTCCTCACCAGACCTCGAAGCTCGCAGTCCCAGCACCAGGGAAAATTAAGCCTCATTGCTTCTGACTGTGCAGACCAGTGGGGGTTGGGGTGGAGGCAGAAACTGCTGGTCTCAACAGAGTCCACTTGTTTAAAGGGCCCCCACAGTCCTAGAACATCCGCAGACCCACCTACTCTGGGAATGACGGCCAGGGCAGCAGCTAGTGGGGCACCAGTCCGCTGCGGAAGTGGGTGAGGTGACTGGAAAAGGGGCAAGTGCTGGGCAAGCAGTATTGTTCCCTCTCGGACCCCTCCCCCACATACAGTGCCACAACGTGGTGAAACAGGTCACCCTGTATTAAAATGCCAAAGGTGAAAGATAAAAAGAGAGTCCTGGGGGCAGCAAGAGAGAGGCACAGAGTTGCCTTCAGGGGGGTGCCTATATGACTATCAGCTGATTTCTCAGAGGACACTTGGCAGGCAGGAAGGGACTGGCAAGCAGTATTCAATGTGATGAAAGGCAACCTGCAACCAAGATTACTCTATCCAGCAAAGCTATCATTTGGAATGGAAGGGCAGATGAAGTGCTTTCCAGACAAGGTAAAGCTAAAGGAGCTCATCATCACCAATCCATTATTATATGAAATGTCAAAGGGACTTAGTTAAGTAAAAGAAGATCAAAACTATGAACACTAAAATGACAACAAACTCACAACTATCAACAACTGAATCTAAAAAATAAAAACAAAATCCAACTAAGCAAACCAAAATAGGAATAGACTCATAGGTATGGGGATCATTTGGAGGGTTATCAGCTGGGAGGAGGAAGGGGGAAAAATGGGGATATGGTGCAGGGATTAAGAAGCATAATCGGTTGGTACAGAATAGACAGGGGGAAGTTGAGAATAATATAGGAAAGGGTGAAGCCAAAGAGCTTGTATGCACGACCCATGGACATGAACTGAGGGGAGTGGGATTGCTAGACGGAGGGGGTTGCTGAGCAGAGGGGAGCAAAGGGGAAAAAAATTGGGACTACTGTAACAACATAATGAATAAAATATACTTTAAAAAACAACAACAAAAAACTACCATTTGATCTAGCGATTCCACTTCTGGGTAGTTTTCCAAAGAAAAAGTAAACACTGACTCAAAAAGATATATGTACTCTCATGTTCACTGCAGCATTATTTACAATAGCCAAGATATGGAAACAGCCTAAGTGTTCATCAATGGCAATGGGTAAAGAAAAGACACATATATAACACAATGGAATATTATTCAGCCATAAAAAATGAAATATTGCCATTTACAACAACACGGATGGACCTTGAGGGCATTATGTTAAGAGAAATAAGTCAGACAGAGAAAGACAAATATTATATGATCTCACTTATATGTGGAATCTAAAAACAAAACAAAACAAACAAAAAATCCAAGCCCATAGAAACAGAGAATAGACTGGTTGACAGAGGCAGGAGATAGAGGGTAAGTCAAAAAGTACAAAAGGTACAAACTTACAGTTATAAAATAAATAAGTCAGGGGGATGTAATGTAGAGCCACACACAAACACACACACAAAAATGATCTAAGTCCAGTGATACCTCCAGAGTACATGGAAGAAGAAAACCCAAAACTCTCTGAGGAAATATTCCCACAATTCTGGGCACCGAGACTCTCTTAGGGGGGAAAATCCTGCTAAAAGTAAGCTCACAATCAAACATCATAAACCATATCAGGAAGTAACTGATCATGAACAAGAGTCAACAGAAATAATGTTAGGGTAGGGCAATTAGACAATTAAGAATTTCAGAAAATAGGAAATCCGGTCACTTTATTATAATCAATGATGGAGGGAATTGGACACATGTAGATGAAACAAATTTGACCACATGTTAATAATTATTAAAGCTTATTCTTTGACCCAGCAACACCACTCCCAGGTTTTTAACCAAGAGAAATGAAAATGCAGAAAGACCCACATAGGAATGTTAATAGCAGCTTTATTTACCGTAACCCATGTTGAAGACAATCCAAGTGTCCATCAATAGGAGCCTGGGTAAACAGTTTTTGTATATCCATACAATGGAATACTACTAAGCAATGAAAAGGAATGAACTAGTAATAAATGCAACAACAGAGATAAATTTTACAGACCTAATGTGCTGAGTGAAAGGAGCTGGGCTCAGAAGAGTACACACTCCATGGTTTGGGACAACGGTTAATGGAGAGTAGAAAGCATGGTGGGTGGTGAGAAGGAAGAGGAGGGAGGCTTTATTTAGCTCTATGATTCTTTCGTAAAACCCTGAAAAAAAATCTGAACATATATCTCATCTCAATTACAGATATAATTGCTTGTGATAATATTATTTTATGTACTTTTCTTATATTTGAAATGTTTTGTCTTTCAAAATAAGCGAATAAACACAGAAATAAAGACTGCCAATGAAACTTTCGGAAAGTGACTTACTAAATTTTCAACATATGGTTTTAGTCGCAGAAAGGCCCCGTTAATAAAGCCTATATTGACATGAAACTATTTTAAATTTAAATTAGCTGTGAACATGATGATGGAGCTCTGATGCCATCCAGGATCTCAGAAAAGGGAAAATGGTGCAGAGGCTTAGGGCAACTCACTCTGCTTTAACTGGGAAGACTGATCCTCAAGACATGGAATCGGGACACATGATGCCCACTCTCAGATCGGCTAATGAATACTACAGGAGTTGGAAAATATTCACTTTCCTGCAACACGCATCTTCAAAATTAAAAATGATTTACTCCATTACCCCTTGAGGCAAAGGCTAACAAAGAGTATACTGTAAAATGACCTCAAGTTTGCTTATAACTTATGACCAAAGATCAGTTAAATATTTCATATGGAAGCATCCTGAAGTCTATTTCCTTAAGTGATGTTAGAGTGAATGGCCTGTTTTGTGACTCTACCTTAATTTAGTATTTCTGAATGCCTAGAAAATGCGCAAGAGATGCCAGAGAGTCTCAGGATGCCCCTTCACATCACCATCTCCTACCCGTTTCCCCAACCCTTAACCTTGCGTCTTTCCACCCAGCTGTTCATCTACAGGCAGGGCACTGTAGCTAGGGTGACCCAGGGACCATTTTACCCAGGACAGTCGCAGTTTATGTTTGTTGTCCTGGTTGACAAAATCCCTCCACTCTCAACAGTGACCTCAGTATGTGACCACTTTAGCTATCATGGAAAGAGCCCGGGATCTGGAGTTAAAAGACTCAGGTTAAAAAAAAATGTTTTTAATTAATCTTTTTTAAATCCTCACCCAAGGACACTCTCATTTGCCTTTTTAGAGAAAGAGAAATGGAAAGGGTGAAACACTGATGCAAGAGAAGCATCAACTGGTTGCCTTCATATGCATGCAGACCGGGGGTCTGCACATGGCCAGGCCTGGACAGGGGATGAACCCGCAACCGAGGTATGTGCCCTAACTGGGGTGGAACCCACAACCTTTCAGTTTCGGGACGAAGTTTCAACCACTGAGCCGCATCAGCCAGGGCCCAGGTTCAAGTTTTATTTCTAGTTAAAATTGTAAAAACTTAGGCAAATGCTTTACCCTCTCCGAACCTTAGTTTTTTCACCTGAAAATAGGGAATAACAACAAATTTCCAAGTTTGCTGTCAGGATTAGAAACATGTAAAACATGTAAAAGCAATTGGGGTATAGTTATTTCACCCACAAGAAAACAAAGCCAAGCAATACACCTCTCTCTGAAAACTGTTACCTTGCCAACTTGGAAGCAGTCATCTGCTGTGAGGGAGATGAGCCGCCTGGGACTGTACAGGTCAGTGACGGCAGAGCCAGTGACTCTCTGAAAGACGCCTCGGGCAAGGCCCTTCACATTGAGCATGTACACGTCCTGCAGTCGCATCAGGGCCCTTGCTGCTCCCTCAAGGTCCTCAAAGGCTGGCAGGTCCTGTTCCACCTTCTCATAACCATCCTTCAGAGCTATAAAGGTCATGAAAACAACCCACCATTCAAAACACAGGCATAATCACCTGTTACCATATTTCATGAACAAAGATAATGCTTGGCTTGCTTTTCTTCCCAGTGGCAAGCACAGTTCCTGGCACAGAGTGGAGGCTTAATACAATCTTCTGAATGAGGAAGGCTCTCAAGTAAAAACTAAGGCACACACTTTTATCACATTGTCCCATCCTATCTGTCTCCAGGAGTCTTGCCCTATGCGGGCACAATTCTTCTTCCTCTTCACTTCCCCAAAGTCGACAAACTTGTTCAAGTACAAAGCACAGTAAATTAGGAAAGTGATCTTGCTACAGATCACATTGTAGTGTCAACTTAAAAAAACAAATTAGAAAAAATCACTTCCTACACATATGTAAATGGGATGATATAACCTATGAGTCTTAGCAGGACTGTAGTGAAGATCAAGTAAAATAATGGATATGAAAGTATTTTCTCATGTAAAATTATATAAATTATATAATAAGGGGGCCTAGTTCTTTGTCATAATTAGAGCTAAGGTGATCAAATAATACCTACCCACTTCATTATCCTTCATCCCATCCCATCAGAATCTCTCTCCTTTCTACTGAGTCAGGAGATAGAATCTTCTCTTTCCCCTCCAGCCCTCCTCCTCATTACCTCTGATGTTCTCACTGGCCTCCAGACTATGCACCACATTCCTCCAGTCAGACTGTAGGCGTTTGATGAGAGTGAACGCAAGCAGAGGGTTAGACACAGGGGATGCTGAATCCTCATGCAGAGAAAGCACCTTGTCATAGAACCTGAAAGAGAGGATTAGAATGATTTCTCCTATTGATGCAACCACTGCAACTGGAAAAGCCTGGCATGGCAGTTACACATTAAGAATAGTTACAAATGAAATGCTGAACCCCTTTAGACTCGTGTAATATTCTGACCAATAAGCACCAAAAATATGAAAACTACCAAGACAACAAAAGTAGGTCTATTTATTTGTTCATTCAATGAGTCGGTTCCTGTTGGTCAATTATTGCACATCCGGCATCATGCTGGACACTAGAGAAACAAAGGCAAGACAGGGTCCAGTTCTCAGGGAGTTCACAGTCCAGAAGGTCTTCTTTTCTCTCATCATTCTATATTCAATACTTAGAACCTGGTAGAAGCTCAAAAACATTATTCAATTAATTGCAATAATTGTGACACATTCTATGAGAGAACTGAGCATATAATGCTACTAATGCTATAGCAATTTTTAAGCAGGGCACCTCACCCTAGTGGGAGTTAGAAGGTATAAGGGAAGACTTCTCAGAGGAGATGGCACTTGATCTGAGTCCTGAAGGATTAGCTAAAATATTGACAGCTACTACTTATTGAGCTCTTACCATGTATAAGGCATTCTGCTAAGTTCTTTAAATACATAGTCTCATTTAATGCCCCCAAGTCTCATTTAATGCCCCCAACAACCCTTACAGTAGATTTTATCATGCCCATTTTACAGGATGGGAAACTGAAACAAGGCCACACTGTGAGCAACAAAGTCAGGAATTAACCCAACTCTGCCTGACTCTGAAGTCTGTTCTCAGTTGTCTTTGCCATACTGTTTCCCATGGAGCTAGAACAAAGAAGGAAGGAAGAGTGTTTTTAGAGCCAACAGGGACCAGGGTGTACAAAGGCACAGAGGTTTGACACTTGTTCATTCAGTAAGTCAGTCTCTGATGGTTACTTGCTGGTTTTCAGACTCCATGCTGGAAGCTGAGCAAGACAGGGTCCCATGCTCAAGGATTTCCTGGGCAAGAAAAGATATGTTTTTCTCATCACTCGATACCTAAGTTCAATACATATTTCTATGAAAAATGAATAAAATATCATGTTCTTCTAGGAGCTAGGAACAAAATTTTGAATAAGACAATAACCTTGATCTCAAAAACTTAGTGGGTAATAACAGACACAGATAATTAAATTACAGATGCAACAGCAAGGCTTAGTGGGGGAGTACAAAAAGGGGGTGATTGGTTTGGCCAGAGCAGATCAGGGAAGATAATCTGTCCTCCCACAGAGGAGATAACAAATGGAGATGTGAAGGGTGAATGCAAACACGAGGAAGCGAGAGGAGGCAGGCAGAGGCAGTTCCAAGGATGCAAAGGCACAGAGAGACAGTAGGGGACGTACAAGCGGTTTAGTATTGCTGGAGCGCAGGGTGTATGGGAGATGAGTAGGTTAGACTGGAGTAGTGCGGAGCTCCTCACTTCTTGATGAAGAATTTGGTTTTTACCCTGAGTGCAACTAGGCGCCACCAAAATGTTCTAAGTCAGAGTGGGATGCACTATGATATGCTTACATACGTATATAAATCTGTGAAAGGTGGGGAGAAGGGTTCAGAACTGGAAGTGACTGGAGGCAGAAAGACCAGGTAGGAGTCCATTTCAAAACTACACGTAGGAGACAAGGTGAATCTGAACCCTGACAGTGATAGTGGCAGCAAAGAATGGCGTGGATTCAAGGATATTTAGGAAATACACCACGTAGACACTGGTGATGCTGATGGGGAGTGAAGAGGCAGGGTTTTCCAGCATGCTTCCAGCCTCTCTGGCTTGCCAACATTTGCAGAAAGGGCCAGAAACGGAGGGGCCAGCATCGATCATCTTTCTAGTTAATTTCTCTCCTTCTCAGGTATCCTACAAGCATATTCCTAGAAGCAAAAGATGCTGTCTCCTTTTCTGATCTACTATGGTTATTCTACTTCTAATACACTAGTAGGATTTGTATTATTGAAATTTATTGATTATAATAAGGCAGACTTCTGCTTGCTTCGGCAGCAGATGTACTAAAATTGGAACAACACAGAGAAGATTAGCATGACCCCTGCATAAGGATGACACACAAATTTGTGAAGCCTTTCATATTTAAAAAATAAAATTATATGGAATACAAAAAATAATAATAATAAGGCAGACTTAAGAGTTCTAGTCCTGCCCTCTATGAATATCCCATTTTAGAATTATTAATTTCCAAAATATCTAACAACAATAAAGGAAGTAAATGAAAGCACTGTGATCAAAGTGAAAATAATATGGATTTATGTGACTGTGCACGAGGGCACGTGGGAATATAGGAGTCTTTTGGTAAGAGCGGAGGGCCCCATGAGTGGAATGGGATGAAGGTGAAGAATAGAGACAGTGGTTGGGTCGGGGGAATTTCAATGCCTTCAAGCAGTCTGACCTAAAGATTTCTCAAGGGTGGTTCCTGAAAATAGAAGGTGACTTGCCTCACGGTGCTTCCAGAGAGCCAAACTTTCGATTCAAACAGAAACTAAGGAAGGAGAATCTGGGCCTGGGTGCCGCAGGGAAGGAATGAAAGCCTTTCAAGTCCCAGAATGTCTCTGATCCCCAAGCAGGGCTATTGGAGAGCAGCTAACCTAGAGTTTTGAAACTAAACCCGTCTCCAGGGTGTGGGATTTTTTTTTCTTTTACTACCCATTATTTCCTGCTTCAGCTCCACATGGAACTACTTAGTGAGAGATATTCCATTGCTAGATGAAAAAACTTACAAGCAGAGACTTGGCTTGTGTCCAGCCTAAAGAGTAAGTGTCCAGGAACAACTGAGGCTGAATGGGCGGTGATTTTATAAGACAGTTGGACAGCGAAGAACTGGGAGGAGACCTGAGACTTATCCTGACCCAGCCTCCAACTATCCTTCAGTTTCTTCCTCTATAAAATGACAGAGCTGGTCTAGTCTAGAATATCTCTCTTGTAGCACGACCATTCTAGTATTTCTTCCCATCACCTTTGCCACAACTGAATAGATTCTTCATCGGGTGCTTGAGGACCTGAGGACTAATAGTTAACAGGTATCAGTGGAAAGTGAGGCATGAAGAGAGAGTGGTAAGGCAGAGAGGTGAAGATTGTCCCAAGTCATCAATCAGATCAAAAGTACTATCTCTTTGTTCTCTTCCCAGCCCACTTTGTATTATGGGGTCAATTAATTTAGGGCCAGGGTTTGATCTTTACTGTAACACATAATTCAATTCAGCATTCAGATACATCATTTTTCTGTTACAGAAAGAAAAAAGAAACCTATCAGCTAATATCTGAGGCTGGTTTGGAATCCAACCATTGGCCCTATGCCCAGCCTCTGAGCAAATAGTTGGTTTTCAGAGACTGAGTAACTAGATGCTGAATTCAAACCTCACGGTTTCCTAAATGGCAAATGCTGCTGAGAGTGGAAAAGCAGATCCTTTCCTTCAAGACTGCACATAAAATTTGCAACCCAATCCCTGCGTCAAACAGTCTGGACAGATGATCCAACCGCAACACATAGGCTATTTTAATTCAATATGTTTCTCTTTTGGAATTCAGAAATGGCTTGGCTTCAGTTCTGCTGGTACATTCTGAATGGTTAATTCTTTACACAGAAATAATTGCTGCTGACACTACTCATTCAATCTTGGTAGTTTTTAAAAACTGTACCAACAAAAAGCAAGGGAATAACTAATCATACTACACTCATATATAACTATATATATAACTAGTATAACTTATTTTTTAATGTGGGGTAAAGAGTAGTTTCAACATCAAAAAATATTTCATTTCTAAATTTAAAAATGCAAAGAATACCAAGTGAGGCCATTAGAAATAATAACATCTCAAGTCCATAAAATCACCAGATTGGGAGTATAAGAAAATGAGCAGGAACTGCTAAAATTCTTGCTTTAAAAAGCAAACATTTCACTAGGTTTTAGAGCACTGACTCAAGAACAGTCACTAACATATCAAATTAAACATTCTGAAATTAAATGTTCATAAGTCATATGAGAAGAGAATCTAGAATTTTCCTTATTCTTTTTTATTATCTGAGCTCTCATGGTCGTAGTTACTCTTTTGAGCCAAACATGGAGCCTCGTTTCACTAGTCAGTCTTAAAGAACAATCATAAAGACCTAACATTTATTGAGCAATTGTTACATTTTCAAGCACAATGATAAAGGCCTTTATATGGTATTTAATCCTTCCAAACACCCTCTGTGGGTAGGTACTATCATTATCATTATTTTACAGGTTAAAAACTAATGCTTCAAGAGGTAAAGATATTTGCCCAAAGTCAGAGCCAAGGATTCAAAGAGAGGTCTGTTAAATTCCTGAATCCAGACTTAATTATTATGTGCTCTGGTTGCTCATAAGACCTCAGGTCTGGGTCCTGTCATATCTGTAGAACATCGAAGCAGCATGAATACAAACGTACTTCAAAGCATTGTGTGTAAGAGAATCAAATGAGATAAGGTTTGTGCAAGACCTCCCACTTTGACCATGACAATGGTGATAAGACAGCAAAGCCCCGCCCAGCTGCTTTCATCAACACTCTCTCCTCTGAGCTTGGTCCCTGAGAGGCCGCGCATTGGCATCCAGATTTTCACCCCACATCTCCATCTGGGCCACCAAAATAAAGAGATTAGTGGTAAAAGAACAAGCAGGGAGCATGTTGGTATCTAAAATCAAAGACAAAAAAGTCTGTTTCCATTAATTAATTTGGACTCCAATGAATCGAAACAAAGAATAAAATTAAAATATTTTGCTCTGTAAATGTGGACCTATAGAACGTGGGGCAACTATGCTCCTCCAAAGAGTGACAAGGATTATGGAAATTATCATCATTTATTGCTATTAATACATATGTTATGTATATGTCTGCGTGTATGTGCATTGCCATGCTATTTGAAACTAACAGTAAGTTTAAAGACGCATATAACTGCTTATGTGAAACTACATACTTAAGAGCATATTCCAAATTACATCATCATCAGTCACTACTGAGGAACAAATAAGATCTGTCACATACACTTCCACACACAAACTGATTCTCTTGTATGTGTCTCTCTCACACAGCCCTAGTGTCCCACACACCTTCCCATGTGCCCCAGAATTGGCATTACCATCACGAACACTCACTCACAGTTGTATAAGTGGTACATTGTGAGACAGCCTTCTTGTCTCAGCTCAGCAGAGGGTCACATGACATAAGTACAGTTTTAATATACCGAGATAACAATGTGGTTACACCACTGTTTCTCATACCGCGGTCTTCTATATCCTACGCAGAGAAGGCACAACACATACTCATACGCGTGTATCAAATACAATCATCTTTCATAGTCTGACACTGACAGAATCAGTATGTGATTATGGTGCCCCAGTGTTCCAAGTCTGCAGTATTTTATCCCACTAGAGCGTGTTGATTTTATATCAAAACAATACTGGCTGAGCATCTGCTTGTGTGTGCACAAGCATCCTCTAGTATCAGAGATGGTTTTACCCAGTATTTTCTTCAGTCAAATTCTTTCATACACATATAACATCTCAGTTGTCATTTATTTAGAATTTAGAGAGCTCTTACATGTGTAAAGAGAAGCGATAGCTGTAAGCAAAGGAGGCATGGGCATCTCTGATTAATAATCATGACACTACAGACTCCGAGCTCCTTGAAGTCAGGGTTGGGTCTTGTTCACCATTTTATCCCCAGTGTGTGGAACAGAGCTTGGCATTCAAACCTATGTGTTGTATAAACTGATGAACATGAAGAATTATTCATATAGTCACTTGTACAATTACTTAGCATCTTTCACATGTGATGATAGCCATAGTGTCACGTCCATTCAGTCCCAATGACATGTAAGTCACCTACATGGTCAGAGAATGTCACCTGACTCATACTCAACGCCAGTTCATTGGGTCACATGGTCAACACGAGGTACAGCTACAGCCTCACACAGTATTCTCTCCATCTTGCTCTGGTTGTGTCTCTGTGGCAAGACTGGTGGCCCACACAGCTTGACACAGTGCCTTGTGAGGTCCTACTTGGCCTCAGAGTCACTTCACCACACTTCTCCACACACTTTGTATCAACTTCTCTGTGCAATGCTGGATCTGGGGTGCCATTGTGTCTGTGTCTGTGACCCCCACTGTGTGACACAGCATCTCTGGGGTCACATTCAGTCTCAGTTTCCCCATCATCTCATACCACAGTGTCCTGGGGTCACACACAGGGTGACAATGGATCTGGGGAGCCACACCGACCATGTCTCAGTCTCACAGTGTGACACTGGGTTTGAAGTCCCACGCAGGTTGACAATGAGCTGCAGAGTTACCCACGACTCTGCAGTACAGTGTCTCGGTCTTGCCCTCTGACTCAGTCTCCCCCACTCAGGCCCTTCTGTCGCTGACCCTCCAGTGCCCTCACCTTGTCAGGTCCCGCAGCCGTGCCTCCTCCCCACGCAGGTAGCGCCGCAGTAGTCCCAGCAGCCGGCGCTCGGGCGCCAGGGCGCGCGCCACGCTGGTCAGTGCCGAGAACGTGTCCCCACCCGCCGCGGCTCCTGCCGGGTCCCCTGCCAGGAGCGCCAGCACCGCCAGCAGAGCCGCCAGCCGCGCCACGGAACCCATAGCTGGCGCTCGCGCTGGTCCTCTCAGACGGCACAGCCTGTCCCCGGCCCCGCCTCTCGTCGACACCCAGGTCCGCTCCTCGGCCCCGCCCCGTCCGCTCGTGCTTCCCCGCCGCCCGCTTAGCCCCAGCCCCCGACGCTTCATTGCTCTGACGCCTCCCCTCACCCTCGGTCTCACGCTCTCCTGCCCTTAGCTCCTCACACTGCGTGAGGGCTGCCCGCCCTCCACTAAATCACAGCCTGTGGCAGGTGTTTCCACTGTGCCCATTTCACACTTGGGGAAAATGAGGCAGGGATTGGGGTGAGCAATGAATTCACTGGCAATGGCTGTAAAGACCATCCCCCAAACGGGGATGGAAACACAGAAACACCACTGGATTCTGATGGGGAAATCTAGAAGAGTAAATGATGTGTTATGGTCACAGCTGCACAGGTAAAGAGCTATGAGAGAGCAGAGGAGAAGAAAACATATCACAAAGGACTTGACATCTGAGTCATCTTAAAGAATGAGTAGAATTTTAACTGGAGGTAAAGTGGGTAAAGGCCATTAGGGTCAGTGCATGACAAATCTAGGCCCTATAGGACATAGAATTCAAAGGTCCTGGGTCACTGTTCCACACAACATATCCGTGGTCACTAAAGTAAACAAAAATATTGTGCTGAGATCCAAATAGGCTACTTATTCTTTTCCCTTCTTTCCCAGGCACTGTTAATTTATTCACCTAACAAATATTTAGCACTTCTGTTACTGTGCTGAAGACACAGAGAAATAGCAGGCCCAACCCTGGACTCCCAGGGGGAGACAGAAAGGTAAACAACCACAATAAAGTGCTATCTGGATAATTGAGGGTTATTCGATGAGCAATGGCAACTCTGAGAGGGAGCCCATCCCATGCCTAGGTAGTGGAGAGGGCTTCATGGAGGAGGCGATGTGTGCAGGTCCAAAAGAATGAAAAAGAATTGTCTGGAAGATGACAGGCAAGGGAGGGGTGAGCTTTCCTGGAAGATGGTACCTGTGTGAACCAGGCTATGGAGATGGAAAATAGTTTACATTCCAGAAATAATAAAAAATTCCTTGTGTTCGGGGCTCTCAGATTGTTAAGGGGATTTGCATATCAGACTAAGAGATTTAGTCTGTCCTCAGTGAAAATCCAGTGAAAGTTTTTAAGGTGACAATAGTAGTCATTCAGTGACTGAGTGAGGTCTTTTTCTTGCCTAATTACCTTGGCTAGAACCTCCAGTATAATGCTGAATAAAAGTGACAAGAGAAGACATCCTTGTTTTGTTTCAGGTTTTGAGAGGAAAGCTTTCAATCTTTCACCATTTAGTATAATGTTAGTTCCTTTCTGTTCCTAGTTCACTGAGTGTCTTGTCTGTCAAATCCATTTCATCATCCATTGAGATGATAATGTGGTTTTTATCTTTTACTCTGTTAATATGATCTGTTATGATTGATTTTTGTTTGTTGAGCCAACCTTGCATTCCTGAGATAAATCTTGTCCATATATGAGGGACCAGCCCCGCCAAAAAAACCCAGAATTATATTCTGGAGGGCAGGCCCTTTGTAGTACAGGCCTCTCCCACAAGGTGAGTGTTCTAGGAACCCCTCTGTATCACTGTACCAGCTGGTGTTATTGTGAGAGGTTGCATTCAGCTTCAGAGAATTTTTTTAAGATTCTTTCAATGCATTTGTCCATTTCATGACGGAGATTTATGAGCACACCTGACCACACCACGCTGAGTGTTCAGCAGTTTTTGACCAGTTCACTCAATCATGCCCCCAAGCGACTGTTTTCTGTTTCCACAGATGAAAAAAGTGCTCAAAGGGAAATGTTTGGCCCATGTGGAAGATGTGAAACAAAAAACAGCAGAAACACTAAAAGGCATCAAAATTGATGAGTTTAAAACTGTTCTGAGTCCTGGAGGTGTAGGTAAACATACTTTTCCTCCTCATACAACTACACAAAAAATTCAAATTAGACTACAAAAACAAATATCACCCATAACCATCAGAAAATTGAGCTGTGTGGAAGTCTTGACAACCAAGGATTTAATGAAGGCATATTCATCCAGATGGGTAGGAGGGGTGGAGATGCAGAGAAGGTGGAGAGGTGGTGAGGTGTGGAGAGCCACAAGAGTGGTGCAGAGAGGTGGTGGAATGAGCAGCCCCACATTCACGTGTGGTGTATAAAAATCAGGAGGGATACCTCAGGAGTAAGAGATACCAGACACAAACTAGACCACCCAGAAGCCCAGGGTTCCAGCACGAGGAAGATAAATCCCCATAATGTCTGGCTATAAAAACCAGCAGGAGTTGGGGGTGACAGAAGAAACTGCCAGATTTCCAGGAGACTCCTCTTAAAGAAGTCTGTAGGGACTTAGGAGTTAAGCAGGCACACTCCCTCTGGGATTCAGCTCCAGGGAAACAGGTGGACAGGCACGGGTGGCACGTGGGGAGAAAAGGAAGAGACTGGAAACAGGGTGAGTGCCAGGAGACAGATTCCTTCTGGGGAAACCTCAGGAAGCCAGGCAGTGGCATTATGCCCTCTCTGAGCCCTCCCACCACACAGAGCCACAAAGTGGTGAAGTGGGTTGCCTTGCCCCAGTGATCATCTAAGGCTTTGCCCCACATGATTTACAGGTTCCCTCTTCTATAACAGACCTCACTACTGAGACAGGGAATCAAAGCAGCTCTACCTAATACACAGAAACAAACACAGGAAGCTGCCAAATTGAGGAGACAAAGATATATGGCCCAAATGAAAGAACAAAACTCCAAAAAAATAATTAAACAAAACACAGATATCCAACCTAGCAGATGAAGAATTAAAACACTGGTGATAAGGATGCTCAAGAACTCATTGAGTATGACAATAGCATTAAAAAAGACCCAGGCAGAAATTAAGGTTACATTAAGTGATACAAAGAAAAATCTACAGGGATCCAACAGTGAAGGGGAGGAAACTGAGAATCAAATCAACAATTTGGGACATGGGGAATGAAAAAGCATTCAATCAGAGCAGCAAGAAGAAAAAAGAATTTAAAAAAATGAGGGTAGACTAAGAAGCCTCTGGGACATCTCCATAATACCAACATCTGAACCATAGGGGTGCCAGGAGAAGAGGAAGAGCAATAAATTGAAAACTTACTTGAAAAAATAGTGGAAGAAAACTTCTCTAATTTGGTGAAGGAAACAGACATACAAGTCCAGGAAACAAAGAGTCCCAAACAAAATGGACCCAAAGAGGACCACACCAAGACACATGGTAATTAAAATGCCAAAGGTTATAGATAAAGAGAGAACCTTAAAAGCAAAAGTAGAGAGTTACCTACAACAGAGTTCCCATAAGACTGTCAGCTGATATCTCAAAAGATACTTTGCAGGCTGGAAGGTATTGGCAAGAAGCATTCAAAGTGATGAAAAGCAAGGACCTACAACCTAGATTATTCTATCCAGTGAAGTTATCATTTAGAATGGAAGGGCAGATAAAGTGCTTTCCAGACAAGGTAAAGCTAAAGGAGTTCATCATCTCCAAGCTCTTATTATATGAAAAGTTAATGGGACTTGCTTAAGAAAAAGATAAAAAGTGTGAACATTAAAATGGCAACAAATTCACAACTATCAACAGCTGAATCTAAAAAAATAAACTAAGCAAAGGACCAGAACAGAAACAGAATCACAGATATGGAGGTCACTTGGAGGGTTATCAGCTGGGAGGGAGAAAAGAGAGGATGGGGGAAAAGGTGCAGGGATTAAGAAGCATAAATTGGTAGATACTAAACAGACAGGGGAATGTTAAGAATAATACAGGAAATGTGAAGCCAAAGAAATTATATGCATGACCCATGGACATGAACTAAGGGGGGATTACTGGAGGGAATTGGGGTACCAGGTCTAGGGGTGCAAAGGGGAAAAAATTAAGACAACTATAATAGCAAAATCAATAAAATATATTCTTAAAAACTGTTTTGAGCATTGAAAAAATGTCTTGATGGGTATATTGCATCAAATGGAGAGTACTTTGAAGGTGACTGAAGTTTTAAAATGTAAGGATAAATACTGAATTTTTTATAAATAAATTTCATTTTCATTTTATTACTGGATTCAGTTTGTTAATATTTTGCTGAGGATTTTTTATCTACATTAATAAGGGGTATATGTAGTTTTCTTGTAATGACTTCATCTAGTTTTGTCATCAGGATAATACTGGACTCATAGAATGAGTTGGGAAGTGTTTCTTTCTTGTCTGTATTTGGAAGAATTTGTAAAGGATTGGAGTTAATTCTTTATACATTTGGTGGAATTCACCATTGAAGCCATTTTGACCTGGGCTTTTCTTTGTGGGAAGTTTTTTGATTACTACTAATTCAATTCCTTTAGCATATATATATATTTTTACAGTGAGTCTGCTGGTAATTTTCTTTTATCTGAGAATGCCTTTATCTCAATTTTATTTCTAATGTATATTTTCACTGGGTTGACAGTACTTTTCTTTCAGCACTTTAAAAATGGCTTCCATGGTTTCTGATGAGAAACCCAGAGCATTCAAATCATTATTCCTCTGTAATCAACGTGTTTTTTTTCTGGCTGGTTTGAAGAAGTGTGTCCTTGCCTTTATTTTTCAGAGGTTTGATTATGATGTGGGCCTAAATTTTTTTTTTTTTTTTTTTTTAGTTATCCTGTTTGGGAGTCACTGAACTTCTTGGATCTGTAGGTTTATGCTTTTTGTTAGGTCTGGAAAAATATTCATATATTATTTCTTCAAATACCTGTTTTTAAAAATATTCTTCTGGAAGTCTGGTGACATAGTTTAGGTACTGCCTAATTTAGGTACTGCCTCATAGGTCATTAATCCTCTGCTCACTTTTTGAAAATGTTTTGTTTGTTTGTTTTTCAGATTAGATCATTTGTATGGGTCTATTTTCAAGTTCACTGACTCCTTCTCTCTTCTGTCAGGTCTATTATGCTGTTGACTCCATTAGTGAGTTTTTTGTTTTGGTTATTATACTTCCAGTTCTAACATTTCCATTGGGTTCCTCTTTATACCTTCTATTTCTTTGTTGATACTTTCTGCCTTTCCATCCACTTCAAGAGTGTTACATTTACTTCTTGGAGCATTTTATAATAATCTTCAACAATTTCAACATTTGTGTCATCTCTTCCTTAATATCTGTTGATTGCCTTTTCTCATACTAATTGAGATTTTCCTGGTTCTCCATACACTGAGTAATTTTGGATTAAGTACTAGACATTTTGAATATTGTAAGTACAGTAGTCCCTCTCTATATCGTGGTTCACTTATCATGGCCTCACTGTATCTCGGGATTTTAAAAAATATTATATTTAATTATTTATCGTGGATTTTTTGCTATATTGCAGGATTTTGCGGCACTGTATACGTATGTTGTTAAAGTTATGTAGGTTTAAGAGTGTAGAATATGTTTAAGAACATAAGTAGAGTTTATAAAAGTGTGGAAAAGGTTAATAAGGGAGCGAGAAAGGTTAATAAGAAACTGGGAACGGTTTATAAGTGTGTGAGAAGGCTTTATAAAGCCTTAAAATGTATATAAATACTAAAATAAATGTAAGGTTCCTACTTCGGGAATTTTCACCTATCATGTGTGTGTGGGGGGGGGGGCGTCTAGAACATAATACCCACGATAAGTGAGGGAATACTGTATCTAGATTTTCTTTAAATCTTATGGATAATCATAATATTTTTGTTATAGCACTCAGTTGACTTGATTGGATTCAGAAATCCTGACCTGCCTTCGGTAGTTGTCGTTCCAATGTCAGTTCAGTTTTTAAAACCTTTGCAATGCTGTTCAGATCTGTCCCAGTCATGCACAAGCCAGTGGTCAATCTTGGATATGGACAGTGGTCTATCCCATATCAGTACTAAAATGTATTATATGCTTTCTAGCCTCAGGTCCATGCATGCACAGCTCAGGAGTGAGGCCAGGAATTATTGGGTTGCTCTTCTGAACTTACTTCCTCTCTGTGATATTTCTGATTCTTTCCAATCCTCTGGCCCAAAACCTGAGACTTTGGTTACCCTCCTCTGCTGTGTATTTCTCAAGATTGCATGCATCTAGGACCAAGTGGCAGGAAAAGAGAAGGAGAAAAAAAATCAGCGGGGTTTGCCCACCCTCCTGGGATTGCTGAAAGTAAATATTACAGCATTATTTGATAGGTTTTCAATGTATGTAGATGTCATACACATGATAACTTCAAGTTTTAGGCAGCATAGACCCTCACTACCACCATTGCCATTCAGGCCACCACAGTGGGATTGCCTGGAGGGAAGGGTGCTGGAGAATAGAGAACAAAGACAGGAAAACGTGGTATGTGCTTCCGTCTCAATGCAAAGAGTCCTCTTTCCCTCTCACTGAGCCAGAGCTAGAGGGCTGCACCTGCAGGTTTCCCGATCCTCACCTTGGGGCCAACTTCTGGGGTTGGGACTACTGAGGATTAAAAAGGGGAAACTCACTGCCAATTTAGTGCTACTCCAAATTCTGATCTTTCCCTCTAAACTACCTTCTATGACTTACTTTTTTTAAATCCTCACCTGAGGACATGCTTATTGATTTTAGAGAGAGGGAAAGGGAGGGACAAAGGGAGGCAAACATCAATGTGAGAGAGAAATATCAATGTGAGAGATAAACAGCGAACAGTTGCCTCTCACACAAGCCTCAACCGGGGACCTCTCATATGTGTCCCAACCAGAGTCCGAACCTGCAACTGAGGCATGTGCTCTAACCAGGAATCGAACCTGAGACCTTTTGTTTTATGGGACAAGGCTCCAACCAAGTGAGCCATATCAGCCAGGGCTATCATCTGCTTTTGAGACTACTTAAATGCCTGCCCCATGTATTCTGTCCAAGCTTTATAGCTTCATTCAGTGGGTAAGATATCTTACCACAATAAGAACATACTATGTTATAATATTTTGTTTGAATTCTGCATCAGAGAGGAATTTTATACATCACTCTATGTAACAAGGGGATTGCAAATTTAACTAAACCCAAACTAAAATTTAACTAAATTATGCTACACATACAAATAATTATGACAATAGAATAGATATTTTCCAAGCATGGCTAAGTTTGTGAGGGCTCAACTTATGTTCCTTTTTTGGTATTAAGCAGGGTTTTTTGCTTGTTTTTTGATCTGTATGATTAGACAATCACTACTTCTGAATGTCAAAAACAAAGAAATGTATAATACTTTGAAGAAATGTTCCTATTATTATTAGGCTTTTCATGCAAAAACATAAAGAAAATTAAAGTAGAAATGAAATGGGCCAAGGAAAAGATCAAGATTTTCAAATAAATAGAAAGGCAGGGAAAAAGAAAGGCTTTTCCAGAAGTAATAAACATCACTGGCTTCATGTAATGGAGTCTCCCCTGCTCACTCCACACCAGTCATGCTGGCTTTTGGCCTTTTCATTTCCTGATCCTGCCAAGCTCTTTCCAGATTAATGCATAATTTCTGACTAACTCCTACTCATCCTTTGAGTCATTTCCTCGAGGAATTTTTATTTGTCTGCAGACTAGGTTTGAATCCCCACATTATTCAAAACACCCCCTATATTTCCCTTGGTAGCATTTATTACAGTTATAACTCCTTATTTCTATAATTAATGGCTATCTGCTTCACTAGATCACAAATTTCATATAGGCAGGACTGCCTAGCAGAATGCCTGACAATTGTAGACACTCATTTTGAAAAACAGAATAATGGAGTAGAAAGAAATTTAAAACTATCCTGTCAATCAATGTCTTTATCAAAGGTCTTCTATGTGCCAGTCTTCTGCCAAATCTTTTATAATATCTGTTTTCTTTCACTCAGAACAAGCTTACAAGGGATGTATTTTTCTTCTGCATTTTACAGTTGAGAAAATTGTAGTTCTTTAAAGTTAAGTAATTCAGTGCAAGGTGGTGAACACTGAATCCAGGGTCTCCAACTCTCAGCTGAGTGCTTTTTCCATTGCATTGTGACTTCAGGTTGCTTGTTATCAGTTCCTGGGTCACTTCCAAGGAGTTTCTGTGGGACTCAGTTCTCTCTTCTCCTTAGTTTCCTCCTCTATATTATGAAAGGATTCAACCAGCATCAGAATCATGGAGGGAAGATGGATTTTCTTGTGAAAAATTCAGATTCCAGAGCCCCATCCAGACTCATTGAATCAAACTATAGAGAAGGGGAGGAGGCAAGGTCCAGGAATATGCATTTTAACAGGCTCTTGAGGTGATTCTTAAGCATGTCTAAGTTGAGAACATGTGTTAATTTTTATTCCAAAGTTCCCTCCAGCTTTGATGGTCTTTGCTTCTAAAACATTACATTGGGAGGGTATGTCATTGTATCTCTATCATTTTTTATGGAGCCTGGAACTTGACATATCTTTAGTGAATGAATATATTTGATTTTGGAAGGCAGATTCAAGTCCTTGCTTTGGTATTTACCAATTGTGATTCCTTAGGAAAATTAGTTCACTTCTTTGAGTTGCCATCTTTAAGATGATGACAGTCCCTATTCTGGCTTCCAACAGTTGATGTGGAAGATAAATTAAATCATGTTTTTGAAAGCTCTTGGTACCAATTTGAAGATGATATTAGTTGAAAAACCACTACAGGTATGATGTGAATACCAACTTTAGTCCTTCAAATTCACAGATGGCTCATCTACAGCTCCCTTCAGTGGACTAAATAGAGAGTTTATTAAAACACACACACAAAAATAACCACCGCATTTGAAAATCACATTTCCATTCAAAGTAGATAGGGTCTGTCCAAGAAAATAACATGTTTAGAAGAAATCTAAGGCATTCCCATAGTGCCCCCTAGTGGAACTTAGAAACCACCTCAAATCTTCCATTCTTGTCATATATTGCTGTTTGCTTAGCAGACTCATTTACCAGGGTATGATGTACCTGTTCTCCACCTAGACTAGGGGCTTTTTGTGGAGGTTCTCTTTGTTCCAGAGCCTCTCACTTATTTGTGCATGCACTCACCACCCATTAGTGAGCATCCATGATTCTGGGTGCTGCGCTTGGCACCCAGGGAAACAGCCCAGGCACCAGGTTCCTGCCCTTCGAGCCCTTACAGTCAAGTAGTGGAGACAGACAAGTAAACAGCCAATAACAACAGCTGTGTAAGCTGTGTGGGAGGAGGTGCAGGGAACGATGGCAGCCACCTTCCTTGGCTGAAACCCAATGATCAGTTTAAGAGAAAAACCACGGCACATTAAGGGACAGGTGAAAAAAATGAGTCATGAAATGGAAACAGGAGCCAAATAGAGTTCAGCTTTAATCCTAAGGTCAATGTGAAACAACTGAACAGCTTTGTTTATCTATGTCTAACACTAAGTCTGTATAACAGCTTGTCTCATAGAGGAAAGAGCACCAGAATAGGTTAGGCTTTGTTGCTACAGCAACCTCAAATTGTGTCAGACAGTTCAGTAACTGCACGTTTTTTTGTTTTTTTTTTTTTAATCCTCACCCAGGACACTTTTTCCATTACTTTAGACAGAGCAGAAAGGAGAGAAACATCTATGGAGAGAAAAGCATTACTTGGTTGCCCGGACTGGGGATCGAACCTGATACCTACCCTTCAGTTACCGGGAGACACTCCAGCCAACTGAGCCATGCCAGCCAGGGCAGAATCTGGACAGTTTTAAACAGAGGAATAATGTGATTAGACTTTTGTTCTTTAAAGATCATTCTATGGGTAGAACTGAGTGGAGGAGGGAAAACTAGAGGTAGAAAGGCTAGTTAGGAAGCCGCTGCATAATTCAGGTGATAAATAAATGTGTGGTTAGGAGGGGCACACAGGGAGTTTAAAATGTATTGGTAAAATTTTGTTTCTTTCCCTGGGTGAGGTATAAAAGTATTTTATTCCTCACATCTCACATGACATTACACAAACTCTGCCTTTGCCCCCTTCCCACATGGGAATAAATCTCTACCTCCCCTCCACTTCAGCTTTCCTTATTTAGCCTCAGGTCAGTGCCCCCCTGCCCCCACCCCTCATCCTTCGGCTTATGATTTTGCTGCAGCCCACGTCTGGCTGGAACCCCTCTAGCAAGTCTCAAGTACTCCAGCTTCCCAGTCTTCACTCACATATTTCCTTTGCTTTGAGTCCAATTTACTCATATACCATGTGTGTGCCTCCTCCCCTTTGCTTATTCACAGCCTACTTGCCTTTCAAAAATCAGCTCAACTTCCAATTCAGTTCACTTCAGCTGAACCTTTTTTTCTGGGGGCTTATTATCTGGTTGGCTTGGTTTGGGGAACTGGGTGTACTGCAGTCAGCCAGTTCCAGCCCTGGGAGCTCACAGTTGACTGGCAGAGTCCAACACATAGATCATGTCCTCATGCGGGGCAAGTGCAAAGGAGAGCTATGGCAGTACAGAGTGTGGAGACCCCTGCCCTGCTTGTGAGACATTTAAAATAAAATGTTCCCCAAAACTGCTCATCAAGTCAAGCCCTATGAGAACAAATTGCCCTGTTGAGTTGAGCCCCTACAAAACTGTGGGAGTTATCAACAGGTATTTTAAAACAATGATCCAGGAACTACCCTGACTTCCCTTAAGTTTGTTTTTCAGATCTAAAGCCAAGCCACAAACCCCAGAGACAAATCCAATACCTGGTTGGGAAAGTCCATTTCTGCATCCCATAATAAGTGCTGCACAATCCCAGAACGCTTCACTTCACTGATGTATACCCAGACATCAGTGTTCCAATAAAGGAGAAGCCTGCTAACCTACACCCTGATTGGTTAACCCCAGCAACTTCCGTGTTCCCAAGCCATAAAAACCCCTAAGCCCTACATTTGGGGTGCAGAACCTGGGACCCTATCTCAGTGTTCTTGCCCTCTGCAGAGCCTCAGTAAATCTGCCTTTGCCTTTATCAGTGTCCCTGGTCTAAATTCTTTTATATCAGGAGACAAGAGCCCAAACTCATTGGTAACACTTGGTTGGTAGGGTGGGGGTAGGGGGATGGGCAGGAAAGGCTTTTTGGAAGGGATGATGCTTGAGCTGAAGGTTGAAGTTGTTTGCAAAGCAAAGAGGCGTCAGGAGTGAGCTTCAGGCAGAGCATCCTCTGTGGTACATTTGTTGTGCGGTAGAATTCCCACTTTTTGCTCCTCTGGGTGGGCTAATGCCTTCTCTGGATGGGCTGATGCCCCCATATCATATTAATTCTGAATCCAGCTCTTTGAAAACTCATAGTGTGATCAGGAAGGTGAGGGAAACTGAAAACTGGCCATTCAAGCAACAGTCGCTGTATTATGCATATTTAGACTGAGGGGAATTTTTTTGAGTGAAAAGAAAATGGACTCTTGCATAACACTGAATTTCCAAGGGCAAGCAAAGGGTTGACGCTGCTAGAGGCAGATTTCAGCTGAACACAAGATACAATCTCTACTGGCCTTTTTTTAAAAGAGATCAACTTGTCCTGGCAGGTTGTCACTGGAGAGGTTCAAATATATATTCCCATTTGGCAGTCATACTGTAGGAAATGATGCAAGTTGGATAAGATGGCCTTTAAGATTCTTTCCGGTGCTGGATTCTCTCATGCCGCCTCCCCACTCTCACCATCATCCCTTACAGACCTGTTTAAACCTTTCCGGGGCTTTCATCACCTGCTGATTGCAGTCTAAGCTCCACAGCGTAGCACACAGGGACCAGGTCTCCACTCACAGCCCTACCCAAAACAAAGCACTAGTAAAACACTTAAGGTTCTCTGCACTCAGGCTGCGCTCTGCACTGAAGACGTCCTCCCTCTTCCTTTGCCTGGCCATAGGTCTCCAACACTTTCTCCAGTCCTCTGTTCCAGCACTGTCGTGGATGTTTGTCACCCTTTGTCTGCACCATCATTTCTGACTAGTAAATTAATTCTCTCCATGTCTTGATGCAAGGGTAACTGCAGTGGCCTGCCTCCCACTACCGTTCAGAAGGAATGGCTTCAGCTAGGAGGCAGGCAGGTGTCAATAGTTCAGCCAACTGGGCCTTCTCTCCAGGTACTTTGAATCCAAGACAGGAGGAATAAAGGTGATTTATCTGGTCATGCAGGGGCAGTAAGAACGATGTCCTGAACAGGCTGTTCCAGCAATAATATGGTTGCTGGGTCTTTTTTCCTATTTACTAGCCTTTTGGAGTAGGCTTAGTACCTATGCATTTCTAAGCCAGTAAATATTTATAAAATGAATGAATGAAGCACAGTAATTAAGGTCAAAGACTAAATTTAAAGCAAATTATGTGCAAGGCTGTAACATTTCATGATCAGAACCAGAGGTAAAGAGAGGGAAATAAAGATAAGCAGAATAATCACATCACTAAAAGAAATGAGGAAATGCCAATTCAAGGGAGGGAAGGGAGAATGGTGAATCAAAGAAATTATTGTAATTCCTCCTCTAAGGCATCCCCATTTATATACACATCAACTCTTCTCCTTCGGGGATGAGTTAAGTTTTTTTTAGGTTGAGTTAGCTTCTTAGTCCCTGTTTAGATGGGCCTCAGGCCAGTGGCCTTGCCCTTTCCCTCAGAGACTGTTAAAGAACTTGTCAAATAGCATGCACCAAGTGGCAGGAGAAATGAAAGATGACTTGGAGGCTTCAAACCAGGAAGATACAAAAAACCATTGAGAAAAGGACACAGGTAGAGATGACCCTGAGGCAGCAAGAAGTAGGTAACACCTGGATGACACATGGATTAATGGGTTTATAAAGTTGTCAAGCTGGTGCTATCCCTGCTGCATGCCTTTCATCACATGCAACTCTGTGCACATGCAGAATCAAGAATTATTTTTCTTCCGCAGGCAGAAACATGAATTCATTCATTCAATAAATATGTACCAGGCACCTACTCTGTGCATGCATCGTTCCAGGCAGTATTAAAGTAGTGAAAGAGCTACACTCATGGAGATCATGGAGATCATGGAGACATATAATACTGTTACTGACAGGGGACTGCCTAGGGCCAGCTGTAGTGTGTGGGTTCTTGACTTCGTGTAGGAAAGATTTCATAACACAAGTCCAGGTGACTATGAGGGTACATTTATTAAAGCTGGGGGCAGTAAAACAAGGAAGAGCTTAGCACAGAAGAAGCCACAAGAGAGCCTAGGCTGGGCTGCCTTAGCTCAGTGGGAAGTCAGAGAAAAGGGGGCCTTGGGGACAGGTTCAGGGGATTAGCCTGGGATCAGCTGCCCATTGCCTTAGAGTTTAGGAGACACCTGCCTGTGAAGAAAG
The DNA here is from genome assembly GCF_987537825.1 of Furipterus horrens. NCBI lineage: Eukaryota > Metazoa > Chordata > Mammalia > Chiroptera > Furipteridae > Furipterus > Furipterus horrens. Next base: position 46,310,715 of record NW_028327172.1, read on the forward strand.
ACATGGAGGAAGGAGGGAAAGGGAATGGCGCAGGCTGCTCCCCAGAAAGAGAGCCCGGGAGCTGGATTCTTTGTCTCCAGGCTTTTATCTCTCTCTGGCGGGCAGGAATCTTAGGGTGGGTCTCAGTAGACTATTCATTAGTCCTCCAGGTGTGCCCTTTCAGGGTCATGGTCTCCACTGATTGGTCAGGGACAGGGCAGGGGGTCTTTAGTCATTGTAGTTGGTTCTAGAGTCTCCCACCTGGTTTTGCTGCTTTTCTGGGTCTGGAGCTGAAATACAACTGAAGCCTAGATGTTATCTCTGGGGAGGTGACTTTTTGTATCTGGCTGTAAATTGCTCAGCCAGTTTGTTCAGCTACCTGTTTTAGTTTCTCTATTCTCCTTGCCAAAAAAATTTCCTAGCTTCTTACTGTCCTGTCTCAATACTATTTAAACTTATTTGTCCACTTGTTTGTGTGTGATGAACAACAATATTATGTAGCAGTTGCTAAGATGGACAAATAAATTAGGTCAACTGAAGGAGAGAAAGAAAAGATGGACAGAACTTTAATATTAAACTCTTTCTTCTGGGACTTCTGATGAACAAGTCAAAAACTATTTACTGAATAACAAGCTAAAATATTTATTTAGGCTCAATGTAGATTCTAGGGTATGCCACACATATATTTCAGAAATGTATTCAGTTTGGATAGCAAACTTTATGAACTACACAGTTTCTAAGATATAAAAACTACACAGAAATTCGTGCTTATGAAGAGACCTGTTTATTACTGATAACACCTCATTTGGTTAAAACCACAAGAAATCCACACACAAATACTTAAAGTGCAAATTCTCACAGGCAGTATTTATGATACACCCTGGTGTTTTCTTAGGGAAAAATGGTAAAGATATTGACAGAAACCATTAAACAAGGGCACAATTTTGAACTGCTGCTACACAGTCAGAAAAATAAGTAGTTCTTAACTGCATATATTTTATCTGGCATATTCAATAACGTATACAAAGCCTTAATTGTAGCCTATAAGGAGGCCTCACGGTGTATAGATGCAGATTCTTGCTTGAGTGGCTCTTGTAAGATATACGCTGAATCATAGCACTGATCAACAATATACCACGTAGGATCAGGTTAGTTATGACTCACTTGGAAGGTAGCACTAGTAGGCTCAAAATGGCACTTATATCAGTGATATTAAGTCTTCAGAGACATGTTTGTAACCCCTCGACCAATACCTCGCTTTGAGTGTAAAATACTAGGTGTTGTACACAATTTCCAAATAGGAATATGCTCAGCTTTCTCAAAAAAGAGTATTTAAGGGTGTGTGTGCTTAATAAAAATTACTTATAAATTTCAGTAATGAGAATTGTTTTAAAAGCTTAATTGGAGAATTACTATTTTGATTGTTCTTAAATTTCTTGTTTCTTTAAAATAAAACCACTTAATTACTATTATCAATTTAGCACTCTATAAAAGGGACTATACTAGGTGGTGTGGATATGAAAAATAATAAAGGAAACTCATAGTCAAGAAGGATATTAGTCAAGGATTGCCAATAGATTAAAGAGAACAAACTGGCCAATACCTCTGACCATATTATAAGGTTTACTGGTAATATAATTGTTTCAGGTCAGTTTAACTTGGCATTAATACTTTCAAAGGTCAGCTTCTAAAGGGCAGGGAATATCCTAGATATGTTCTACGTTTCTGTTTCTCACATTGGAGTCAGTGTGTGTACGCCCAGGGATACGCGGCGACTGAAGGGGGGCTCTGGGAGAGAAAACTGAGAGGCCACCTAATAAACATGGTGCTCCTTTCTGTCAGCACCAGTTTTGGTGAAGATTGAAGGAATCATTTTTATATCAACACAGTCTTATTATGGAGAATGCAAACTTCACTTACATTTTTGAGATGGAACATGAAATTTCATGAGTGGCAGGCTGCGGCTGACTTTGCTTTCAGGCCCCTTCCCTACACATTCTGCTTCAGGGTCATGATGGTGGAAAAATTAAAGAAACAAACTTTAGCTATGTCACTTTGCCTTTATCTTGGTCGCTTTACTCATTCTTGTATATTCTCTTTTTAAGTACATAGTCTTTAATTAATAAAAAGAAAAGGGCTTAATGAATATAACAGTATTATGAATATTTTAAAGTAACCAATGGTCAATGCTAACTTTGTTACCAACTAGAACTAAAGTCATGCTGTGTACTGAGACAATGAGAAATTCTCTTCTTTCTACTCAGACTCCTTATGGCATATGATAAGACGCTTTGAGGCACAAATACAAAAAAAAAAGTTTCCTCAAATCTTGTGCTTTGGTTGCCCAAAGTACAAGGAAACTGAAAAGAAAATGTTAGAGCAATTGACCATTTTGGTTAGTACAATTCTTTCCTCATCAGTTTTTAGAGCAATCTCAGAAAACAAGTGAATTGTAAAAGTCCATAATAAATTAACATATAGTATCCAGACAGACCACAAAAAATTATGGTTAAAACGTCTCATTCTCACAATAACAAAATACCCCAAAGTCCATAAACCGACTTAGTTAACAAAAAAGTTTAAAGCATTCTGAAGGATACAGTTAGGACTGATCAGTGAGGTAATAGAGCAATAGCATTTCACAGTAACAAACTGTGGGAGGGCACATAGGGAAAGAGGGAGGTACAGAAAAATGGGCATAAAATTAAATTTATCCATGCTGAATTTGGATTTGTCAAGCATCACGAACAACAATGGAAAAGGTCTGAAAGAAATACCAACAGCAGCAGCTCATTGAACAATTTCCCCATTAGACTCCAGCTAGTATCTTTGTTGTATTAATTCCAGAAGCAATCTTTTTAAGAAACAGGAGTTCTATTTCCTATATAAATATATTCCAAAGTATCCAATTTCTTAGAAACTCTCTGGCTGAAGTTACTACATCCAAATAACAATACTATATTTAAAATAAACCCCTCAAATACGCTATAATGCTATTATACAGTCTTCGAGATGAACAAAACTGTGTTCAAATCTCACTTAATTTGCCAGATTAAAAATAACATCTAAGCAGGTCTTTACTCACTGCACTCATGCATCTACCACTCAACATATTAAAAAAGCTATCTTGTGAGATAAGTTCTTATAGATATGGAGTGAAATTCAAATGTTACTTTCAGTGCCCTTTATAACATCTTTGTTCCAACCTGAGTTACCAAAAAAAGGTTAGAAGGAACCTGTAAAAGCCATTTCGTATACCCCTTACTATTTAAATTTTTATTCCCTTAAAAATAAAAAAATTCAAATATAAAGCTTCATAATCATTCCTGCCCAAGTTTTTAAACCTTAAACTATTCATACTGCCTCTTTTTTTTTTTTAAAGCTCCTTATTCCCTCCTATTTTATCCTTGCTGGAGATGGAAAACAGTTTGTCATATTACTTCTTAGTTTAAGTTGTTCAATAAAAGACTCAATAACTTAAGATTAATTAAACTATCCCAACAGCTTTCTCCTATCCAGAGTTAAATGATCTTACTTTTTAAACTTTTTCTAGGAGCCTTTATTTTCTGTCTATGTTTTATTCCTTTTTATTTTGGCTATATCCCCTAACCAGTTCCCAGATGATCCTAAGAAACAACAACATCCTAGGAACTGAATTGGTAAGAGGGGTATTTTTTCTCATGTATTACAACTTGGCCTCTTTAGTGGTCACTAATAAAAGAAAACAAAAGGTTCACTAATCATTCATCATCACAACAAATAAATACAAGTAAACAACTTGCCCACAGTCAGTTTATTCCTTATTTTTATGTGATAAGTTTGCCCTTGACAAAAAACATTTCCTGGGCCACCTTATTAACCATTCTATTGTTTGTTTATTTCTGTTTATTTTCAACCTATACTTTAATCTTGCCCCATTAATTCTTTCCTTTTCCCCAGAGCTCTAGAGAATCCCAGTTTTGATCTGCACACTCAGGGAGAATGCATCAATTTCCATATTGCTCATAAAGAAAAAGATAATGCACAGTTCCAGGCTGAGACCTACTGGCCAGCACTTCTTGCCCTGTTGGCTTGGGCTAATGAATGACCCTGTTAGGCAAGTGTATACCCATTATGTCAAGTTCATGTTAAATATCATACTCAGACAGACTTGAGACCTTGGGTAGAATCAAATAATTCCCTCAAACTATACACTTTGGGAACACTTGTAAAATTTTGTTAATTTTAACTTTGGATTTTTTAATTTTTTGAGAAAAGAATCTAAGCTTTAATAACTTTTCATCTTGATTAAGATCACTTAAATATTGCATTATGTTAAAGCACTCAAATAGAACTGTTTTCTTTATACAATGATAATCATAACATAACATGGCTTTAGGGATTATAAACAGGCTATCGTATCATTTTAGCTCTATTTTGTTCTTCAGTCATTGAAAAACAGACACTGAAACCAAATATACATATTTACCATACAATAGCATTGCTCATACCACTTTGTAGAATATAGGCCATTTCCTAAATTAGTCTCTACATTCCTAAGAACAAATAAAGCAAAAAAATTCTACACATTTCTTCTTGAGTACAAAGCCTTTGAAAACAAACTCATTTAGAAATACAGTGCTCTATCTACATTTAGCTAGCTATTATCTACAATCGTACAAGAACCCGCTATAAGAAAGTAGGAAAGAAACAAATTAACAATAGTGGCAATACAATAATGTGAAAATTATATATGGATTATATGGGTTCAACCAAATGTTAGCCAATAGCTCAACAAACCTAACAATGATTGAATAACCAGTTCAAATTTTATATCATGGTTTTTAGGAAATAAATTCTCACCAGTTATTTTCCATAGGCAATTTGTTTAAATAATTATACCCAAGGCATTGTTATTGTTACCTCTTAACTATACCCCGCGTTTGAGTATTCTGTGAGCTATATACAACAGGATATGCTTTAAGGAGATTAAACAGAATTTCTCCATTGTCTTTTTGAGAAAATTACAGAACCAACCAGTGCCTTTCCAATTTTTTTTCCACATTAGAAAAGATAAATTGTTACTCTTCTGATCAGAAAGTCTACAGAAGCCAGCCAGGTATTAGGATAAACTGGACTCTAGTTTAAAAACATGTAGTTTTAGTGTTTCATAATATCTAAAATCTGAATGTTTTATTTCTTAGTTAATTAGCATTAATTCATGTGATAAAGGAATAAATCTACTTATAAAAATGTAATTTAAAAGTTAAATACATTCAGAGCTCCTGTCTCAGTTCAGATGTTTTTCTTTACTAAAAGGCTGTGATAACTGACACTTATTTCTAACATGAAGATGCCTAACTACAGGTACATTGAGCCTGCTTTTATTACGATTTTTATATACATTCATAAGATTTTAAAGTCAGCAAACCTATTCAATACAGAGGGAAAGCACCTATATAGTTTGGAAAATTTTCCTTAACTGTCTGAAAATTAACTAATTACCATAATTTATATTCAATGCAGGAATACTGTTTCAATTCATACCATACCCTGAGAAGGCACTGAGAAATTGGACAAGAACAAAGCTTCTTAGGAGTGTTGCCACTATTGTTTTATGTTCAGTAAACGTTGGAATTTTAAATACACACAATAAATTTACACTGCACCAACAGCACCTGAAACAGAAGAGCTACAGACCACATTTGTAACACCTGTTCTAAGCTAGAAATGCTAAATAACCCTATTTCAAAGACTTATCTATTTTGTAAGTCAATACCTATTGATGTAACATTGACACTTTTCCACAGTATTCTGAGAGTAGTGCTGTTTTCTTGCCAGTTTTATGAAATAATTTCTTTAACTAATTCTACAATTACATAACATTTAACTGCCTATTTAAAAAGCCATGCTACACTCAATTACAAGAACATGGGCTAAACTTAGGGAATCACACTTTAACAAGAAAACTCACTTTTGCACTGTTTTGTTTCTGTTAAAGGAAGAATGTGTTACTATAATACTCTTAATGTAATACTTTTGTTCAAGAATACGAAAAAACATTGAATCATTTTTTTCTCCAGACCATTTCATTCCAAAGTTATCCAGTTTGTTTAGTCAGCCAACCAAAAATAAAGAAAATAAAAGGAAACAGATACTTGGCCAGATGAGATAGAGGGAGAATCGAACATGAGTTCAACACATGGAGTTCCTGGTTGTCCTGTTCCTATGCCAGCACAGAGTCATGATGGACTGACGTCCACTAAACAGAACGCCAGATCAGTCCATTTTTACTGGGCTCGAGAAAATTCTCAATCAAAGCTTCAATGAGTTTCTTCAGTTCCTCTTCTAGTAAAGTGGTATCACTGAGGAAAAAGATTAAGAGTTTTAAAAGTCTTGATTTTCATAGCCTTAAAAGTTTGTTATAACTTTTAAAGAAGGCATATTCTTGATTGGGTGATTAAACAATTGGTAAACAAAAGAGAAGTTCACTCAGTTAAAACAAAATAAAACAAGATCAAAGGGGGAGAAAGTCACATAAAGAAATATCATAAACTGAAGTTGATCCTTTGTACATGATACATGGATGCGTTATAGTATTTTTAAAGATTTCTCCTGGGTGAGGCGACTTAATGATTTAGAATATCAATACCAGGTATTAAGAGAAAATGGCTTCCTGAAATACTTGTGCAGATATTATGGGATGATATGGCACGTCTTTCAAGGTAGCAGAGGAAAGTGTGACCAAAACAATGATATATATTTTTAAAAATGTACACTTACTAGTATGCCCTTCAAAGTCATCACCTGAAGAGCTGCTGTTGCTCAAAACATTTCCAGAAGTCTCTTTGAAACTGCTTTCAGTTATTTTAATGTTACCCCCAAAATCAGTTTTTATTACTTTTATAATCATCCTTCATTTTAAACCAAATATAACATTGCCCAATTTGGTTTACTTTAAACTCTGCTCTTCCTAGTCCCCCACCCCTCAAGGAAATGGCAAAGATTTAGAAAAATCCAAAATAACATACCTTGGAGGCAATTCCAAAAAATCTTTCCCAAAATATATTGATCAATGACAACACTATAGAAGGTACTGCTTTTAATATGTTTAAATAGCCTTTGAATATGTTTATTAAAGTGAAGTTATTTGTTCACATACTCTTAAAAGGAAATAAATCGGGTGGATTAAGTCAATCATATTAAACGTAGAAAATGTATATTTGGCAATAAACAAATTACTTGTTGATCATTTCTTTATGTTCATCATTAAGGCTCAGAGAGCCTTTCTAGGACTATAAATTTATAAAAATTTTACAATTTAATTCCCAAATGCTACCGCTGCTTTGGAAAATTGTTTGGCAGTTTCTCAAAAGATTGAATATAGAATACCATATGACCCAGCAATTCTATTCCCAGATACATACCCAAGAGAAATGAAAACATATATCCACATAAGTATTTGTATACAAATGTCTTGTAGCACCATTATTCATAATAGCCCAAATGTGGAAATAACCCAAATGTCTATCACCTGATAAACGAATAAAAACGTGGTTTATCCATACAATGGAATATTTGGCCATGAAAACAATTAAAAAAAAAAAGGAATAAAGTACGGACTCATGTTACAACATGGATGAATGCTGAAAACATTATGCTAAGTAAAAGATGGCAGTCACAAAGGACCATATATTGTATAATTTCATGTCTATGAAATGTTCAGAATATGTAGTAAATATTTAATGGCAGATAGTAGACTGGTGGTTGCCTAGGGCTGGGAGGGAGGGGAACGGGAAGTGGCTGACGGGGTATGCGGTTTCCCCCTGAGGTGAGGAAAATGTTCTAAAATTGATTGCTGTGGGGCTTATACAACTTGGAATACACTAAAAACCACTGAATTATACACTTCAATGGGTGAACTCTTTGGTATGTGAGTTATATCTGAATAAAACTTTTACATACTATATTCAAAAAGTCAATTCTCACCTCTGGTCAGGTGATGCGCACATCTCTGCATAATATTTTATTTTTGGCTCTGTCCCACTTGTCCGAAGAGTAGCAACACAACCGTTTTGAAAAGTAAATGTAATCATCTGGCTGTTTTTACTAACAGGCAGCACCTATGCACAATTGTAATAGCAGATTAATAATCACACCTGGTAACTTTTTCACTTTCAAGAGCTGTAAAGTACATTACACTTATATGCTATATCTAAAGTAGCCCAATTTATAGAAACAGAAAGTACAAGGGTGGTTGCCAAGGGCTGAAGGATGGGATGAATGGGGAGTTGTTTCATGGGTATAGAGTTTCGATTCAGCAACATGAAAAAGGTCTCGAGGTCTGCACAGTAATGTGACCGCAGGTAACACTACTGAACCGTATGCTTAAAAATAGTTAAGTTGGTAATTTTATGTTTCATTTTTAATTGTTTACTACAATTAAAAAGACATTTTTTTTAAAGAATTACAAAAGACAAAAGAAGGTTTTATACATAATCCACAAATATATCATTTACTGAACATTATAATAGTACAGGTATTGGGTTATATATCTTACATACTGATCTTTGGGCCTCAACAATAATCCTGCAAAGTAAATATTACTGCCAATTTATGGGCAAGGCTCAAAGAGAGTAAACATCCTGCTCAAGGTCATCGTCAGCTAAGTGGCAGAGCAAGACACTGAAACCAGGTCTACCTGCATCAAAGTCTATACTGCCTCTACATTTGCAAAGTGCTTCATAATTTTAAAGTACTTTCACGGTTTATTAATAGTCACCAAAGCAGAGTGCACATGTTCTGGAAGATAGGCAAAATAATTCACTGGGGTGCAAAAAATTTTTAAATATTTTTTACCTAAATTTTTTCTTTAAAAGAGAAACAAAGCTTTACTGACAGTAAAGATATGGATTGAAACTGGTATTCTTCCTAGACCACAGATCAGTCTGTGAAGGCATCTGAGGGGAGCTGTGGGGTTTGCACTAAAACAGAGGGTTTCGTTGACAGTGGTGCCTTTCCTCGGGTGTCCTGAGCCTGGTCCTCAACTTGAGATCCCTCTCTTGGTCAGTGCTACAGCCAGATACTAGCTTCTTAGAGAACTTCCTCCCTGCTTTTTACTCACAGAACATCAACTAGCCCGTCCTATCTATTCCACCCTTAACGGAACTTTGTCCAGTTCCCTCTATCACTACTGCTCCCATATTAAGTTCAGACCCCCATTCTCTCATCCCCAATTACTGAAACAGCATACTAACTGATCCACAAGTGCCATTCCTCATCGCACCCCACACTCCAGAGAACTACCTGTGGTTCTTTAAAAGGGAACATGTCTTCTCACCTCCAGACCTAGCACTTGCTGCTCCCTTTGCCCGAAACACCCTCTGCTCCTCCTACATTTGGATAACTCCTTCTCCTACTCTGGAACACAGCTCATAGATGTCCTCCAGGAAGTCTTCCATAAGCCCCGCCCCCCCGAATCTGAGTGAGGGCCCTCCCCATGCCCTTCTGCGGCACCCTATGCACCCCACATAGTGGCACTTCTCATTTTATAAAGTAATCACTGTTTAGTTGTTAATTTTCCTACTGGACTTTTGAATGCAGAAACAGTGCCTTTGTCACTGCTGTATCCCGAGGGTGCCTATGCCTGCAGCACAGAAGCGTTTTGATAACTGCCTGCTGAACACAGAGATGACTGTCAATCTAAAGTGTGGAGAAGAAAGAACTCAGGAAGTCTCTGACACTTACTATATGACCTTACGGGATTAACTATATCTATATAGCTGTCTTACAAAATTGTTGTAGCATCAGTGAAGAACAGATAGAAAAGGCCTTTGAATAACAAATATACACTTTAAAGGGAGTTAAGAGGGGGGAAAAAGCATAATACAAGAACTACTCCAAGCACAGCAACAGTAGGAAAATAAAGAGAAGCAAAAAAATTGGTTCTTTTCTTCAAGTAGTTTACAATGACACAAAAACAGATACACACATATGTGTACACGCACTGAATACTAATGACCGGGAATGAGTATTTGTTGACTGGAGGAATATATACAAAGGGAATGTGGGTAGTATTCTCCACACCAGGTTACTATTTCCCCAAACACATCATGATCTAGAATCTTGAGTCAACATTAGGATGTTATAAATGATAATTTAGGTTAAATAAGATCAGCAATCCATAGCATTTAAATACTTGTTGAGCACTTACCATGTAGACAAGACATTTGAGAGACATAGAGGTACATATATCAGAAATGGATCTGTCATGTACCACACAGATAACATAAGACAGAAAGTGATGAATAACAAGAGGAAGCCACAATATGTAGTGAAACCTCAGGAGAAAGATATCTGCTTGTGGGCCCTGGAGGACATGTGGAGGAGGTGACGTTTGTCTTAAGTCTTGAATGGCTAAAGTGTAGACCTGCCACAGTCGGAAGAAAAGACAGAATGAGGAAATAATTTGAGCAAAATCAGAGAAATTTTTTAAAAAAGGTATATATGTATATGTGTATGTGTGTGTGTATATATATATATATATATACACACATAAGAAACTATAAATTGTTCTATTTGGCTGGAGGTATAGAGAATAAAGTTGGAAAAGAGAGATTACAACTAGAAAGATGTGTAGCTTTCAAATGACAGGTTTTTAGACTTTATTTTCAACACTGTTTATTTAGCCCTGACCAGTGTGACTCAGTTGGGTGTTGTCCTACAAAGCAAAAGGTTGCCAGTTTGATTCCTGGTCAGGGCACATGCCTGTGTTGTGGCCTGGTCCCTGGTTGGGTGATGCTGGAAATCAAGACTTTTGATTTGAGGTATGTTTACATGCCTCTCGGTCCAGGTGTTCAATGATCTGAGAAGCGAGCTGGACTCGCTGGTGCCGACAGTCTCTGACTGCTCAGGCCTCAGGATCTTAAAGACATCCTGTGACTTAAAAAGAATCTTGCTGAGTACTCCATCTTCCCTGATGTTGATAAGGAAATCAAACAAAACTAAGCACAAATGGTGTTTAACCTTGACTGCTTTCTGTCAATGTTTAAGGAACAGTGCATCCGTTCCTTAGCCTTAAAAGAATACGTGATTGGATTTTTGTTTTTCTGTTTTTGAATCTATAGAGGATATATAGACTTGTTTATCAGGAAGCGTTCTCTTTAGTTAGTCCTTTAAGCTTCCTCTGTTGTAAATTTCAAGTACATTATAATCATTCCCGGAATGTGCCTGTGAGCTCATTCCTAGACCCTCCCCGTTGATTAGCATATCTGCAAAATCCAATAAAAGGAAGGTGCTTGCACTGCTCAGTGCTGATCCCTGCGACCATCCCACATTCTGTCTGCTAGAATTACTTGCCTACCCTCTACCACAAAGTACTACAACATTGGGGTGTGTGCCAAAGGCAACCAATCGATGTTTCTCTCCCTCCCTTCCCCTCTCTCTAAACAAACAAAAAAAATCTATAAAAAATTTTATTTAGCATCACCACATATTCTCCCTCCCTTCTTCCCTTTTTCATTCTGTCTGCCTTTCTCATTCTTTTTCTCACCTCTTTACTCCCAGAGGGTAGCATCCACTCAGGGAGTGATAAAACAGAATCAGAGTCAGAGCCAGTTAGAGGAATTAGAACAGCTCTAGAGAAAAATAATGGATATTGGACTTCCGGCTAAGATGGAGGCCTAAACAGACATGCTATGTCTCCCTCTTAACAACTAAGAAGGAATACAACTACCTCAAAGCTACAGAAACCACAAGTTCCAGAAAATCGAGCTGCATGGAAGTCCAACAAACAAAAATATAAAGAAATACTCATTCAGAAAGGTAGAAGGGGTCGAGAGGATGTGGTGTGGTGACAGCAGCTGTGGTGGCTGTGGTGGCAGTGGCGGCAGTGGCAGGCTGGTGGAAAGCGCAGTCACGTGTTTTAAAAAGTAGGGAGGGACACCTGGGAAGCACTCCCAGCACCAGACCAGACTGCACAGCTCACGGTTCCAGCACCGAGGAAAATAAAGCCTCATTGCTTCTGACTGTGCAAACCAGTGGGGGTTGGGGCAGAAGAAGAAACTGCAAGTCTCTCAGCAGAGTCTGCTTGTTTAAAGGGCCCCCACGGTCCTAGAATGTCCACAGACCCACCCACTCTGGGAACTACGAACAGGGCAACAGCTAGAGAGGTGCTAGTCCCATATGGGAAGAGGGAGAAGTGCCTAGAAAAGAGGCAAGTGCTGAGCAAGTAACATTGTTCCCTCTCAGACCCCTCCCCCACATACAGGGCCACAACGTGGCAAACATGTTGCCCTTACTGACAAATACCTAAGGCTCCGCCCTTTACGACATACCTGGTGTGACAGTCTACCTAAGACAAGAGGCAAACAAACAAGGGAGCCTGTCAAGATGAGGAGACAGAGAAGTATGGCCCAAAAGAGGGAACGGATCAAGGTTCCAGGGGAAGAACTAAGTGACAAGGAGATAGCCAACCTAACAGATGCAAAATTCCAAACACTGGTGATAAAAATGCTCACAGGCTTGACAGATATGCTTGAGTATGGCAAACGCATAAAAGAAGTGAAGGCTATGTTAAGTGAAACGAAGAAAAATCCACACAAAACCAATGGTAAAGGGGAGGAAACCGGGGTTCAAATCAATGATTTGGAACATAAGGAAGAAAAAACAGTCAACTAGTACAGAATGAGGAAACAAGAATTTTAAAAAATGAGGAGAGGCTTAGGAACCTCTGGGACAACTTTAAGTGTGCCAATATCTGAATCATAGGGGTGCCAGAAGGAGAAGGGGAAGAATAAAAAGTTGAAAGCTTATATGAAACAATAATGAAGGAAAACTTCCCATATTTGGCAAAGGAAATAGGCATACAAGTCCAGGAAGCACAGAGAGTCCCAAACAAGCTAGACCCAAGGAAGACCACACCAAGACACATCATAATGAAAATGCCAAAGGTTCAAGATAAAAAGAGAATCTTAAAAGCAGCAAGAGAAGAGCAGAGAGTTACCTACAGGGGTGCCTATAAGACTATCATCTGATTTCTCAAAAGAAAGTTTGCAGGCAAGAAGGGATGGGCAAGAAGTATTCAAGGTGATAAAAAGCAAGGACCTACAACCAAGATTACTGTATCCAGCAAAGCTATCATTTAGAATGGAAGGGCAGATAAAGTACTTTCCAGACAAGGTAAAGCTAAAGGAGTTTATCATCACCAAGTCATTATTATATGAAATGTTAAAGGGACTTATTTAAGAAAAAGAAGATCAAAACTATGAACATTAAAATGACAGCAAACTCACAACTATCGACAACTGAATCTAAAAAATGAAAACAAAATCCAACTAAGCAAACCAGAGTAGGAAGAGATCATAGGTATAGGGATCATTTGGAGGGTTATCAGCTAGGAGGGGGAAGGGGTAGAAATGTGGAAATGGTGCAGGGATTAAGAAGTGTAATTTGTTGGTACAAAATAGACAAGGGAAAGTTAAGAATAATATAGGAAAAACAATAAATAAATCAAAATTTAAATATATATATAAATATATATGGCTGGCTTTGCACCCGACTCTGCAGACTCGTGAATAACTGCCTCACTTAGCTGCTGAAGTCCTGTGTCCTGGTGTTTTACTGTGAGCCTTTCTCACACCCCTCAGGTACCGTACCTTTGCCTTTCCCTCTCCTAAGCTCCAAGGGCCTTTCTTTTGCTTCTGTAACTTGTTTCCTGAGCCTGTGCAACCCAGCTGGCTCACTTCTACTACCTCTGTAACTTTCTAAATAAACTTTCTCTTATCATTTGAGTTCTTGGCTCAGGATTCTTCACTGAAACCAAGAGCCGAGGTCCAATTTTGCTTCCAACACCACCAGTAACACTTCCAAAAGAAGGATCTGTCTTCAGACCCTCCACCACTGCCTGGCAATGACCTCACTCAAATGAAGACAAAGTTCCTTGCCCTGTGCTCAAGCCTCCCCATAAAAGCCCCACTGGCTGTATGCCTCTGTTTATCTTGGGGTGGCAGCCTGGTTCTAAGGAACATTGCAGTTTGGGGTGCAGCAGACCTGATGTGGAGCCCCGTGCATAGTGTGTGGGCAAAGGGTTTTGCAATCAAGTAGTCTGTGATGAGGTAACAGACCCACAGAGGGAAAAGATTGGCCCAGAGTCAAGAGCGAGGACACTGCCCGGGCACCTTATCTTCCTCCTACTCCACCCTGCCTCCCCAGGAGACTCGGAAATCAAACCTACATTCTACGATAAGAAAAAGCTTTTTAAAGGATGAGCAATAACGAAGCTATTAAGATAACCAGTGACTAGACAGAAAAACGAGCCCTGGCTGGTTTGGCTCAGTGGATTGAGCGTCGGCCTGCGAGCTAAGTGTCGCTGGTTCGATCTTCCAGTCAGGGCACATCAGAGAAGGAAAACTCTGACTCCAAAAAACCTCCGCTGCCTTGCGGCATACCTCTTCAGGGCAAAGGCTAAGGGAGTAAACCCCGACAGAAAATCCGGAGCCGGAGTCCCTAAGGCGGTTTGACGTTGTAGTCAACACCGGCAACTCCTGCGGCGCACCTGAAGCCAAGCTGTATTGACTCCGTCTTTCCCTTGGACCCTTCAGCTGCGAAGAGAGGGGGGGTCTGCTGCATGGGCAACAGCAGACCCTCCATATCACCCTGCCCAGGCTCTGTAGCTTCAGCGTCATTGCAAGATGTCGATTCAACACGGGAGGAGACAGATACGATGTCACTCCCGAGTCGGACTGCACAGCCATTCTCGGCGGTGCAGATAGACTCTTAAGAAGCTACACCATCGTCTCTCGAGACGGACGGCTGCCAACGATGTATATAGGAAAGGGTGAAGCCAAAGAACTTATATGCATGACCCATGGACATGAACTAAGCGGGGGTGGATTGTTGGAGGGGGTTACTGGGCAGAGGGGAGCAAAGGGAAAAAAACTGGGACTACTATAACAACATAATCAATGAAATATACTTAAAAAAGAAAGAAAAAAAAGAAAAACAACGGATGCTAGTTTCACGAAACTAATAGGCTTGAACTGCCTCTATTTCACCATAGTATGAATTATTAAAAACAACTTTTTTTTAAAGGTACTTACTGGCCCTGGCTGCTGTGGCTCAGTGGATTGAGCGTCGACCTGTGAGCCAAGTGTCCCTGGTTCGATTCCCAGTCAGGGTACATGACTAGGTTACACATCAGGTCCCCAGTTGGGGGTGCAAGTGAGAGGCAACCACACAGTGAAAAAAAATAAAATAAAATAAAAAATAAAAAAGGTACTTACTGATTTCTTATTAGGCTGGCTGCTGTCATACCCTGTGGTAATGTCTCGTACATGCAATACAGCAAATGTCCCACAAAATTTTGGATATTCTTTTGGAGAATCAAAATTGCGAAGCCTTTCAAATATACTTTTGATGGTAGTTGGATCATAACACAAGAAATATGAAGTTTTTGAAATATGATAACCATACCTGCACAAAGATTTAAAGAGTTCAAATCAGATTTCAGATAATTCTTTAGAAAAGTATATATTATAGATAAGCCAATTATAGAATTATGTAGTAAGTAGCAGTCCTTAACTCAGACAATTTTAGTACTTTTTAAAAAGGACTGAGTATTCCTTGAAAACAAATTTAGTGGGACTTACTTCTCATAAACCTTAATAAGCTGCTGTTTCAATGTTATATCCATCGTTTCCAGGTAAGACGCCATCTCGGCAACCACAACGGCTGCACTCACCCCATCTTTATCCAGAACTGCGGTTCCACACAGGAAACCTGAGAATTACGAAAGAAAACTTAAGCCTGCAATAATTTCAACAGTTTTACATTTCTCCAGAAGGACCAATGAATTAAAAGCCTACTAATAATTGGAACCCATTGATACTGAAGGTATTGGGGGGACCTTTAAGTGTCTATTTTTTTCCTAATGAAAAATGAATCTACACGTTTCTGAATGCTCTCTGTTTTTTACCACAACTCAGAATACAAAACCAGAAGACAAAAATTCCTCTCTATGGAATTACTACATTAAAAAAAAAAAATGCTCTCATTTAAATTCAAAGATTTTAATATTTACCACATACCAATAGACTCTTCAAATGCAAAAAGGACTTCTTTCCCATTTTCCAGGAGGTCTTTTATCCTACTTCCAATCCATTTAAAACCTGGTAATGTTTCCTGAAATGCAGAGGAGGTCACTCTTGTTAAGTGACTCTCATAAATACATATTAGAGAAAGCCTGTCACTAAATGCTCTACATAACACTCTCATAGTGATCTTCTGTTATGGTTTTTGGTCCACAAAGATTTATATAGTGGGTAAACATATGTCATAAAGTGCATGAACACACACCATGCCAGGACCAATGACCTACTATTTATCAAGTACAGTAATAGGTGTTTTATACCAAATATAAAACAATATTTACAAGTGGTAATGCATATAGTCACAAAGTAACATATTGTGATCACCTACTATTTATCAGTGCTTACATCATTATCATTTTTAAAAATTTACTTATTGATTTTTGGAGAGGGAGGAGAGAGAGAGAGAGAGAGAGAGAGAGAGAGAGAGAGAGAGAGAGAGAGAGAGAGAGAGAGAGAGAGAGAAACTGGGAGAGGCACATCAATTTGTTTTTTCACTTATTTATGCATTCATTGACTGCTTCTTGTATATGCCCTGAATAGGGATTGAACCCACAACCTTGGCATATTGGGATGATACTCTAACCAACTGAACAATCTGCCAGGGCCATTATTGTTTTCTTTTTAACATTCTCACGCAAGGACAATTTTTCATTGCTTTTAGAGAGGAGGGGAGAGAGGAAGATAGAGAAACAGAGAGAGAAGCTTTGATTGGTTGCCTTCCATACACCCCTGGACCAGGATCATACGCCTCTGTGTCAAGACCAGGGATTGTACCCACAACCCTTCAACCATGGGACAAAGCTCCAACCAACTGAGCCATAGGGGCCAGAGTCCGTTAGCATTTTTAATGCTCACAAAAACTCTGTTGCTGAAACAGGGCCAGAGGTTCAGTAAATTTGCCCAAGATTATGCTGTATATAAGAGATGGAAGCAGGATTCACTTCCACTGCATCTCAGAAACTGTCCTTTAAGCTATATTATAAGGGCTAATATAAGAGTACTTACGAAGATTGTGATTTAGTCCCCTTGAGTCATCAAAGGCCATAAAGCTTTTCAAGGACGCACTTTCAACTTATCACAACATATGCTTGAACCAAGTGTTCTTTACCATAACATCAAGTCCTTTGATAATTAGACTTGAGGACTTTTCATCTGGCGAGCTAGTGTTCCCTTTATAGACATGAACTGTTTTAGAGTCAACAGAAAGAGCATGTGATTCCCAATGACTCTAGAGCGCACCGTTCTAATTCACCTATCTCCTCACTAGAAAATAAAAATAAAAGCCAAAACCATATGCCGCCCGTACTTCCAACAATAAAAACAAGGAAGCTAATTTATAATATTGGCTTTTAGAATCGTTTCTTTTTTCTCTTTGTGCTCATTCTACATTTTCTTACCATAAATAAAAATGATAAAAATGTTAATTTAACATTACTGTAATTCAGAATCTTAGGCTTAAATAAAACATCAATTTCTTCTATTTTGCTATTTGTATTTTAGAAAGCCTGAAGTTGAAAACTATTTCATTAAGACAAGTACAATTTTCTTTTATTCAACCAATTAACATTAAGACCTGCAGCTTGACTGTGGCTCAAGAAAAATGCCCAGAGGTGACATTTTTACTGATGTTTGGCAAAGATGGCAGAGGAAAAGCAACTTAATTGACCTGTAAAAAATGGTCAGTTTAACTGCCTGAGACTCACAAGGGTTAGTGATCTGTGCTGAGAGAGGCATTATTTGTTTTTTTGGATGCAGAATTATGGAATCTTAATTTGCAAGTTAGAAGACTAAAGTTTCTTAAGACTAAACCTGAAGAGCCTAAACAAGTGGTCCATGACACGTACAATTTTTTGGGGTGGAGTTTATCTTACTGATGAGGTCACCAGGAGCCAGATTTTCTCAGTATGAAAACCAGATATTGTTGTATGGAATGATTAACATTAATGCAATTTTTAAAGAAATTTTATCTTAGTTTCTGAAATTCACACATTGGATGAATTTGGCTCAAGTGTCTAAATCATCAAACAGATTAAGTGTTAACAAAATTAGAAAAAAGTGAGAATTAGAAAGGAAATTTTAAAAAGTTAGTTTTAGTGGGGAGACAGATTGAATTTATAGAAATAGGTTTAGAAAAGTAGCACAGAGATATTATCTATTCTTACTTCAAAATGAAATCCTTCTTTAAATGCAATTGCCTTCAAAATTTTGGAAGAGACTGTGGTGGCTAACATATAAATGTTCTTCACATCAGCATTTCTTGATTTATTTTTCTTCCAGCAATCAAACATCCACCACCCAAGCAGAGCTGCCAACTCATTCCCTGTGAAAACTTTCCAATGACCACTGTAGAGAGAATAAAAATTCAAGTCAAGACCTTTACAATTTCTCATTAAATCTGCTTGACCCAAGACCTACAAATTATCATCCTTCACATAGGAAAACCCAGGAACTATTGTATGGAATTCTTGAGAAAACATTTACTACTACTTTTCTAACTGACCAGGGTGAGCTTGGGGTAGAAATGGTAGCAATGTCTTTTGAAAAATTGTTACTTTTATTACCTTAATGAGAAAAAAAGTTAAAAATATGATGTCTTTTCTATGCAAAGACAGTTGTCCCAACATTACAATGGCAAAAATACACAGCCACTAAAAGGACCAACATTAGGAAATGATCACATTGATAAGCATATGTTGTAATATTATGCCATTTAAAAGTTTAATACTTTACACAATATTTAAGGACAGGGAAAATGCTAACAGTACAATGTTAAGTGAAAGATAATCTATATAAAATTATACACAGGGTAGGGCAAAAGTAAGTTCAGTTGTTTGTATGGAAAATAATACAATGACTAATAAATAAATAACACAAGAATTAACTGTTCTGGATACTCACAACTGTAAACCTACTTTTGCCCCTACCCTGTATAGTATGATCACAATCCTGTAAAAACAAATGAATCTTAAATATTTGAGTAGGAAAAACATAGAAAGGAAATGTTAAAATCAACCTAGGTGTTTATTCCTAGATAGTGGGCGTATAGATTTCTTTTTTTAGGATTTTCAACAGATCTATAAGACTTAATATTAAAAACTTTTTTTCAAAATTTAAGCTTTTAATCAAGTAACAGGTTCTACTGACCTCTCCTGAAGTTCTGCCACTGCCAGTCGGTCTGCATCAGGATCTGTGGCTACCACTATCCGGGCATTTTCTTTCTCTGCCAGTCTCAAAGAAAGTTCCTGAAACAGTGAGCCAAAAAGCTGGATTGTATTTAAGATGTTAAGTTCAATGTCAATATTCCTAAATGTAGGCATTATGTTAGTGATAAGAATTTCAGAAGAAATATTGTTCAGCTAAATTTAAAATAAGCCTAGAAGTAGGGATATCTACCATAGAGATTTCAAACAAAACAGAATATATAGCTCCAATAAAATTTAAAGATGTAAACTAAAGTGGTTTCTGCTTTTGTAAGTAGTCTTTAAATTGTCAATGAGTTCTAGTTGATGAAGTTTAATACACTAATAATAATTTAAATATAGAGAAAAAATACCAGCACAGATTCTCCCTCTTCAGGATTTGGGCATTTAACAGTAGAAAAGTCTGGATCGGGATCTTTTTGTTCTGGTACTGGAATTGGAGGCTTAAAACCAAACACTTGAAAGGCCAACTGCACATAGTCATGTCCAACCCCATGAAAAGATGTGTGTACAAATTTCAAGGTGGTCTTTGAGTTTAATTCCCTGTAAAGGAAAATCATCATTCAATCAATCATAAAACTCATTACTTGTGATATAAGTAAAATAAGCTAGAGAAAAAAGCTAAAATCTATTTTGTAAGATAGGGAAAATATACTCAGCCAGCTAGGGAGCTTTGTAGCTATAGTGTTAGCTATTTATGAAATAGTTAATGAAAACATGTAAATAGAGAAGGAAAAATAAAATTTTAGAGAAAATTTCTTGATCTTATATAAAGGGAATTCATATATTTAGCTATACTTTTTCAACAGCTTTATTGAGAGGTAATTAATATACTATACAATGCATCAATTTAAAGTGTATAATTCAATGGCTTTCACTATATTCAGAGTTTTTCAACCATTATCATAATCAGTTTTAGAACATCCTCATCACCCCCAAAAGAAACTCCATACCTCAAAGCTGCCACTCCCTAACCCTCCCACGCCTCCCAACCACAGGTAACCACTAGAGTACTTTGTCTGTTTCTGTCTCCAGATTTGCCTTCTCCGGACATTTCATGTACATGGAATCATACAATATGTACTCCTTGGTGCCTGGTGGCTTCTTTCTTTTAGGATAATCTTTTCAAAGCTTACCATACTGCAGTATGCATCCATAATTCATTTCTTTTTACTGCTGAATAATATTTCGTTGTATGGGATATACCATATTTTATTTATCTCTTCATCAGTTGATGGACACCTGGGTTATTTCCACTTTTTGACTATTATGAACAGTATTATTTAGCTATAATTTTAAATATAATAAATAGCCAATACCTTTTTATCCCTATTTCTTTCCCTTATTTGTTAATCTTATTCTTAGGTAATACTATTCTATATTCCCACTTGGATACCTGTAAAAACAGATCTTGTTTAGATCTTCCATGTATCTCCTACAAATGTCCTGCAGAGGATCTCTCTTCAG
This sequence comes from Furipterus horrens, assembly GCF_987537825.1. Lineage (NCBI taxonomy): Eukaryota > Metazoa > Chordata > Mammalia > Chiroptera > Furipteridae > Furipterus > Furipterus horrens. Next base: position 46,331,488 of record NW_028327172.1, read on the forward strand.
TGGACTGGTATCCACTAAATTATCATTCCAGGAACCATTCCAGGGTTCCACACATTCTTCTATACATTTCAGAATTTCTTTATCATGAGGAGATGTGATCTGAGCACCTGTTTCCCAATAAACCTGGATAATAGGTAAATACAGTTATAAATACTTAAAATGCTGGTCAGATATTTTCTTAACTACTGTAGAGATATTTTACTTTATAATCAAGCAGATCAAATTAACTAAATAGAAAATGTCATCACAGAACCAGTTTAATAAATACCAATGTATATTGATGGTAATATTTACGCAGGGACTCTTCAACAAAATGATGACCTATTCTTTCTCTTTTAGAAGTATACTTTAATAAAAATAGGGCACCACTATGACAACATTATAATATGCATATACCACAATATCCAACCATACTCTTATATTAACTAGATACCTAAGATAATCTAAGCAATCATGGAATATCCATAAAACTTAATACTATAAAATTTTAGCATTATAAAGTTGTTCTGTTATATGATAAATAAATTATTTAATTATAAATTATTTAATTATAAATTAAAGTAGAATTTATGTCACACTAAATAAAGTCTGTGAAAGACAATGTTAATTATCCCATATATATTTTAGTATATGTATTTTCAGTACTTAATGAGAATACACTTCATTAAGTTGTCAGTTTGTCAAGTAGTTTGATCAACAATATATTAGGGACAGGTAATAAAAAAGGCAAGAAAAGGTATTTCTCTAATTCACAGGATCTTAAACTTAGAAGGGACTCTGCTTAGAGAATATCTATGCTGACTTCTACCTTGTATATGACATAAATCCCCTCTATTGCATCCTGAATGAAGGAAAGAATATACTTGAATATGTATTAGGTACTAAGTTCTGTGCCAAGCAATATGGTGGACTAGATAACCTGAGAATTCTCACTCTATAAACACCTCAAAATACCAGATAAAGTAGAAAAAGTATTACCTAACATGCATAGCTCAGTCCACAAGAAGGAAAGGGGAAACTCCAGGTTGGGGGAACAAAGGAAAGAATTGAAAACCAGAGTGATAAGGCTGGGAGCTGATGCTGTGGCTGCCTGGGGTTTAGGAACTGTCCATTTATCTGGTTCGAGTTGAGCAAAGGAGGAAATTGGAACTGAGACACCCCTCAGGGGAAATACAGAAAAGAAAAAGTTCTGTCCACTATTACAGAAAGATAATGAGGAAGCATGTCTACTTTTTCTTCAGTTCTGGGTGCTTCAAAACAATTCAGATCTGAGGTCTAAATTAACACAGAAATTGTTCCCAGTCAGTGAAACTCCCAAGGTTCCTGCAGAAATTAAAAGCAAAAAACAAAAACTGCTATGAAGAGATGCTCCCACATTCCAAGCCACAAAATACATTTTATCCACAGGCCCTGAAAGCTCACTGTAAACATTTATAAGAAATGAGAAAAGAATCCTGGCCTTTCTCCCTGCCCAATTTTTCTTGCCTTGTATGTGGACAAGATGCCTAGAGATCTAGTAACCATTTTATGATGACCACACTTGAGGGAAAGCCCCCCTCCCCCGCCTCCAAACGGCAGAGATGCTAGGCCTGACATCGCTGAGCTACAGAACCATCCCAGCAGCCACCTACCTATGGACTTTGGTTAATGTGAGAAAAATTGACTCTTATCAGCTTAAGCCACTTTTCTGGGTTTCCTGAACCTAGAACAGAAAGTACCACTACCTGATATAGTAACAAGAAAAATCCATCCAACAAAATATACCCAGGAATAAAACTTTAAACAAAATACAAAAAATCTATTTAAAGAAAAATTTTAAATGTTACTAAAGGATCCAAAAGAAGTCTTGAAAGAATAGATAGATAAATCCTGTTCATGAATAAGGAGATTTGATAATGTTATAAAAATATTGAAGCTTCCTAAGTTAATCAGCTGCTATAGATGATAAGAATAACAATAGCTAACCTTTATCGAGGATTTATTTAAAGAGCCAGAAACTGCAGTAGTATTTTATATTCATTGTCTCCCTTAATCCTCACTTCCACCCTGTGATGGTGGTTCCATTATTATCTGCAGTTTACAGATGGGGAAACTAAAGCACAGAGAAAATAAATCATTTGCCTGAGGTCACAAAGCTTCTGAGTCCCAGAGGTTTCAAACACAAACCATACTCTTAATTCTACACTGACTATATAAATCCACTTGTACATATGAACAAAGATATATGTAAAAGAACGTTCATTGTAGCACTGTTTATAAGCAGAAGATCAAAAACACATGAAATATTCATCAACAGAGGACTAGCTAAACAAATTAGGATTCATCTATATAGTTTTTTTCTAAATCCAACTTGTTTTTATTTTAGAAAGATGTATTCTAAATTTTTTAAATTTCTTTTTTATTGTTGTTCTATTACAGTTATGCCAATTTCCCCCCCATTGTTCCCCACTGCCTGCTCCCCTCACTCCCACAGACAGTCCCCACCATGTTGTCCACGTCTGTGGGTCATTTATACATGTTGCTTGACTAGCCCATTCCCCTTCTTTACCCCCTTATCCCTCTCCCTGCTCCCCTCTGGTCACTGTCAGTCTATTCCTTGTTTCCATGCCTCTGGTTCTATTTTGCTCGCTTGTTTTTTTTTTTGTTCATTAGGTTCCTGTATTAAGTGAGATCATGTGGTATTTATCTTTCACTGACTGGCTTATTTCAGTAAGCATAATACTCTCCAGTTTCATTCATGCTGTTACAAAAGGTAGGAATCCCTTCTTTTTTTTCTGCTTCATAGTATTCCATTGTGTAAATGGACCAGTTTTTTGATCCACTCATCTACAGATGGAAAGAAGGAAGTAAAACTGTCATTATCTGCATATGACATGATAGCTGTACATAGAAAACCCTATAGGCTCCACCAAAAAACTACTCGACCTAATAATAAGTGAATTTGGCAAAATAGCAGGGTATAAAGTCAATATTCAGAAATTTAAGGCATTTTTGTACATCATCTATATAGATTTTTAAAGACCAGTGAGGCAGACCTATGTATCAATGGATCAATGGAGAGAAGGATCTCAAAGGCTGTTTCATATTGTTGTGTGAAAAAAGCAAGGTGCAGAACACTGTATACAGTACCCTGCCATTCATGGAAAAAAAGGAGGGAATGACAAATGTTTATCTGATTATACACGCACAGAGTATCTTCGGCAGGAAACTAAAATTGGAAACAGTATTTGCTTCTGAAAGAGATTCTGGGGAAAAGAGATGGGAGAGGTAATTTTTATTGTTTAACATTTACACTTTTTACCTTATATTTTAAGAAAAGGAAATGGAAATCTTTGAGAGTTTACTATATGACAAATAGGTTCAAAAGCAATGAATATTAAAACAGACTAAGTCCCTCCACCCATGAGCTTATACTGGGAATGTGGTCAAACAAACAAGTCAACAAACAAAATAATTCATAATAAGGAAAGCAGATAATTGGAGATAGAGGTATGTTCTGTGAAGAAAATAAACAAGATGATCAGAAGGTCACTGAGGGAAGCCACTTCAGATATGGTGACCACGGAAGGTCTCTTCAAGGAAGAAACATTTGGGCAGGAAGCTGAAGTATGAAAATAAGCCAATCTGCAAGATTTGGGGGAAGAGCAATGCAAGCAGAGGAAAAAACAATTACAAAGGATCAGAGGTGGGAGAGGGCTTGGCATACTGGAGGAAGTGGAGGAACAGAATGAAGAGGCAGTGTGACTGGAACGTAGTGAGCACAGGACAGCAATGAATGAATCGAGGTTGAGGAGGTAGGCAGGAGACAGAGTCATATAAGCCCTAAGGTAGGGAGTTTGGATTTTGTTTGAAGAATGAGAAGCCACTGGAGAATTGTAAGAAGCAAAGTAACATGACCTGCTTATATTTTAAAAGATCATCTGTCCAACTGGTGGAGAATGAATTGCGGGGAGAACAATGGAAGCAGGGACGAGACCAGCTAGGATGCTGAAGTTCAGATAGAAGACAATAATGCTTTAGAATGGTGGAGGTAGAAGATATGGACAGAAGTAAATGTATTCAACATACATTGAATATTTTAGATGTGGAATGTGTAGAACCTGTTAGTGGATTAAATGGCAGGAATGAAGGAGGGGTAGTATCAATTTACAGAGATGGGGAGACTGAGAGGATCACATTTGGGTGTGTATGGGGCAGGCTGTGGGGGACTCAAGACTTCTCTTCTGGAGACACTAATTCTGAGATGTCTGCTGACATCCCAGTGGGCAGCAAGTAGGCAGCTAGATTTAGAAGTCTGGAGCTCAGAGAAGATCTGGGCTATTAGCTCTCTTGACAGTTGACCTTTCCCTCCTTGCAACTCTCTTATCCCTTTGGTTTTTATGACACCAAAATTGGTCTTTCTCCTATGTCCAGCACTCCTTCTTTTTCCCTTCTTGTAAAGTTGATATTCTGCAGGGATTCCTTCTGGACTTATTTTTCTACCACATACTATCTCTGGGCTGCTCATCCACGTGGAGTTTCCAAATACTCTTCAATATTCTGATATGTATCGTGACCCAAAAATCTGTAACTTCAGCCCATATTTCTCCCCTGAGAAATAGATCTGTGTATCTAAGTGCATGTAGGATGTGGATATCTGGTTGACCAAATATCTTAAACTTAATATATCCCAAACTAACGTAATCATGCTTCTTTCCTGCCTCTGTGACTGGTAATACTGCCCACTTAGGAGGCCAGGGCCAAAATCTTAGATTACTATTAAATCCTATTTTTTCCTAGAAAAACAACAGAGTTCAGTGTACCTGCAGACCTCCCAAACAAGAAGAAAAACAAGTATAAGATCATGGATTCATCACCCAGGAGCCCCAAACACTGGCTCAATACTGTACTATGCATTTGCTGTTTGCCCCTCCAGGGCCACTCTTCACCCTCCCCCACCCAACTTTCTGTCGTGGTGGCAGACACACCAAGTGGGCCCTGTGGCCACAGGGGTGGAAGGTTAGAGGGAGAGGAGAGTGGCGTCAGGGTACTATTCCTCTGACTCGCTTTCTGCAAACTCCCACTCATTCTTCAAGTTTTTGATACAGTATGATTTTATTTCTGAAATGGTAGAGATGACAGATTTGGGATAGAATGGGGAAATCAAGGGCAGTAAGATATGAGAAGTAAAGAGACCAATAAGGAGACTTGTGTAATGACAGTTCATGTTGAGACATAATAAGGGCCATTAGGGATACATATTCTTTGAGGGATGACCTCAATGTTTTTATCTTCCTGTCCTCAGTGTCTAGCTCTGCTCCTCAGTGTAGAAAATATACTCAGCACTTATTTAAATAAAATAAAAACTACATAAACAAGCAAAGAATAGGAGTCCAAGGTTTACCTTGTATCCATTGTCTTCTTTGCGGTTGTGAGATGCTGTGATCATCACACCTGCAACTGCTTTCAGCTCCTTGACTGCATATGGCTGAAAAAACAGTAACAGAATAATTTCATTTTGCTTTCTGGCTATGCATACATTTGACATCAGAATACCTTTGACTGAGTAACAGGAAAATACATTAAGCTATAAATAGCCTAAAACCTCAACAATCAACTCTGGTTCATGGGGTAGGGCCCATTTCTAAAAGGTCACCAATAACCACCTGTTAGGCTGAACAGTTTTTCCCTCTAGTCTCATTTAACTTAGTCCTATAAATTTTTTTTATTATTTCGTTCATTTAGCAAATATTTAATGAGCACCTACTATATGCCAGATACTCCACTTTACTTTGGAGATATGAGTGGTGGATATAACCATAAAATGTTAAGAGCTGTAAGTAAATTTAGAAATCACCAAATCCTTCATATTTTACACTGAAGTTTATCCTCATAAGGGAGGAGATTCAAGGGTAGAACATGAGCTCTTGCAGTCCACTATGAAAATCTGCATACATACTCTATTATCACATAAAGGTCAACTCACCATCTTTGCTCCCAAAGTTAATTCCTAGAGGTTGGATTTTCCTTTTTCTTTCTAGTAGTTATTATTTTTCTACCTAGGATGTTCCCCCTATTCCTCTACCATTACATCCAGCTTTCTTTCCTCCTGGCCGGGGAGGTATAGACACATGATCTAGTTCTGAGCAGAGTAACCTAGCCCCTGCTGATTTAATTCAGAAACTGGTTCATAACGCAAGCCTTGTCAGAGTCCTTCTCTAAGATGTTTCTGCTGCAGGTAGATAAGGAAACCTGTCCTTTAACTCAAGGTCATGGTGATAAAGGGTGTGAATCTGGGGCTGCTAAAAATAACTTCCCTATCAGCTGTAGCAAATCTACCTCCAATAAGAGAGGAAGGTTTATAAAGCCTTAAAATATATATAAATACTAAAATAAACGTAAGGTTCCTACTTCGTGAATTTTCACCTATTGCGTGGGGGTGGGGGGGGGGGCGGGAGTTGTCTAGAACGTAATACCTGAGATAAGTGAGGGAATACTGTACATTTTTAACCAATAGTAGGTGTAAGAGTGTTCGTATGTTTTTGACAAAAAATTTTAAAGGTTACAGAACAATTCTTCCCATTAATTGTTAAGATCAATTTGCATGGTTTTATTGTCCTGTGCTACCATACAAAGTAAGGACTGCCTGTAGTTTCTAATCTTCACTATGATATCTCCCTTAATCTGTAAATTACTTAACATGTTTTTAAAATTCCAATATTAGGTTTCTTTATTTCTAATCTTATTGCACTGGGGTGCAGGGCTACAGTTTGATAAGCAGTTCTCTGAGATTTCCTGCTTGATAAGAATGACATCCTACCATCACTAACTACAGGGTTTACACACACACACATCAAACATGCTAACAGTGTGTTCAAATCTATCCTTAATTGGTTTCGCCTGCCTGATAAATCAGTTTCTGCAAGAATAGTATTAAAATAGCCCATCATGGACTTCCGGCCAAGATGGAGGCTTAGACGGACACGCTAGGTCTCCCTCTACAACTAGAGAGGAATACAACTACTTCAAAACAAAGGATAACTAGAAATTCCAGAAAATAAAACTACATGGAAGTCCAACATATGAAGTTATAAACCAGTGGTGCCATTTGGGCAGGTAAGAGTTAAAGAGGGCAGTGCTGTTTGCGGTCGCACCCGGAGCGGCGGGCGGCGAGGAATCCCGGCTGCGCAAGCCCCTGGCGGTGCGCGACCCCGGCGAGGAGTCCCGGCTACACAAGCCCCTGGCGGTGTGCGACTCCGGCGCTGGGGAGAGCGGCCGCCGCATTGCCTTGAACAGTGAGGCCCAGGGGGACGGGAGGACGGATCCCGGTCTCCTAGCTGAATAACTGTGTGAATCCATCTTGGACCCCCGCCCCCAAAGAAAGCACCACAGGGCTGCGAAATAGGTCGCGGACAGGCAGGCGCCGGTCGCTGATTTGTGACGCCAAACGGCGCCCGCCGGTCGCTGGGTCATTACGAGTACACAGGCACTGCCCCCGACAGCCGGCCCAAGAAAACAAAACGCATCTGTCAAAATGAGGCAGACAACTATAGAAATACCGGTGACACAACTCACCAGACAGCAGATAGAGAACCTGACAGATGAACAGATAAGAAACCTGTCAGAGGCTCAGTTCTGGGCCATTGTTATCAGGTGGCTTACAGAATTCACAAAAGAGCAGGAAAAAGATAAGAAAGAAGCGAAAAAATTTCATAACGAAAGGAACAAAACCGCATACGAGATAGAAGGTGAGAAAAAATCCAGAGTTCATTTCAACAAACTGGAATATGGAGAAGGAACAAGCAGTCAACCAATGCAGAGAGAGGAAATGGGAAGCAACAATGAGAGGATCAGAAACCTCTGGGACAGCTATAAAAGGCCCAACATAAGAATCATTGGTTTGCCAGAGAATGAGGAAGATGAACTAGAACTTGAAAAATTGAGTGAAAATATAATAAAGGAGAACTTCCCAGACTTGGGGAAGGGAATAGACTTGCAGGTCCAGGAAGCAAGGAGAGTTCCCAAGAGACTGGACCCAGGGAGAACCACTCCAAGACACATTATAATCAAAATGTCAAAAATTAAAGATAAAGAGAGAATCTTAAAAGCAGCAAGAGAGAAGAAAAGAATTATGTACAAAGGGGTCCCAATTAGACTATCAGCTGACTTCTCAAGGGAGACCCTACAGGCAAGAAGGGACTGGCAAGAAATATTCAAAGTAATGAAAATCCAAAACCTACAACCACGAATACTCTATCCAGCGAAATTGTCATTCAGAATAGAAGGACAGAGAAAGTGTTTCCAGGACAAAATAAAACTGAAAGAGTTCATTAGATCCAAACCACTGTTATATGAGATGTTAAAGGGACTGGTTTAAAAAAACAGAAGCTAGGGAGATGAAACAAAGGCAAACTAAATAGGCAACGAGAGTGGAAAAGGAACTGTGGGTACGGGATGCATATTGAGGGGAGGTCAACAGGGAGGGGGAATGGGGAAAGGGAGGGAGATGATATAGGAATTGGGGATCAAGGTAGGAGGGAATGGAATAGACGGAGAGAGGTTGGGAGGAACTGTATGCACAACTAATGGACATAATCTAAAAGGGGGGGACAACTGGAGGGAGGGGGGCCACCGGGTGGAGGGGAGCAGAGGGAAGGGAAATTGGCACAAATGTAATATTTTAATCAATAAAACACATTAAATCTGAAAAAAAAAAAATAGCCCATCATGATGGTGGATTTGTTCACTTGCTAAAGATCAAATTCTTAGGTGGTTCAACACAGGCTTGTTGAATGAAAATAAATCCAGAGCAACAATTGTTTTTCTTTGGCACTTCTTTCACTTCTTTGGACTTAATACAAAACTACATGTAGGACAAGTATTTGAATCCTGGTTGATTTAGGAAATCTTTTCGAGAACAGCAAACTGTAAGATCAATAACACGAACACACTTACTACAAAAGGTGTAGGAACATATCTTGAAAAAAGGTACACAGGAACATCTTTGGCCAGAAAGACTGCAGCAGTGAGTTTAGCAAGCCTAAAAAGTAAAAATAAAAATAAAAAGATTTCACTTAAGTCTTACCATATTCCTTGAAAAAGAAACCTTCCACAATAAATGTTTCATATTAATTATTCTGAATATACAGTAACCTGATACAATGAATTCTTATAATCACTGGTTATTTAAGCTTCACGCTCCAACTTAAAAATGTTAAGTGAGATTTTTTTTTAAAGGAGCTTAACAAAAAAGAGAATTGACATTTTAATTTCTTTCTTTTTCCTCATTCATCCTTTGATGACCCAGAAAAGGCAAAAAAAAAAGGGAAAAACATGAAATGAGACTTTAATAAACACAATATGAATAATTATCTCCCGAAAAAAGTATCAGCATATCATGATTAAAAATATTCTAAAACTAATCAAATAAAACTACAGCGAGAAAATACAAGCTATATCATTACTCCTACTCAGTGCCTTTATCAAAATATACAGTCATAAAATAAGCCATGATATCACTCTAAATATTTTAAAATGTTACTCCTTTCTGTAAAAGCTAATGCTAATTTTTGAAATGCTTCTATTTTAGCTCTAAAATAAACATTAGCATGCGATCACATTTCTGTTTGATAGCTTCCTATTTCAGAAGTCCTACTACTAGAAAAAAAAAAAAAGAAAGGTTTTTTTCCAATCCCTTTTAATCTCTGAAACAATTAACACTGTACCTCTGGCTGCTGCAGCTGCTAGTTACTTGCCCCCGGGTATCATACCCAACGACAAAGCCTCTCTGCTTGAAGTCTGAGAAACATCTCTCAAGGTATTTGTACATCCCCTGAAGCAGATAAACACAAAACATTAGTTCCTGACTAATGCCTACAGTTTTCTACAACTTAAAATCTATTATTTTATGTGCAGTGTGCAGCTTATAGGCTCCTAGGGATCTGGCTTCTGCCTTTATGCCCTTATTTCCTGATGTGGGAACAATACAGATGAATCCTAAAAGGTGCGAGGACAAATATTTATTTCCTGAGACACACTTGATACCACAGAAATACCAAGTAGTAATGATTAAACCCAATATGATACATAAAACATGAGGAAAAAGAAAAAGATGGGACATGAGAGTCAGTAGCCTAAAAAAAATTTGTTAGAAGAGCCAAAAGACTTGTTTCTTGCCTTAAGGCTCTAGAGAACAGAATTTTGACCATTTTAGGCCTGCTAAATTGTAAGACTGAAGCTAATCAAAAGATTACATCTATTTACAACACAAACTTTTTTTTTTTAAAGATGTTATTTACTTATTTTTAGAGAGAGGGAAAGGGAGGGAGAGAGAGAGAGGGAGAGAAATTCAATGTGTGGTTGCCTCTCACGTGCCCCCAACCGGGGACCTGGCCTGCAACCCAGGCATGTGCCCTGACTGGGAATAGAACCGGCGACCCTTTGGTTTGCAGGCCGGTGCTTAATCCACTGAGCCACACCAGCCAGGGATCGACACAAACATTTTAAATCAGCAAAACAAACCATCATCAGAACATTTCTTAAAATGGCTTATTTCATTTGTAATTCCTTGGTTTTAAAATCTCACAGAAAAGAAAATCCCATAAACTAGGAATAGTAGCAGTCAAGAGTGATGAGAAAATGATTGAAAACATCATGACAATAGCTAAAACCATTTAATTATCTTATGGATGATTTGCTAACTTTAACACTTTCATTTTTAAATAGAACACTTTCATATTGTCATAGTTCTTTTAAAACCACTTTCACAAATGTTGCCACCTTTAATCCTCACAACAACCCTGAAAAGAAAGAAATGCAGATACTATTTCTATTTTTGCCTGTCTTTCAACATCTCTTCAAAAAGGAAGAGATGGTTGCCTGGCTGGTGTAGCTTAGTGAATTGAGTGCCAGCCTGCAAACCAAAGGGTCATTGGTTCTATTCCCAGTCAGGGCACATGCCTGGGTTGAGGGCCAGGCCCCCAGTTGGGGGTGTGTGAGAGGCAACCCATCTATGTTTCTCTCCCTTTCTCTCTTCCTTTCCCTCTCTCTAAAAATAATAAAGTCTTAAAAAAAAAAAAAAAGGAAACAATAAGATCGATGCTCCATGTAATGATTTGCCCAAGGCCATTCATTCAACTAAAACTAAGTTATACTGATTAATTAACAACCTACTATATGGCAGGCAATGCTAACTATGTGGCAGCACCAAATGAGGCCCCAGTGACTTCTGGGTCCTTCTTCCATGAATCTTTCAAGAATAATTATTCTTTCCAACCTATTCTCTATGAGTCAGGAATAGAGGGAGAATGCCCAAATTGGCTAGTTTCACCCACTTATTTCTTTTTTTATTTTATTTTAAATTTTTTAATTTTTAAAATGTTTTATTGATTATGCTGCTACAGTTGTCCCAATTTCTTTTCCCTCTGCTCCTCTCCTCCCAGTGACTCCCCTCCCTCCAGTTGTCCTCCCCCTTAGTCCATGCCCATTGGTTTTGCATATAGTTCTTCTCAACCTCTTCCTGTCTGCTCCACTCCCTCCTACTATGCTTAATTCCTGTACCATCTCCCTCCCTTGTCCCCCTTCCCCCTCCCCACTGACCTCCCCCCAATATCTTCCCCATACCTATAATTCTTTTTCCACTCTCGTTGCCTACTTAGTTTGCCTTTGTTTTGGTTCCCTAGCTTCTGTTGTTGGTTGTTGTGATACAGTTTCCATTTTAATGTTCATAGTTTTGATCCTTCTTCTAAATAAGTCCCTTTAACATCTCATATAACAGTGGTTTGGATCTAATGAACTCCTTCAGTTTTACTTTGTCCTGGAAGCACTTTCTCTGCCCTTCTATTCTGAATGACAGTTTCGCTGATCGAGTAATCGTGGTTGTAGGTTTTTGCTTTTCATTACTTTGCATATTTCTTGCCAGTCCCTTCTTGCTTGCAGAGTCTCCTTTGAGAAATCAGCTGATAGTCTAATTGGGACCCTTTTGTACATAATTCTTTTCTTCTCTCTTGCTGCTTTTAAGATTCTCTCTTTATCTTTAATTTTTGACATTTTGATGATAATGTGTCTTGGTGTGGTTCTCTCTGGGTCCAATTTATCTGGAACTCTCTGTGCTTCCTGGACCGGTAAGTATTTCCTTCCCCAAGTTTGGGAAGTTCTGCTTCATTATTTTTTTCACATAATTTTTCCATTTCTAGTTTTTCTTCTTCACGTTTTGGCAACCCTATAATTCATACGCTCGTTCACTTATAGCTGTCTCAGAGGTTTCTGAGCCTCTCCTCAAATTCCTCACTTTTTGTTTCCTCTTTCTGCACTGGTTGACTGTTTGTTCCTTCCCTGTGTTCCAATTTGTTGATTTGATCCCTGGGTTTCCTTTCCTCACCACTTACCTCATGTGTGTTTTTGTTCATTTCAGCAGGGCTAGCCTTCATTCCTTCCCCATCTTGTTCAAGAACTTTTGTTAGTTCTGTAAGCTGCCTTATGACTATAGCTCTGAACTGAGCCTCAGAAAGATTATCTATTTGTTCATCAGTTAATTCCTGTATTTCCTTTCTGGCCCGCTACATCACCAGGATCTCAATCATGATTCCTGCCATCCTGACCATTTTCGTTTATCTTTCCTTCTTGGGCGGGGCTGTCACATCTCCTACGCTATCGGGGGCAGAGCCCTGTGCACTCATCACTACTGGGCGACACTTCTCACCACATTGTGGCGCTTTGTGTGGGGGCAGGGGTCCAAGATGGATTCCTGCCGTTACTCTCCGCTGAGAGACTGGGAGCCTCCTCTTCCGTTCCCACGCCCTCTGGGCCTCACAGTCCGATGCAATGGGGGTCTGCCTTCCCCGGTGTTGGAAACTCGAGCTGACAGGTTTAGTCTGCAGCCAGGGGTGGTCCCTGGGTGCTTCTCTCCTCCCCTTAAATACAGGTGTCTGTGCTTCCCGTGTCCCGCTGCTCGTTGCTGCAGCTGCCGCCAGCAGCACAGCTTGATCTCTCTGCCCCGGCTTCACCCCTCCTACCCGTCCGGACGAGCACCACTTCTTTATAACGTCATACATTGGACTTCCATGTAGCTTTATTTTCTGGAACTTCTGGTTATTTCTGGTTTTGTGGTAGTTGTATTCCTTCTTAGATGTGGAGGGAGATGGAATGTGTCATTCTAGGCCTCCATCTTGACTGGAAGTCCTCACCCACTTATTTCTAATGATTATACTATTCTAAAACCTCACAGAAACCGGTATTGTTCTATTATTCTCTAGTATGAAAATCCATTATACTTTATTTTTAAAAATATTTTATTTATTTACTTTTAGAGAGAGAGGGGAAGGGAGGGAGAGAGCAAGAGAAACATCAATGTGTAGTTGCCTCTCACACACCCCCAACTGGGGACCTGGCCTGCAACCCAGGCATGTGCCCTGACTGGGAATTGAAACAGCAACTTTTTGGTTCACAGGGGCGCTCAATCACTGAGCCACACCAGCCAGGGCTGAAAGTCCATTTTATCTTATGCCCTATACTTAGATTCTTAAAAGGGCTAGGGTTGAAGAATCAGATTCCATCTGGCTTTTCCACTTCACAGTCAACTCCTGTAAAAATTTGCACTTCTAAAGGAAATGATTTTCAAACAGCTTCTCTGCACCCTTTTGTAAAGTCAAGGAACCTTCATTTAAAATTAAAGCTTATGAAGAAACTCAATATATAAAAAAGACTAAACTGAAGCATCTCTGGATGAGGAGATGGGAACAGGGAGGTGGTATGTATTCTACCTATTCAGTCATCTTGCCATCGCTTCTTCCCCATCCCGTGCATTAGTCCTTGGCTTTAGAGAATTCCCTCAGAACAAGGCTAAAGGTGATTTACTGTTTGGCAGTATCGATTAGAATTACGACTACAAACATTTCTCTAGTCCAGAACTATTTTTACTATATGCTAAATGTATTTTGCCTTCAAGCAAAGAAAGTATAGTTTCTTGAAGGAGAAGTAATTTGTTTCCAAAATAAGCTACATAAAGTGGGGAGAAATAAAATATATGCTATCATGTCATATATTGTCTTAAAGAACTCTCAAATGGATATGAGGAACCATGTTAAAGGAAAATATTTTAAACTAAATTTTCCAAATACTCTGGTTAACCTTTATCAATGGCCATATGCCGAAATGGGTAACCTAAATTTGTTTCTTTGTATTCACTGGAAATGTCAATATTAATTTCCTGGGTTTCAAATGCAAAGTAACACTGTCAAGTAGTTGACAATGGCAACCAAAATAACTCTTAATCAGAAATTTAGTCTGTGACCTTTAAGATATAGAAATGACTTCTATGATAAATCAAAGGTCAGTATTTAACACTTTTTACCTATAAGAGTGTACCTTCCTGGATGTTATTTTTTTATTTTTGTTTTTTTAGAAAGGTACTACCTAATTTATAAGGAAAAAAAATAGAGTGATAAAAAGTATACGTATAATACTTCATAATACTTACCTGTGTTGATTGTATCACTGTAAGGTCATTAATATAGCAAAATCCTGCCCCCATAGCAGAACGAAGTCCTGCAGTCCCAAAAGTCATTCGACAACAAAGACGATCTCGCAGTTCCTTGTTCATTCCATTCCGTAACAGATTTTCAATTTGCTCTTTTGTTTTGGGGTTCTATAAAAAAGAAGTATTAAAACTTAATCAGGAGCACAAGCAGAGTCCTAATATGGAGTGTTTCTGGAGAGCCAATAAATACTATGCATATATCATAAGGTTCTACATTCACTATAAATTCCATATTGCTACCTAATATTAGTATGTATAAAATAATACCTGGTGTTTACTGAGTCCCTAAAGAAGCCAGGCTCTATTAAGGGTGATGTGTATTTTCTCTAATTGTCACAGCGTTACAGAACGCGGGTCTCCAAAAATCCCCAGAGCCTGCGGGTTGGGGGATGGGGAAAGGAAACAGTTTTCAGAATGCCTTCAGGTGCCTGTGGCTAGTGGCTAGTGTCTTTGTTACGCAAATGGCTTTGGTTCTTCTAAGACCCAAGGAGATGGGAGGGTTTTGGACCACAGAATGGTACAGAAAGAGCACATAGAGTCTGTGCAAGGTTCTGTGAATGGTCACAACTGGTTACCATGCCCACTGCGTCACAGGATGCAGTCAGGGATTTAAAAATAAGTGGCAGACATTTTAGGAGGAGAACACCATGCGGCTTTGAAAGGAAAGGGAGAACTCCATGCGGTTTACAAGGAGGCTGGGAACACCACATGGTTCTGCATTAAAAGCTGTAGGGCACCACAACGCAGGCAAAACCTCCCCAATCAGGATCGACTGATTGACAGCTGCCGGTAAAGCTAAACTGTGTCTGGGAAGTAGGAAAATGGTATCTCTGACTTTTCTAAAATTAGCCTGGTTTGGTAGGGAGTGGCAAAACTATGTGTTTTTGTGTGTTTTAAAGAAAATAAGACTTAACAGCAAAAATCCGCAAATGTCTAAATCTATATAACCATTAAATAAACAATTCTTTTTCTTTTCACCAAACTCTGGTATTGAGAGTTATGATTCTGGTGGCAGGCAATCGGGCCCCTAATAAGTGAACAGCCCGTGGGTTCTGTTACAACAGTATTGTTTATTACATATTCAAGAATGTTTTTAAAACAAATTGATAAATCTACACATCCAAAATAAACCTCTTGGTCAAAAATGACTTCAATTAGAGTCTATATTAAGTTTTAAAAGAAATATAGAAGCTACAGGATACATGCCATAAAAATATGCCTACCAACTACCTACACAGAACTCTGCAATTCAAAATGACCAGATAAGCCTACTGTTCTTTTAAAGTCACAGAAACCCATTCTATTTTATCTATAGTAAGAGTTGACTATAAAAAGGTCTTAAGTGTTAAATGTGGACTTATTTAAGAATGAGAATAAATATTCAGTCCAAATATGGCCTGTGAGGTAGGACATGCCAACAACTATATTTTAGGATTTTGTATTTCATTAGCACATATGTAAACTTATTTTCATAAATCTCAAGGAGGACTAACTAAAAGTAGTGTACAAAAAATTATCATTTTCAAATGAAATGCAATTTAACAAGAACAAAACTTAACTGGAATTTTCTAGTATTTTCTTTCTGGGAGAGTCAACTATTAAGAAAATAAGGTGAATTGTAATATCTGCTTAGGTCTTCTAAATCTATAACTGAGA